>NC_090268.1:300294149-300600101 GCF_040414725.1 Anabrus simplex | reverse complement strand
TGTTGTAACAGTAATGACCTTGGTTTTCTGTCATTTTAGACGTAATCCAACGTCCAGGCTTATTTAAAACCACAATCTTGCAAAGTGTAGAGTCACACTGTTCAAGAAATGAAAATCCAGAGCCTGTTTCCAGTCATTCGACCGGACCAGGAATGGAATGAATTAAGCCTCCATCTAGCGGCGAGGTTAGGAATTGTGCCGGCTGCCGAAGCCTGTCGCACTCCTCTGAGGCAATGATTAATGAATGAAAGATGAAATGAAATGATATTGGAGAGTGTTGCTGGAATGAAACATGAGAGGGAAAACCGGAGTACTCGGATAAAAACCTGTCCCGCCTCCGCTTTGTCCAGCACAAATCTCACATGGAGTGACCGGAATTTGAACCACGGAACCCAGCTGTGTGAGGCCGGCGCGCTGCAGCCTAAGCCACGGAGGCTTTCTATTCGGGAAATGCTTCTCAATATTTTACTCTCCCTCTCTCCAAACCTAACAACTTTCCGCGCGGCATTACACTCTATTAAGATTCTTGGCCTGCCAACACAACTGCTGCCCAGCCAGATGGCCTACAGATGTTTTAGTATCACGCAGTCATCCCGACATCCTCAGTTGTATTGCTTAGCTTTCATAACCAGTTCCGCTGCCTCACATACCTGACTAACCTTAATCTGGTCTCACGAAGTTTAATGCGGCTCACACGAACTCCGCATCTTCTACCTGTTCTTTTTTGCTAGTACCTTTTCGTCGTACCGACACAGATAGGTCTTATGGCGACGATGTGATAGGGAAGGCCTAGGAGTTGGAAGGAAGCGGCCGTGGCCTTAATTAGGGTACAGCCCCAGCATTTGCCCGGTGTGAAAATGAGAAACCACGGAAAATCATATTCAGGGCTGCCGACAGTGGGATTCGAACCCACTGTCTCCCGGATGCAAGCTCACAGCCGCGCGCCCCTGACCGCACGGCCAACTCGTCCGGTTTCCACCTGTTCAGCACACGAACTCCGCAACTTGACCAAGACTGCCCTAACCGCCAGAACAAGAACTCCGCAACTAGCAGCAGTCCTGCGATTTTCTCTTGGCCACTCCCCGCAACACATCAGTAAGCCATTATAATAAGTTTCAATGTCAGACTCGTTGGCTGAACCGCCAGCGTACTGGCCTTCGGTTCAGAGGATCCCGGGTTCGATTTCCGTCCGGGTCGGGGATTTTAACCTTAATTGGTTAATTCCAATGGCACGGGGGCTGGGTGTATGTGTTGTCTTCATTATCATTTCATCCTCATCACGACGCGCAGGTCGCCTACGGGGGTCAAATTAAAAGAGCTGCACCTGGCGAGCCGAACCCGTCCTGGGATATCCCGGCACTAAAAGCCATACGACATTTCATTTTTCATAAATTTCAATTGCAAAGACTTTTATTCAGAAGATATTTTTAAACTAACGATAACATTTAAGATTTGTACTAAACACTTTTCAAAAAGTGCAGTCTGTCCATTTCATCAATTTGCCAGTGCATAATTTTCTTTTGGATGAATACTTGTCTTTCTTTGTTTTTCTTGTCAGTTTTTGGTACGGAACCTGAGCGGGCACTATTTAGCCGAATGTAGGAGTCTGTTTGTATTCTTCTCAAGATGGATCACGAGTGTGATTTCCCACGCGCCTACACAAAACATGATCACTTCCCAGTGTAAAAATGTTGGCATTACAGTTCTCCTTCTTCTCCTATTCACCAGCAAGTTTCACTTCCTATAATGTTTGAATATGAAGTTTTTATAAGTAGGAAGGCGTGTCTGACCCCTTTGACTATACATTACTTTTACAATCTTCCCCGTCTTCCTTCCTAGGCATTACAGTAAAATGCTCTTCTCTGCCGCCATATACAAGCTAGCGGACGCACCTGTTTGGCACGCGCTATTCTGAATTGCGGAGTTCGTGTCTGTCCGTTTACTGAACACTATAACAGCTCTCAGTTTAGGATTAAAATCCTCGAACGAGTCAGGAATTGAACTCGTAAGAAGTTCATACGTTGCCCCACGGGACCGGCAATATTTTTATTGTCATTTACAAACCTTTCATGAAACTGTAGTCTGCGTTTGAATTGAAAATAACCAAGCTCGCCCTTAACTTGAAAGTGATACAAGTTTAATAGAATCAGTGATCACTGATCTAAAATATTATATTACGTATATTTTGGCTCATTGGCTGAATGGTCAGTGTTGAGGCCTTAGGTTTAGAGGGTCCTGGGTTCGATTCCAGGCCGGGTCGGGGATTTTATCGCGTCTGATCAATTCCTCCAACTCGGGTGTTTGTGTCTCCCAGCTCATTCTACCTCTTATTCACACTACCAACCACTGCAGAAACGTGCGACAATGAATACATCCCTCGACATAGGAATGTCGTCAGGGAGAGTACCATATTTGATACACAGTTCGTACCCGCGACTCTACTACAGTATGTGAATAGCAAGGGCGCCCATACACGGGGGCAAGGTGGGGCCGCGGCCCCCGACCCCCTAGCTCTCAGGGAAAGGCAAAAATCTAATGTAGTCAGGTGTTTTCCTTTCAAGAAAATTATTTAAAAGTCAGTATTACGTAGAAGAGAGAGTACAGTCTCCCACTAGCAGACAGGGTATACCGTGGGTTATTCTACCGCAGAATACAAGTCGCCATTTATCTTCCAAAATGTGAAAAATACTACGTAAACCCAGGTCTAGCCATCCCCCCCCCCCCCCTTTCAAACTGTCATATGAGCGTCCATGGTGAATAGCGGTAGAAAAATTAAGACTTACGTTTTTAAGGCAGCAGGGACCAATTTAATAGTGTAATGTGTGTGGGGTAATGGTACAGAAAGCCAGCTGATTCTTTGTATAACAACTTTTTAACAACTCCCTATTCGGCCATCTTGTCGATACTCGTGGGAATGTATTTAGTGGTGGTCGTACGTAATGGGCAGTTCCGAAGAAATATAGCTCTAGTTCTGAAGCTGATGGCTGTGCCTTGAGCCATTCTACTGCGTCCATCTGTTACAAGTTGCGCCATCAGCGCACATGCGCTGAACGGGAGTTGTTCTGCGTATCCTTCTAGTCACTTCAGACGTTGGTGATACACAAATTTTTGCATGAAGAGCTCTTAGGATTTGCTCTTTCTCGTCCTTCACTTGGTGGAGATAAATCACAGCGTATCAGGTGTAGAATTCTAATGTGAGAGTAAAGCAAAGTCTTCTTCACACAGGCCCTTGGAGGAGTGGACGGTAAAGGCTTCCACTGTCCCTAACCTTGGCACTTAGGTCGCATTTGCTCCCAGGAGTTAACACGGTACTGATTTACTGTCATTGGCGTGGCATGGGAATAAACTGATTGTTGCCGGTTCGAACCTCGTAAACCTGCAGTGGAGAAGAGGATGCAGTTCTTTCGAGCGTTCTACTAACGTTTTACGGGGATTTTTTTCAAATACAGTATTCAGTGTATAGAATTATAAGAATAGTAATAATAAATTTTGGAAGATGTGACCAAAATATACACACAGCCACGGTGATTCTGTATACCACGATACATTAAAATGTCTTTCGAAACCTGTATGTGATTTAGTCTTAAATTCTTTTATATATATTACTCTTCTCGCTAAATGTACGTGGTCTTAAGGAACTGTTTAAAAATTTCTCTATAACACAGTCACGATCATAGCATACTACTTCACCAGTCAGTTCAGAAGCCAAACTTGGGGATGTAGTGGAAGGAAGAAAAACACAGTTTGTATCTAACCGACAAATACTGCAAGACACAAAGTGCGGCAAACTTCATGGTTCTTAAGGTCACGAACACCTAGCCTGGGTGTGTATGCCGTTAAAGCGCTGTAGGCAACACGTGGTGTAAACCGGAAACATTGAAGAAGTTTTGTGCATGTACTACACCGCCGTCTCGATCCCCATATACTGCCTGCTCTATGCGAGGCTTTTTGCGAATAGGCTGCGACAAAAATTCTCCGCTAGATGGCAGGCATAGACGCACAATGTCCTAAACGTATTCTAATGACGACAGCCTAAACACACTATGCAGTATAGTAATATGTTCACTGAAGCTCGTAAATAACATCAGTAATATTAAATATCGGCAACATTACCTGCATGAAGTCGTACTTGGCCCCTTCATGTCACAATTTAAAGATTTTTCTGGACGGAGGCTTGGAGTGGACACCGGGCGGCTAATATCATTAACAGTTTGCTGATATTCTTTGACCTCACACTGTAACAAAACACATTCTATAGATGCTTCACCAGAGCAACAAAACAAGGTTTTGGGTATTGAACTCTTCCTCTGTCCTGAGGTACAATCAGTTACGGTTAGTGGTGTCGAAGCTCTAGGCAGTGAAATGTTACTGACGCAAATGTCACACTCCATCTCTCTTCAACAACACGAACCAAGTACCTGCAAATTAGGATTTGATTTCCTGTTTCTAGATTGATTGGGGCATTATCGTCTGGATATCTGAGGTTGTCCAATATCACTAAACATGAAGACGTTTGTTTTGTGATTGTCCGTCTCAATTCTTACCACGAGGAATCCTCTATCCTCCACGCCTTTAATCACCTTCTGAAATAAGGTGTAAAGCTGCAAAGGCTACAGATGCGAGAGTAATCTGAGAATATCCAATTACTTCCTGTATTAGGCCCTTGCGTAGATATAGCAGGGCAAAATGGGACACAACAGTTGAATATTTCAGGGAAAGAATCTGACGTTTCAGTTCTACAGAGAAATATAACTTGCGCAAACGGAAGGAAACAAGTACACCTTAAAATCACTTTAAAAATATACCGGGCGAGTTGGCCAAGCGGTTAGGGGCGCGCAGTTGTGAGCTCGCATCCGGGAGATAGTGGTTTCGAACCCCACTGGCGGCAGCTCTGAAGATAGTTTTCCGTGGTTTCCCATTTTCGCACTAGACAAATGCTGGGGCTGTACCTTAATTAAGGCCACGGCCGGTTCCTTCCCACTCCTAGCGCTTTTCTATCCCATCGTCGCCATAAGATCTGCCCCCATATACAAGAAATGTTGGTATTCGCGCCTTCCTGTGTCAAACTAGTGGCATAGAGCAGGCAGTATAAGAGGATAGAGACGGCGGTGATGTACTATGTATCAACTCAATTATCAATTCTTCGGCGCTAGGTGGCAATAGGTTTTTATTTTCTGGTGAATTTAGATTGTTGATTGAAGATACAAATTATATAAGATTTCTTTCCTCTTTTTCTGTATGTTGCCGGCGACAAGGTAGACGGCACTCCCTTGTTTTCTGTGTAGGTTGAGTGAAACTCACGGTTATTTGCCTTTTCTCTCAGGTGGAACTACGTTCGGGGAATCGAACCCCTCGTCCTTCCGGGTGAACCTAGATTGCCTTTACTGCTTCGGCTAGGGGAGATGGTTCCATTCACAACTGCATCATGTAACTTATATCATGCGTTTCTTGAGAGAGAACAGCAAAACCTGTTGGTGCTATTGAACCACCTGGGGGTTTTAGTAGTCAGAACGTAGTTAAAATAACTGTTTTGGTTGAATTTTGTTTCAATCAAAAAGTGAATTAAATGATTTGGATCGTGAATGAAACTGACTTCCTATACTGACCAGGTATTTTTTTTTCTTTTGACCAGTAAAAACCAAAGCGTGTACAATGCAGAAAAAATACTCGAAAAAAAACCCAGAAAATACTACGTTCTGACTGGTCGGTAAAGAAAATTGTTGAAAGAGTTGAGGAGAATTAATTTAAGCGCGGTGTGCGAAAATAGGAAAGCTAGGAAGGTTAGCCGCAGGTAACAGAATAGGGTTACAAGAGTTATGATTACTATAAAGATGACAGAGGCAGCTTTGTAAATTCACTGCCAATAATTCATTTACAAGATAATAATGGCCACGTCCACAATAACAACAGAAATATTACGCATAAGACAAACTGACTTATCTGGTTGAGGCCACTTTTATTAACAATATTTTAGAATATTAACAAGATAACTGAACTGGAAGTAAAATTTGGCTATTTTTTTCAGTATTATGACGAAATGACTTATCTTGTTAATGTGAAAGTGTAGAGAGCATTGACCTTAGTAGGTTAAATTAAAAAAAAAACTGAAAAAATGACGTATCTGGATTTCCCCCAGGATGAGTGAAATAATGATTGTAGTAGTATTCAACCATCGCCTTATAAACTTACAGAAATATTTCTATGCTTATCTAAGCTGCTATTTAGTCCGTCGCCTTCAACATGTATCACTGGATCTCTCTCCGATTCATTTTGTCAGAATCAGTACGAGTTTGCAGCCGTGTGTTCTATTATTGTTGACAGGCTCTATGAATCATCCCACATTCATACTTTCCACTTGCTCTTAATCAGGAGTTTCGTGCTTCGAGCAAAATTGTGAAGCAAATAATGTATTAAGAGTATAACAGCAAGCGGTAATGATGAGGTAATGTTGAGTCATGATTAAATAACTCGGTTCCGTGCCCCGCCTAGATAGCAGCAAGCTCTCCCTTTTCGTCTGCTTAGCGCGAGCTTCTTCTCAATGGACGGTCAGAAGTCGACTTTTTCGAATCGAATCTTGACAGGATATGCTTGAGGTTGACCGCCTCTCTTTACGATATAAGCATTTTTGGCAATGGAAATTAGGTGTTAAAGGGGATGCACTTCTCGGATCTATAGATATCATTCTTCATGGTCTCTTCGGAAACGACCCTGTAAAAAGGACAGTCAGTAAGGCAGTGTTTATAGTTTATACCAATATGGATCAGAATATACCTTGTCAGCAAACGAATGGAGTTGGTTGTTAGTATTGTTCGGAGAAAGGTAGAAACTTGAAATGTGGTTAATCAAGAATACCGTAAAGTACAACATAATGACTGCTGAACATATTAAGGCGCCGTTGATGTAAATGATGGGTCAGGTTGAGTAGTTCAGACGGTAAAGCGCTAGCCTTCTGAGCTCAAGTTGGCAGGTTCGATCTCAGCTCAGTACGGTGATGTTTGAAGGTCCGCAGATACGTCAGCCTCATGCCGGTAGATTTCCTGGCACGTAGAAACTCGTCCGCGGCAACAATCCTGCACATCAGCGTCTCCGAAACTAGTAAAAATAGTGGGACATAAATTATTATTATTATTTATTATTATTATTATTATTATTATTATTATTATTATTATTATTATTATCTGGATGAAAATGATGTTGGATAGGGTGAGTGAATTCGCCTTCTGAAAATGTGGATCAGGGGGAGGCAGACACGTTTTATTAGCTTCCGTACTGAGGGATGTTGAGATATTAATGCTATGTGGGCTCGAAGCTTCGACATTAAAACAAACTACTGTGAGCTTACATTCTGGAGGTGATTGGTTCGTATCCCACCGTTGGCGACCCTGAATATTGTTTTCCGTGGTTTCCCATTTTCATACCAGACAAATCTTGGGCTGTACCTTAATCAAGGTCATGGCCGCTGCCTTCCGAATCCTAGCCCTTTCCCATACTTGAGTTGATGAAAACTTTCGATGAGTGCGGCGTTAAATCACTAGCAAAAATAGAAGAAAAGACCACCACCAAACGAAGCACTAGATTTTGGAACTATCGCTTCATATAAGAATGCTCAAGAGCCTCGTAGGTTGAACATGTCACTAATGAACAAGTATTACAGAGGGCAAACTGCAAGAGAGCACTGCTGACCACTTGAAATGAAGAAAAAAAAAATCATGTCTATGGCGTGTGTTATGTGGTGAAAAATATGGAATTTTACAACTAATTCTGAAAGGTGACGCACAGAGAAGTAGACAGAAGGCGAACGTTATGCCTTAAGAATATTCGAGACTGGACGGGCATAACAAGCACTTTTATTCTTGCGTGTGGCCTCCGGAGAGGTCTGGTGCAAGTTGACGCCTTATAGACGACCTGCGCTTCTGTGAGAATGGAGTCCTACCTATGATGAATTCTGATGCTGGAGACGGCACACACACACACACTCAGCCACCGAACCATCGAAATTAACTAATGATGGTTATGGTTAAAATCCCCGACCCGGCTTAAAATCGACCCTGGGACCCCTTCGACCAAAGGCCGTGGAGCCGGACATATAAAAAGCACTGAAGGACTATACAGAGTTGCTGAAGTTCGAAGAGCATTCTCCATGTTGATAGCCAACGTCTGAGATATTGGGAAGAGCACGAAGAAGTCAAAAGTAGGACCATCGAGCAGGGCAGTAATCGTTTTGGCAAGCCCTATGTGCGCTAGAGAAAGAGAAAAGAAGACAATGCAATGCAGAGATGCTAGGATGACTAATAAAACGAGAGGTTATAAGGAAGTAACTTATCAATTTGAAGTTGATTTGGAAGATAAAATGCATGATAATGTTACTAGATTACAATGCTCGTAGATCAGCTGTTGTAAATCTATTCTTCAAGTACACTTCGGAAAATATGGATATCATACCAGTATTATGTATGTTGGGTATTCAGCCCGAAGGCTGGTTGGATCCTCAACAGGTTCACCATTAGCTGTCATAGATGGCTTAGGTGTCACTAAAGAGGTGTACTAGGGAAATGAGAAGTGAGGTAGTTTCCCGTTGCTTTCCTCACCAAACCAGAAGTTGCTATTGCACATCAGTCTGCCAAGCCCACTGAAATGCCTGCACCAGCCGACCCTACGAGCGACATTTTCACACCATTCATAGCAGGGACTGGCTGCATAAAGAATGGCACTACTAGCGTCACTCATACCTCATCCACTTTCATATTGTCAAAGCCAAGGAAGAGACTGAGACAGGTCAATGAAAGTAACAATTTTATTCTAGTCCATACCAGAAGACATAGCGCACTGTAAACACTACATCTTGCCAGCAAAGGCAAAAACCATTATTAGGCTAAATAATCATTGAGTTTGAATTTAGGACGATCTAGAGACTCCAGTTTGGTCTGGGATTGCGCCTACTTATTTGTTGCTCTTTCGTCGTTGCTATCAGACCTCCTTTGGTCACTCTTGTCCTTTTCTCATCACCGACGGTGTTATACTTCAAAGCCCTTTGCTTGCTTTTCATATCCTCGTTTTCGAGGAGTCGGAATACTTTGTTCTTCAATATGTTAAGAGGGGCTGACGATCTCGTACCCCTCCCCCCCCCCCCGCCCAACTCCTTAATTGGCGTCCTCCACTTACAAAATTGCTATGAACTTACGGATATGAAATACATTTTTGGTAAGATGTAATCGCCATGTGATCTATTACGACTGAAAGGGATGAACGATAATCACCAGGAAGATATATTTTTTCATCTCGAAGGCTGGTTGGGTCCCCAACAGCTCTACCATCTGCTGCTACAGATACCCTATACGTCAATGAAGAGGCATGCTAGGGAAATGCGGAGTGAGACCGGTGTCCCGTTGCTTTCCTCGCTGAGCCAGAAAGTGCTATTGGTCTGCCAAGTCCACTGAAACACACACACACACACACACACACACACACACACACACACACACACACACACACAAACCGACTCCATGAGCGACAATTTCATACCATTTATCACAGGGGCTGACTACTTGAGGAATGGCATTACTAGCATCGCTCATGCCGCAGTCACTTTCATATTGTTGAAGCCAATGAAATTGAGAAAAGTCGATCAAAATAACAAATTTCTTCTTGCCCATACCACAAGAGATATGCACTGTAAACACTGTCTTACCAGGAATTGTTCTGGGTTTGCCAGGAAGTACGCAACTTCCAAATAGAATATTTGATAATTTTAAAATGAAATATATTATTATTGAGAACCTTGTGACATGCCCGATGTTTCAGAAGTAGATCGTAGTAGAAGTAATCGTAGATTCCATCTTATTCACACTTTCTTTCTTCGCCGGGCTGAGTGGCTCAGACGGTCGAGGCGCTGGCCTTCTGACCCCAACTTGGCAGGTTCGATCCTGGCTCAGTCCGGTGGTATTTGAAGGTGCTCAAATACGTCAGCCTCGTGTCAGTAGATTTACTGGCACGTAAAAGAACTCCTGCGGGACAAAATTCTGTCACCTCGGCTTCTCCGAAAACTGTAAAAGTAGTTAGTGGGACGTAAAGCAAATATTATTATTATTATTATTATTATTATTATTATTATTATTAATCTTTCTTTCTTTCTTTCTTTTTTCTTTCTTTCTTTCTTTCTTTCTTTTTTTCTTTCTTTTACTACCTCTAAGGACTGGGCTGTGTTAGTTAACTATACTATACTTTGAAATGTTCTAAATGGTCATTGCGCGCTTCCAGAAATTATCTCTGCTTTAATACGTCTTGACTCCGTTACTCAACAACTACGCTGGAAACTGCCCTAGCCTAGTTTATTTCCTTCACGAATATTTACTTACGTTAATAGTTGGTTATAGCAACTCACCTATGCTGGTCCATCCATCATGCGTCATTCTGGGCAGTCTGCATGTCAATGTTTTGTAATTTGTGCTCAAGTATGCTAACTTTCAAATGTATGTTACACATTTTATATGTGGAAATAGTTAAGTCATCTAAACGTCGGAAACCTCTCACCTCTACCTCCACGTGGATTAAAAAAAAAAAAAAAAAAAAAGGTTTTAGATCAGTTACAGACCAAGCAGCCACCTGGATATTACAGTACGCTGGTTTGAGCTTTACAATTCATTACAAGTCATTGTCACGGTGTGAAATATATATATATATATATATAAGACATAATGTTATACATCATTACTCCACGTGGATTGTTTGATAAGCCATTCCTACGTGACGTGCAGATCCAGCAGCAGTGCCACGCAAAGCCCATTTGAATTCGCCCGCGAAGCGTCCTTCTTGGCTAACTTCAGCAACTTATAAAATGACAACGGTGCGAGAAATCGAATTATACTTTTTTTTTTTCACGTTATTCATCAGTATGACCAACTCTCTAACAATCATACCCGGTCCACGTTGTTTCCGACCAACATGTGTAAGCTATTGCACGACTCGGCCATCCGTGAACCGAAATACAGAGTTTCGAGATCTTCTGTTACGTCATTTTCCCGTGATGTGTCAAATGATCAAACAAACAAAAATTGAACTGAATCTAATTTCCACTTCTGTAGGCCTATACCTAATTCGAGATAAAAATAAACTATAACCAAAACAATTGAAGTGTACAAACAATTTTTTTTTATTTGCGTGTATATATGTAATAATAGAGGTTGTCCGACCATTGGTTCCTGCTTAATCTTAGTTATTTCTAGGTAAACAAACCAGTGCCCTGTTTAACCACCTCAGCGTCCTTCTGTATCGGAGATCTCTCTACCTGGGAAATGTTAATTGGCCATTAACTTTTGTAATCGTCAACTGGAGAATTTACGAGTTTCACAGGTATAATTAAACTGTCAGCAGCATGCACCCATTCTCGATATTGAGCTGGTTCTGTTCGAAATGATATGATGCGGGATGGAAACGGCCAGAATACCCAGAAAGGAATAACGCATTTTTCTCATAATTCCAGCCATTATTATTATTATTATTTTTTTTTTTTTTTTTTTTTTTTTTTTTTTTTTTTTTTTTTTTTTTTTTTTTTTTTGCAAGTTGCTTTACAGGTCTTATGGCGACGATGGGACAGGATAGGGCTTGGAGTGGGAAGGAAGCGGCCGTGGCCTTAATTAAGGTTTGCCTGGTGTGAAAATGGGAAACCACGGAAAACCATCTTCAGGGCTGGCGACAGTGGGGTTCGAACCTACTATCTCCCGAATACTGGATACTGGCCGCACTTAAGCGACTGCAGCTATCGAGCTCGGTCATTATTTCTTGACACAAAATCTGTTTACCTTAGCTTTTTGTAACATTTATTGTTTTTATTACTTGTTTTACGTCGCGCGAACGTAGGCTGGGATAGGAAAGGGCTAGAACTGGGATAGAACCTACCGTGGCCTTAAGGTACATTTGCCTGGTGTGAAAATGGAAAACCCTGTTCAGGGCTCCGACTGTGAGGTTCGAACACACCATCTCCCGAATACAAGTTAACGGTGATGGTCAGTTTTGTTTGACATATTTGCTGGTAATATACTGTATATCTCTAACACTCTGTTAACTGCACAATGAAGCTACCGGTACTCATGTTATCGTGCGAACTTAATCTTTCAGGAAGTTATCTAGCCATGTATCTTTGTTATAAGTATTGTCTGTTGTAGAATATCAATTGCTCACAATGTTATCGTGCGAGGCTCAACTTCCGTATTACGTTCTTCCCGCGGATCATTGAACTGCTGCTACTACCTTGTTATTTATAAATACCGAACTGGGGACCGCCGCAGTGTAGGGTTTTAGCATATTAATTTCTCGTTTAGTGGATCTATTCCCGCCTCTCCCTGAAAGCAAAGCAAAGTCGTCTCCCTAGAGGCCATGAAGGCTCTTGGAGGGGTGGGAGATAAAGGCTTCCCCTATCCGTAACCTCGCTACTTGATTGGGCAGAGTGGTTAGCTCTACGTCGGACCGCCTTTGCCCCCAGGAATTAACTTGGCACTCATTTTTTGTGTAGGTAGATTGAATGTCAGGGCCATGTGCACCTCCGGAAGTGGAAATCTCGTTTCTTAAAATTTTTGACTTCCTTACAGGGAATTGAACCCACATCTTTCCGGGTGAACCAAATCACGCCTTTACCTCCGCGGCTGGGCAGGCCCTCCCGACTCCTACCTACGTTCCTGGCGAACAGAAATTGACCCAAAGTTCTTTAATACTCCCACCATGAGCAATGATGAATGGAAATCAACCAATTTTGAGCTACGTCACCTCTATACGAGAGGAGCAATGCATGGCTTTCATCACCGTATCCAGAGACTGCGTTTGTGAAATCTGCGTCTCACAGTGTTCACTATACCACCTGTTCGGCTGCACACAAAGAACACTTCCTCTTTCTTATTATGCTAAAGGTGAAACCTTGTATTGACAGTGAATTTCTCATTTTTTTAAATCGTATGTACACATTGTGTTTAATATTAAATATTATACCTAGGTGGACGTAAATCATCATCATCATCATCATCATCATCTGTTTACCATCCAGGTTCGGTTTTCCCTCGGACTTAGCGAGGGATCCCACCTCTACCGCCTCAAGGGCAGTGTCCTGGAGCTTCAGACTCTTGGTCGGGGGATACAGCTGGGGAGTATGACCAGTACCTCGCCCAGGCGGCCTCACCTGCTATGCTGAACAGGGGCCTTGTGGAGGGATGGGAAGATTGGAAGGGATAGGCAAGGAAGAGGGAAGGAAGCGGCCGTGGCCTTAAGTTAGGTACCATCCCGGCATTCGCCTGGAGGAGAAGTGGGAAACCACGGAAAACCACTTCCAGGATGGCTGAGGTGGGAATCGAACCCACCTCTACTCAGTTGACCTCCCGAGGCTGAGTGGACCCCGTTCCCGCCCTCGTACCACTTTTCAAATTTCGTGGCAGAGCCGGGAATCGAACCCGGGCCTCCGGGGGTGGCAGCTAATCACGCTAACCACTACACCACAGAGGCGGACGTGGACGTAAATCTCGGTATAAAACATTGCAGCAGGTTGTTCTCGTCGGACAAGTTAGAAAAGAAGTGGGTTCGAATTTCACTTCCGTACTTTTAACTCTCAACGAATTCCCAAGCGGTATCTGACAGCCAACGGTGGCTTTCTCATGCCCCCGATGATGCGGGATTGATATTCTATGCATTCGAATTCATTTAAAAGTAAAAAAGTAAACTCGTGTCCTCATCCCGATGTAGTGCAGCTCTTTTCAGGCACACCCCCAATGGAGCTGAGCTTCATGAACCATTTTAACCACATACCAGCCCTCCTGCCATTCCTAAATTTCTGGCAGTACCGGAAATCGAACCCAGGCCGCCGAGGACAGCAGCTAATAGTGCTAACCGTTACGCTGCGGAGGCGGACTCATTTAAAAGTGCATACATGTGATAGAATCTTTCAAGGGTCACAAGTCTTCTCCCACAATTAAATTGAGAGGGGGCATAATAGCTGAGTGACATTCTCACTAGATTTTCATCAATGTGACCGCCGTTCGAATCCCAACCAGTGAATGTTAGATTTTGGAATGAAAAGTCTCGTCCTTAGTGTTCGGATTCCACGTAAGAGAGGAGGTCCCGTGCTATGATCACGATATCAGTGGTCACGAAAAACTACAAGCTTCCATTTTATTAAGGAGGGCAACCTCAAACCCTTCATGCTTAACAACCGACTTTAAGTGCTTATTACTATGTATTGATGCCTATGTTCATAAATTCGTTTAAAAGCGCCGGGCTTGAGTGACTCAGGCGGTTAAGAATCTGGCTTTCTGAGCCCAGTTGGCAGATTCGATCCTGGCTCAGTCGGGTGGTATTTTAAGGTACTCAAATGCGTTAGCCCCGTGTCGGTAGATTTTAGGGCACGTAAAAGAACTCGGCGGGACAAAATTATGGCATCTAGGCGTCTCCGAAAACCGTACAATTAGTGGGATGTAAAACCATTATTATTATCATCGTGTAAAAGCACTACTCTTTGAATGTCAGTATTGGAGTTATTCCTTCATATCGAGGGCGGGGTAGGATCCTAGTATTGCGTACATCCTAATGTGTGTTGAAGCAACAGGGAGATACTCTGCTTAACGGCTATAAAATACGGATTTCGAATTAGACCTCTTGATAGTGGAGGACTCCAATCTTTTATTGAAATGTTATTTAACATACACAACTAAAAAGGTATGCAAACCGGGCGAGCTGGCCGTGCGGTTAGGGGCGCGCAGCTGTGAGCTTGCATTCGGGAGATATTGGGTTCGAACCGCACTGTCGGCAGCCATGAAGATGGTTTTCCGGGATTTCCCAATTTTCACACCACGCAAATGCTGGGCTGTACCTTAAGGCCACGGTCACTTCCTTTCCACTCCTAGCCCTTCCCTATCCCATCGTCGCCATAAGACCTATCTGTGTCGGTGCGTCGTAAATCCAATTGTAAAGAAAAAAGGTATGTAGATATCAAGTGTTAAGTTTTTAAATCCACTTTTAGGTCGTTCCTTTAAGTATCGGTGGATCGTTGCAATAAATACGTTTTAAAAGTTTATCGGTAGGGGCATTATTTTTCACAATAATTTTCGTTCGTTTTCGCGAAAAGAAAACAATATTTCGCGTTATTTCGCGAGATATGACTGACCCCATCGCTTTAATTTCGCTTTAATAATTTCTTAATTAAAAGTTTAATTCGTGAGCTTTGTGAATTATTTATGTGAAAGATAGATAAAGAGAAACAAAATAGATAATCATTATTCTTTATGTAATCTTTTTTTCTTTTTCTTTTTTTTTTTTGCTATTGGCTTTACGTCGCACCGACACAGATGTCTTATGGCGACGATGGGTTAGGAAAGGCCTAGGAATGGGAAGAAAGGGGCCGTGGCCTAATTAAGGTACAGCCCCAGTATTTGCCTGGTGTGAAAATGGTAAACCACCGGGCGAGTTGGCCGTGCGCGTAGAGGCGCGCGGCTGTGAGCTTGCATCCGGGAGATAGTAGGTTCGAATCCCACTATCGGCAGCCCTGAAGATGGTTTTCCGTGGTTTCCCATTTTCACACCAGGGAAATGCTGGGGCTGTACCTTAATTAAGGCCACGGCCGCTTCCTTCCAACTCCTAGGCCTTTCCTATCCCATCGTCGCCATAAGACCTATCTGTGTCGGTCCGACGTAAAGCCCCTAGCAAAAAAAATGGTAAACCACGGAAAACCATCTTCAGGGCTGCTGACAGTGGGGTTCGAACCCACTATCTCCCGATTACCGGATACTGGCCGCACTTAAGCGACTGCAGCTATCGAGCTCGGTGTAATCTTAATTAGGGCTATATTATAGTTATACTAAATATACATAAAGTAGCGTGGATTTTTCACGAAATATCCCCCCCCCCCTACATATGCACATACGGTAGCATTATGACTATGATTGAGTGGTTTTAAGGATCAGAGCTTGTAGGAATCAGCTCAATGTAGGAGCTATACCATTCGTAGTCCATCCTGTGTCATATCATTTCGAACAGAACCAGCTCACTGTCGAGAATGAGTGCATGCTGTTGACAGTTTAATTATACCCGTGAAAACTCGTAAATTCTCCAGTTGACGATTACAAAAGTGAATGGCCAATTAAAATTTCCCAGGTAGAGAGATCTCCGATAAAGAAGGACGGTGAAGTGGTTAACCAGGGCGCTGGTTTGTTTACCTAGAAATAACTTCACGATTAAACAGGAGCAATTGGACGGACAACCATAAATATTTTTAAAAAATTGCCCTTTCACTCTGTATGGCCGTAGGTTTCACTCTTGTATGGTCATACATTAAGGGATTTTGTAGAATATTAATACAAGGAAATACTTCTGTCGAAATGAGAGATCCTTATTCTGCTTTGTTTCCATTCACACACAATTTCAATACAATACAATTTCAATACAATTTCAAGATTGTTTTTTTCCATGAATGTCGCTGTATTTTTGCATTTATCGCAAAATAAGTAAATTTCGCTTTAAACTGGCCTTGTCAATTTAATTCGCTGTAATTCGCGAAAACAAAATCACTAATTTCTTAACCAGAATCTTATGATTCGTTATCTCAAAATCGCTTCAAATTTTTTTTGTCGCGCTTATCGTTAATGCGAAAATATCATCCCTCTATTTTTCGGTTATATAGCCAAAAGATTGAGTTGGGCGCTTTCCATATGGCCTGAAAAGTGAAAATGAAAAGCATTTTTCCGCATTATGTTATTTTCTGTTGCGGGACATGTTACTTTATTAGGAAGACCTATTTGGTGCAGTGTTTCGATATGGACTTTTTTATGCCGTTGGTACATTCCGACGGCCTGTCTGATGGGAAATAATTGTCTTGGGCTGGAAGAGAGTTTCTCTCTGAGTTATCACAAGATCACTATGTCAAGGACGCCTAACAATAAAATATTTCTTAACGCTGTAAACATTTGGATTTAACGATCACCTCAGAGGTCTACCGTAACAAGCTACTGTTCAGGAGAGCCCGGGTGCAGTCCTCAGCTCTACCTCTGTTTAATCTAGAACCAGATTTCACTCAGTCTTGTGAGGTTAGTTTGAGGAGTCATTTGATCTGAAAAAAGTAGTGGCTCTGGTCAAATAAGAAAGGCTATTACCAGCGGTGAACCAGTCGCTCTGACCACAACCTCCCCAAATATGGCTAAGGATCCGTAATACGTGTTCAGACTTGAGATGTGTTGATACGTGTTGTATTAAGGGGCAGATTGCAAGGTCCAGACCCTTGGTAAACGTATTGGCCTTCGGTTCAGAGGGCCCGTCTTCGATTCCCTGCCGGCCGAATTTAACTGCGTATGGTTAATTCCTCTGATTTGGGAACTGAGTGTTTATGTTCGTCCAAACGCACACCTCGTACCACATAAACACACAATAGTGGAAACATCCCTTCACATAAGATTGGCCTCAAGAAGGACATCTGGCCGTAAAACTGGATCAAATCTACATGAAGTGCTTACCCCAGTAAAATGGAAAAGAAGAAGAAGAATAACGGAATTATAAGCCTGTCTTCCGAGTTTTTTTTTTAATGGATTGGTTTAGAGCTTTATGAAGATGGACGGATGAGTTTGGGAAAATAGTAAGTGGAAGTAGGATTAAATGAAAGTTTTGTACCTTGGGCTTTGTCCGTACACAGGTTCACGAAGAATACATTAACGTTACATAAATATATTCTGAAGTTCACAAGAGAATCTGATTGGAAAAGCAGTCACGGTTGGAGGACAGGTCATCAAAACCCTGATATTAGCCGATATTATTATTTTACCTGAGTCTGCAGATGGTGTGGAGAAATTGCTGAATGTTACAAATTGAGTTTGAAAGGAAGTGATAAATAAATAAATGTCAACTGAAAGTAATGGAATGCAGTCGAACAAAAGTCAGGTGATGCAGGAAATATTGGATTAGAAAATTTATTTAAATAAAATGTAGACTAGTACAAGCAAGGAGGTCCTCTCTTAAGAAATTTGCTCACATCAAACACAGATCTGATGGGCCTTCGCCTACCAAGCGACCGCTGCTCAGCTCGAAGACATGTACTGTAGATACGAGGTGACGTGTGATTAGTGCGACGAATCCTCTCGGCCGTTATGTCACCATTAAGGTAGTTCGTCCATTATTATTCTCACAGAGGCTGAGTGGATCTCGAACTAGCCCTCAGATCCAGATGAAAATCCCTGACCTGCCGGGAATTGAACTCTCGGCTTTCGAGTAACAGGCAAGCTCGTTAAAGTCAAGAGCATGGGGCTGTATTAATGTTTATGAAGACTTTTGCTAGATTGGATCACAGATGAAGATACTGAACCGTGTTGGTGAGAGGAGACCGATTTGGCGAAATTTGATGAGAGGAAGAACTAGATTGATAGGGCACGTTTGGGGACACTCAGGACTCGTTTAGTGTTTTCGGAGGGAAGTGTAGGCCGTAAAGTAGCAGGGGTAGACTAAGGTACGAATATAGCAAGCAGATCAAAGTAGATATGTAGGATGTAGTAGTTGCAGAGCAATGAAGAGGACCTTCAGAATAGGAGGCGCGGATTGAAGCAGCAAACCGATCTGTAAACTGGTGACCTAAACAAGAACAAAATCAACAACATAAACATGAAAAAATGACAATGGTCCAAGTGGCTACGGTTTCCCCAGCCAGCCTGTCATTGCTTCCACTTGTGATAGTCTCCTCAATTTCATCTTTTCATTCTGGACTACCTTGTTCAGCTCTTGTTCTTTTCTGACCCCGGAGGTATTAGGTTTGTGAAACTTAGGGCGCTTTGTAGCTCTTTGCTTTCTTTTGCCGATACCTTCATTCTTCGAAGGATTGGACACGTTTCTTTTTCTCTCTCTGATTAGTGTTAAGAGAGAATAAAAAAAGGCAGTGTCGGTCGGTTCTCAAGTATTAAGCCTCAACTGCTGGTTCCCGTGTGAATTACCTGGATCTCTCATCGCCGAAGCCCGACAGTTGATCTCTCGTCGTCTCGCCATCCTCCCGGTGAATGAATCACGCAGACACCTGTTCTGCTCCCTCTGGCTGCATAAATACATTGCCCCTGCTTAGTCTTCTGCCTTAGTGAGATAGCTTGAATATGTATTACCTTGTGCGCTGACTGCTATACGATAAGGCAGAGTGATTCATCCTGTTCTTGTTTAGTTGCTCATCTGCATCACTACGTTCTGGTCTCGATAAAATGCCGACAGCTACTCGTGTCTCGGTGGCAAATAAGAAATTATCTTCTTTGAGAATTTTATACCTAGGTATAAATCAGATGAGAGAGTTATCCTCGACTTTAGTGCAACTAAGGATGACAAATCTGTTCGAGAGACACCGAGCGAGTTGGCTACGTGGTTCGCGTCGTATAGCTGTAAACTTGCATTCGTGAGATGGTGATTTCGAACCCGACCGTCGGTAGCCCAGGAAATGGCTGTAAACTATTTGAATCTTTGGAAGATTGTGACAATTATGCCCGGTTGTTGAATAATCCAAGTCTGAGTTCTGATTGGAAACATGGCATGCCAAATGCATAGTATGCGAGAGATAAGTAGCATAAATTTTCATATATTTCACATATATGAGGTAGGTACTTTTAATATTGAATTAAGATATTCAGTACAGTATACAGTATGTATAGAGGCGCGCGGCTGTGAGCTTGCATCCGGGAGATAGTAGGTTCGAATCCCACTATCGGCAGCCCTGAAAATGGTTTTCCATGGTTTCCTATTTTCACACCAGGCAAATGCTGGGGCTGTACCTTAATTAAGGCCACGGCGGCTTCCTTCCAACTCCTAGGCCTTTCCTATCCCATCGTCGCCATAAGACCTTTCTGTGTCGGCGTGACGTAAAGCCCCTAGCAAAAAAAGAAAATACAGTATGTATGTATGCATGCAGCTTCCACAATTTATTATCCCTACATATCAGACTTCTCTTTGTGTGTGCTCTCTAGTGCACATGTACTCGCACTCTATTGTTTTTGTGATCTTGCAGAAGTGACGTAATTTTCGCACACGTTCCTTCCGGCTTATCCTTTACCGTTCCGAGTTCCGTTGTTCCGCTCAGGCATAGTACGGGACCCGCACTACTGACTTCAATGCTTAGTAATTTATCAACATTGTCCTGATTGTCGGATTTATCGTTTATGTAGAGAAAGCAATGTTTTTACTTATTATCACCGACTCTCTTTGTAAGTCGAAGGTTTATTTGGAAGACATTTGCCGCTTTCTAAACTTTAAAGTTAAATTCTTCCTCTTCTATAGGTAAAAGTATATGGGGAATTCAAACAATGGAAATCATGTTTTCAAAACTGGTGATAGCCATGTTTTGTATTTGGAACAATGCAAACAAACAAACAAACAAACAAACAAACAAACAAACAAACAAACAAAAACCCATGCAACCGAGCAAACTTCTATTGTGAGGACAGCTTTACCAGAAATTATCTGTCTGATTGAAGTGTTGAGGAGGGTTGTGAGAATGGGAGTAGATTACGTCCACTATTTTGACAAGTTTACTCTTCTACTATCCTTTAACGTTAGACTACTGTTCTATATGACTCACGGTTAGGCATCATTTGTACCTTTTACTGATTCTACTTAAAACTTGATCAGATGTAATATACCGGGCGAGTTGGTCGTGCGGTTAGAGGCTCGCGGCTGTGAGCTTGCATCCGGGAGATAGTGGGTTCGAATCCCACTGTCGGCAGCCCTGCAGATGGTTTTCCGTGGTTTCCCATTTTCACACCAGGCAAATGCTGGGGCTGTACTTTAATTAAGGCCACGGCCGCTTCCTTCCAACTCCTAGGCCTTTCCTGTCCTATCTGTGTCGATGCGACGTAAAGCAAGTAGCAAAAATATAGATAAAGTGTAATACAATTACTAAAATGACCATAAATTTAGGCGCCAGAGTTTACCAAAATTGATCCCTCGAATTTAGATAAACAGAGGTGGTGGTGGTGGTGATTATTTTAAGACAAAATACAACTTGGCAAACATCCTCTATATAGTACTAGCCAGAGAGAAAAGATGAAAGGGATTCGACACTTCAAACAATGAAGGTATCGGGCAAACAAAGGGCCACGAAGGGCGTGAAAATGAGACTCCCTAGGCCTCAAATGCTCTAATACCGTCGGGGCCAGAAAAGAACAAGAGTTGACCAAGGGAGGTCGGATAGGATAGAAGAAAGTGAGGAGCCTGGCAGAAGTAAGTGGAAGCAATGCCAGGACTCCGGCCCCCATGGTCGCCAACTCACGCTCCCATGATTAGAGCCCCTGCGGCCCCTTTTTGTCAACTCTTACGACAGACAGGGGATACCGAGGGTGTTATTCTACCGCGCTCACCCACAGGGTGGGAGGGGTGTAGATAACCAGCCCATGATAAATAATTATCTTCTCTCGGAGCGTGTACATGAGGCTGTGTTCTTTTTTCTTTTCTTTTTTTACGTCGCACCGACAGGTATAATGGCGACGATGCGATAGGGAAGTTCTAGGACTGGGAAGTAAGCGACCGTGGCCTTAATTAAGGTACAGTCCCAGCATTTTCCTGGTGTGAAAATGGGAATCCATGAAAAACAATATGCATGGCTTCCGACAGTGGGGTTCGAACCCACTATATCTCAATGCAAGCTGACAGCAACGTAACTCAAACCACGCAGCCATTCGCTCGGTAGGCTGAGATCTAACACATCTGCGACGGTCCGTACTAAAACTATTAAAAAGGATGGGAACTGCATTTCGGTTAAGGATAGACTCCTCCACACTAATTTGAACATAATTACATAATTAACGCGAATAAGTTTTCGTCAATTAATGTACCGTATATTAATAAAATCAATGATCGACCTTGTCCTTATACACATTAACAAAAGACTGGAATGTTCTCCATATCCCGAACATGAAACACAACTAAATCTGAAATGAAAGTATTTAACATGGGAAATACAACTGAATGATAAACTACCAGTTGTAGCGATCGTGTGGAAAAATGGCGAACATTTAGATAGCGACACTCTTAACTTCGATTGAGTAATATACACAGTTTTTAGGACTTGCACCATCGACAAATGTATCCTGTTTTGAAGCACTGTATTTTATTTACACTGTAGGCTACTATACCTTTGTTACCTTTCTCTGATTTTATCACTTTTTAAAAAATACTGCTCGCTTTGTCAAAACACTCGCTGTATTTCTCAAGACTTATTTATACCTTGACACGACAAGACCGTCATTTCTATCTCCAAGATAAGACAGTGTACAGGAAGACATCAAAGGCCAAAGACAGGCAGACACGCTTTCCTCTCAAGCCGTTTTCTTCCTCCACTCCAACTTGTCCTCACGGCTCGGAACGAACTCGCCAGAAGTTATCCGACGAACTGCCACAACCTAGAGATTTCCTGCGCTGACTGAGATCTTCTCCGGACATCTTCAGAATCGTCCGACAAAATACCACACTCTATAAAGAATGTGCTTTTTTTATTTCACGGTTAAAAATTAACTTCATGGCTAGTTGAGCACTTACACATCATTGACTCATTCAAATTTTTCTTTGTGCGCGTATGGTTAAACGTGATTTTATAAAATCTGAGGATGTTCTTGTAGAACGAAGTACGTCGTCCTGTTACTGTAATAGACTTTTTACAAGTATGTTATAATGATGTAGGTGATATATTTCGTGTTTCGATAGACGTAACAGTTACGCCATTCAAACTTTCCAAACTTATTATTTGCCGTCCCCAAAATAGCCGTAGTTTCCCAAGCACTCAATAATATTTAATGGACAAAATTCACGACGGTGAACCTTCCAGTTTATACATTTAACATATTTAATTAATAACGTAATATTGAATAAACATGTTCATATGCACTTAAAGGGGATGTGATAAACGTGTCACGGAGATGTGATGGATGTTACTATCACAACCTGTAAAACACAAGCGATTATGTATTCTGTAATACAAAAGTAGGGGTGTAGGGATAGCGTGCCTGTTTCTTACCTGGAGGCTCTCTGAAACCAAAGAACGTGAGTTCAAACCCGGTAGAGATAGTCGGAATTTTGAAGGGCAATAAAAGTTTATTTTTTACAAGTTTCTTCAAGTCGCACCGACAGAGATAGGTCTATGGCGACGATTGGATAGGGAAGGGCTAGAGGAGGGAAGGAAGCGGCCGTGGCCTTAGTTAAGGTACAGCCCCAGCATTTGCCTGGTGTGAAAATGGGGAACCAAGGAAACCCATCTTCAGGCCAACCGATAGTGGGGTTCGAACCCACTATCTCCCAAATGCAAGTTCACAGCTGCGCATCCCTAACCGCATTGCCAACTCGCTCATTATTATTATTATTATTATTATTATTATTATTATTATTATTATTATTATTATTTTCTTGAGCTTATTCTTGTTTATCTGGAGTCGCTAGAGGCACCCTGGTTTATTTTGAGATTTAGCCGGGTGCTTTGAAGCAGATTGCCCTACTTAATGCCATTGACGTGAAAATTCCAACCCTGAATCGAACAGGAGTCCAGCATGGGCTGTCTTCTAAGCTGAGAAGTAGTCTGCTTGTCGGTGCTCACATATTCTTATATGGGTATGGTTACGATGTTGTGGTTCGCCTCATTTAAGCTGCTTCCATGTGAGGTTACGCTCATGTGCACGACTGTAGCCCGTTGCGGCAGCTGACAGAGAAATATAATGTAATAGAAATATCACTGGGAACATTTATCATATCCATTTGATAATTTAGTATAGGACCTTGACCTACTTGAATGTTTGATTTGAGTTTTGTCATCTTCGGTATTCATCATTTGATCTAAACTCCCTGAGAGGAGTAGTTCTCTAGTTTGTTTAGTAGTTAATCCACGAATGTTTATTAAGTATCGGTCGTTCAGTCCGATTGATCTTTTGCTGGTGATTTAATAAAATGTTTTATGCTGACAGTTTTTTGTGCCTTTCGGGAAGCAATCCATATTCAAATGTGGTAAGATTCTTTTACGGCTGGGTACCTGCCTGCTTGACGCTAAACCCCGTCCTCCTCCGTTATCGGGACCGATGACCTATCTGTTCGGCCCCTTTAAACAACAAACATCATCATAATCATCATCAACCTCCTTTATCATCTAGGCTTGAGACCGGCATTGGCGGAGTTCTTTAATGAGAGGATAGCATTAGAGGACGAACTAGCACTAGTATGACCAAAAATATTAACAACAGAGGTTAAATTTCTCAGCCAACTGATAGATCAAAAAACAGAACGTCGAAGTGGACAAGCAAGCAGCCTACATAGTTCAATTTAATTGCCTGCACACAGTAGATGATGATGGTGATTATTATTATTATTATTATTATTATTATTATTATTATTATTATTATTATTATTATTTATTGGGAATAGGATATGAAGATACGTATCTATAACCTGTTTTTATCTATATACAGTATTGTCCATAGTTGTACTGAAAAATGATGGAAATCCAGTTCTCTTAACTGTGTACTCGAGGCCGAGTAAGTTATATTCCATGACCTAAAAATAGCCTAAAATAATAGCTGAGATTAAAATCGAATTGGAGAGGAAATCAAACCACAGTGCGTCCTGTACTATGGCGGGAGGCAAATAAGTAATTCGTATCATTGTGCCGGTAAAGTACATATACGGTATCCCCTACTTATCATAGAAGGCAACTAAACAGGAAACCCAGGGGCTGTCATATTTGGAACGTAGGCAATCACGGGGCCTCCAGCTGAGCCTCACACTGCTTTCACTTTTATTTCTGTATCCAATCTTCCTTGATCAACTCGTTTTATTTTCCCGGCCCTGATCGTACATTTCCTATAGGCTACAATTTCCAACACTGTTTTAGGTACTCAGACACGAACACACTAATGACTCTAATGGTAGGATATCTAGACATGGTAAGTGGTTTGTGCTGAGGATCACATCATTCCTAACTTGAAAACTACAGTTTACAGTGTTGATGATGACGATCATTAACATCAACGTCAAACGCTTCGGGGACCAAGACTTAAGGTCCATAAAATTGCGTACGGTACATATACGTATTACATTGGAGTAGGAACTGCATGGCCTATAGCGTAAACACACAGTTTAATAAATCCGTATGCTCTAAATTTATTTGCGGTTATATAACCTAAACAATATTAATTTGTAAAATCTGAATTATAGAATTTAGGCTGTAACAAGTAAGTGGTAGGTTACCGGCCTCTGGATCCAAAGATCGCGGATTCAAATCCGGCAGAGGAAGTTGGGAGGTGTTATTACTATTAAATGAAAAGCGCACAATGTGCAAAAACAGTTTTTGTACAGATGATCAACTATGCTAATGCCATTCTTATTATTGAGGTTGTCCTCATTTTGCAGTTTTGTGCATGGTATCTTTCACAATGATCGTTGCACTGGTTACATATACAGTCTTCGTTCGGCTGCTGGAAGTTTTTGGTTTGGCAGAATCTGTGGTGAAATCCATGAGTGGCGTAACATGTAATTACGTGCCGTAGCTCGTAATTTGCATGCTTCCATTCTTCCGTCATTATGGCGTCCGTGGAATAGAAGTCGGACCAAATAGCATTTCTTTTCTCGTTTAAAGTTTGAGGAGCATTCTCGTAGGGCTTGGTGTTTGGTAGACAAAACTGTGTTTTGATATCGTCAATGAAGTAGTCCTCTTTGGTTAGAACATGTGTTGACCTTGAAGGGGCTGACTTCCCAATGCCTAGAATTCTCTTAAGATATCGGGCCGTGACTTTTCTATTCTCATCAGGTCGCTGAGTGTGAGTTTTTCCCAGGTGATGCTAATCCCATAGGTTGCTATGGGTGATATGGCTGTCCTGAACAGTAGCATTGCTGTACCCAATGATATTTGTTGAGGTTGTTGAATGTTATAGATGGCTTTTATTGCTGCGGCTGCTCTTTCTTTGACGTGGACATTGTAGGATGTTAGAGTAGTTTGGAGGGCGACTCCAAGGTACTTGAATTTCGGCACTACTTCTAGAGGTTTGTTGTGCATGGTTATTGTATTTTTAGGTGCATGTTTTCCTCCTTTCCTAAAGGTCATTTGTTTAGTTTTGTTGTGGTTTATTTGAAAACCGTTTCTTTCTGCCCATGATGTGAGCCTATTGAGGACCTCTTGGAGCTCTTCTATGTTTTCTGAGCCTTTT
Source organism: Anabrus simplex (assembly GCF_040414725.1). NCBI lineage: Eukaryota > Metazoa > Arthropoda > Insecta > Orthoptera > Tettigoniidae > Anabrus > Anabrus simplex. The sequence goes on along the minus strand of NC_090268.1, from coordinate 300,573,945 downwards.
GCCATATCATCTGCGTAAAGTATAAACAATGCTGTGATTAATTCTGTGATGTCTGCTGTCATGACGTTGGGAGGTTTGAAGGGCGGAAGAAAAAAGTTCATTCCGCACTCCATGTAGTACAATGTCGGTTTTTAAAATATATAAATTGACACATTTGGTGTTTACCCGAGAAAGATAAAACTCAAGTAGATCTGTTTCTTTGCCGTCTAGTAGAGTGAAACGTCAAGTCGAAATTGACTAACAGGCAGGCTAGATGACGTCAAATCAAAATGCCTGCACACGATAGCTGAGGCCGTATTATTATTATTATTATTATTATTATTATTATTATTATTATTATTATTATTATTATTATTATTATATAATTGTCATAATTTTGTGTGTTGATTGTTCTATCATTTCTCAGGACACAGGCAGAAAGTAAACTACTGTAAACTGCCGGAACTGCTTCCATTTTCCCTTAAAGTATTTCATTGTTCTCGGCAGAAGAAATGTTCCTGTTGTATTCTCTGTGCTTCTTTTGATGATTGCTCTCTCACTGTCATCGCCAAAATACCGTCGACAAGAGGCCCATTATCACCGTTCGCGTGCTATTTCCAGCTCTGTATAAAGAATGTCGCTCTCGTTCTTCTCAAAAGCTCTCTGTTCAATTGCTGACAGTAAAAGATAGCCAATTACAGTAGATGGATACTCGCAAGCGGCCTTTTTATCCATTTCGAGAATAAGGCCAGAACTATAGGCTTGACGAATAAGGCGAGAGAAGAAACGATCTCATTGTCCCATGCTGGTATCGGCGCTAAATACATAGTACCTACAAGATAGAGTGGAAATGAATGCGTTCGTTGTGAAGGATAGTGGCTATTCATTAACGACAAATTGGTTGGATCACCGTATGTCAAACATTATTTTTACATCTTATTCCTTGCTATCGTGTAGTGTGATGCCGTGCTGCAAAGACTGTGTATTTATAAGAATCAAAAACAGTCTGCATTCTTGAGGTCCATACACCGAGATTTACGCGGCGAGGCGGGCGACGTCACTGTGAGGACCCGAACACATGTATACCAACGATGGGACGTTGAGGCAGCTCCATGTCACCTAAGCCGGACTGAATGGCTCAAACGGTTCTGCAGGACTAAATTCCGGCACCTCGGCGTCTCCGAAAACCGAAAAAGTAGTTGTGACGTAAAGCCAATAACAGTATAACATTATTTATCATCTCACGTAATAATACACTTACCTTACGAGATTGAATTAGACATAAATTAAATTTGCAATTATACGGTGCGTTCCTCTCAAAATAGAACATGAAGGGGAAAACATTACGTTCACTTATTACTGTCAACTCCAAAAATTCCAGTGGAAGGAATCTCCAATTATCAGTTTTACTCCAGGTGTAGCAACCCACTGCTGATTCTTGTTTGCAGCGCATTTTTTGTATCACGTGGACTTCAAGCTTTCTATTTACGTGTGTAATGCGAATAAACGTCCTGGCTCCCGCATAAAGCTGAATAATTTTGTCACAGACTTCGGCAAACTTGCACGTTATCACTGAAACAAGCAATTTAATCACATCCTTACACTTTGAAATGGTTTCAGGTCTATGGAAACTGAAGATCACTTCAACATGAGTTGTTGTGTACGACCATTCCTTTGTTGGAGAAATAAACCCTCCTTTACATATAATCAGTATCCAGTCGTTGCTACCTTCTTGTGGAAAACTGTACTGGTTAAGGGATTTTGAATTTAAATGCAATGTACTCCGCAATATACTACATGTCAGTGAATCAGGAGTGTTGTCGTGGTTCATAACGTCCTCAACTGAACCGTCGATATTTTCGCTTAATAGAATAGTTTATTGTTGAAGTTCAGCAGTAGAACTATGCGCTGACGAAGCACTCTCAGCAATGCCCAGTTCACTGCTTACAAAGTATTTGAAGTCGTCTGTTTCCTCAATGGGCGTACAGAAATTTGAACAGAATGGCTTGTACAAATGAAGGCTTGTGGACAGAGGAAGATCACTATCATTTCCTGTTAGATTTAGCAGTCTCAAACTATTTCTTACCTCAAATGGTGCGTGATCGTTAACAAATAAACCATATCCACGGAAGTTTGAGAAAAATTCTCCAAGTAGTCTTAAGTCGAGAAGTGAATTTATTGAGATAATGGAACTTTTCCGAAAGGGCAGGAGGATCTTTCTTCTTCCAAACCGCACTGAGAAGCAATCATATGATGATGATGCTGCTGCTGCTTGTTGTTCAAAGGGGCCTAACATCTAGGTCATCGGCCCCTAAAGCAATCATACAGGAAGCTGTAGTGCATTTTCTTGACAACGCACTGTACTTCTTAGAGGATTTTTTTTTTTCATCTTTCGGGAATCTAAAATTTATAACATAGCACACCCATCAAGTCGCATGGCTTGTGCATACCGTGGAGGCCACTGCATAGGCTACTTGGTGCCACCGGCACTGCCAGTGCACTATGAGAGACTTTGTCTCATTACCAAAAATTTATTCCTGCCTGGCTATCAGATGATATAGATGTTGATTCCATGCGTCTCGGTGGGTGTGCTATTTACCAAATGATGAGCCCAACCTAGCACACGGGGGCGAAACGCTGGCAACCAAGAATGAGTTAGCTGGAAAAATTATAATGTCCAATAACGGACCATTCATATTGGTATTATAAATTTACTCATTCGGGACAAATATTTCAGGTTCCCTATGGGAATCGACATCTATATCATCTACTATGTCGTTTAAAAGTTCAATCAATGTGTATTCGCATTCCTTCTTGAGGTGATGATGATCATGCGTTTTTAGTTCGGCGAGAAAATGGTTGGGTTGTTCAACTCTAGGCAGTTTTTCCTTTTGGCATTTTAATATTTCAGAAATGGTTTCGTTTGTAAAGTGTTCCATCTGGAAGTGTAACACTGTCGCTTAAAAAATGGTTTCGTAGTAATTCCAATAAATGTGGCACGTCATAGAAGACCCACATTTTTCTGCTGTGTTCGAATGGATTAGCACAATAGAACTTCGTTGTACTTACATTCAGCTCTTCCCGTACTTTTGCATTTTTACCTCCCATATGTCCGATTCGTTGGCTGAATTGTCAGCGTACTGGTGTTCGGTTTGGAGGGTCCCGGGTTCGATTCCCGGCCGGGTCGGGGATTTTAACATGCATTGGTTAATTCCAATGGCCCGGGGGCTTGGTATTTAGTGCTGTCCTCAACATCCCTGCAACTCACACGCCACATACAACACTATCCTCCACCACAATAACACGCAGTTACCTACACATGGCAGATGCCGCCCACCCTCATCGGAGGGTCTGCCTTACAAGGGCTGCACTCGACTACAAATAGCCGCACGGAATTATTATTATTATTATTATTATTATTATTATTATTATTATTATTATTATTATTATTATTACCTCCCATATAACAAGACACGGTAACAGTTTTTATAACAATTCCTTCGATTTTGTTGACAGTGGTATTCAATAATTCATTGTAAGATCAAAACCATACAACATTGGTTGTTTCCAATTTAAAAACAAGCCATGAATCATAGACTTGGACATTGCTGTGGAGCCTAATATAGTCATCGTCATTTTAATCTGAAATTCGTCCATTTGTTCATTTCGTCGAATGATAACACTGGGAGTTGACAGAACCTTCTGCACTTATGAATTGCACACTGATTTTTGTATGCCAGATGTAAGTGACGGCACCCTAGGGGTGACCTATTAGGTACCAGTACCGGTGCACTTTATTGAGCTCCTCACCTGGTCTGTTCGGAAAAATTGGTATAAGAATAATAAGTTTATATGAGGTGATTAATAATAATAATAATAATAATAATAATAATAATAATAATAATAGGAAAATTGAAAATTAAAATAGATACCGGTATCTCTATTATGTGGTCTCTGTAAAATGTAGTTTGGCTTTGAGTCATTCGCACGCGGTATTAGACCATGGCTGAGGTGTATAGTGTTTATTTGTGTGTTTCAGCGGCATGTGGTAGTCCTGTGCGGTGGCCCGTCCAAGTAGTGACCACTGTTACTATAGCTTTGATAGGCTGTACTTGAATTTGCCGCTGTTATTTTGTGGCAAGAATAACTGGCGTATTCTTGTTTGTCAGTTGTTAGTAACATTATTAATTGTAGTTTCAGCATCAGAGTTTTTGATCCGCCTTGGTGGTCCTTGGTTGCTGGATTTTTTTTACGAGATATTACATACCTCGGTCCGAGGAGAGACTTAAAATTACTGTACCGTTACTCATTGCACACAATAATGCGACACACACACACACACACACACACACACACACACACACACACGTGAGTATAACAACGTAATGATAATTGCTTTAACAGCAGCTCTGAACACAGATATGACCAAATAACTGAAACTAATTTCATAAAATCCTCGGTGTTAGAGAGTAGTAATATAAAGTGGGCGGTAACTCACAAGCTTACATCTGAGAGTACTCGCGGTCACGTCATGGGTCATGGTGAAACTCAGCTCAGATTATTTGGTACCACCTGCTACGCATGCATGAACGTACTACCTATTTCTTATTCTACTCATTTTGTTGAAGTACATTACCGCGAAAGAACGTGCATATTGTTAGATTGCATTTTGAATTGTTCCTTAGCGAAGACGTTATCAGTTAGCCTCCCCTTAATATTGTTTCTCCCTCTTCCCCATTCTTCCCGGATGGAGGAAAGGAGAGGGTTTGGAATTTCGTTTTCTAGGGTCTACCATGTTAGAACATGCACCGCAGGACCTGAATGTATGTAGTAGTACGTCTTGATACTGTTCCAATCAGTTGCCGTGCAGTGTGTATAGTGGTCCCCCAGCCAGGGGGCAGCTACTGTAAATGTTGAATAACTCTGGGTTCGTGCATTTCATATTGTGTTTAGCTTCGTGGCCATATTTACCGACAATGTTTTTTGAATGTAAATACGTAAAAATAGTGTGGTTTTATGTGGTCACCTATCCAATAGGTTTCCACCGTGGATGTTGCATAACTGTGATTTGCACTTGTGAAGGTTGAGGTTCAGTGTTTGTTGTGGAGGCACTCGCAGGACTGTGATGATTACACGTGGGGAGAATTTTCAGTAATTGGGCACTGTGCGTTACAATGATACTCATTCCTTTTATTCCCAGTCTGGCTAGACCTTAGAGCTAATTAACAAAGAAATAAGAATCCCCCTGTTGTTTTTTCCAGCTCAGTACTTAATCCTGTTTGTAGGGCTGTCATATAATATACACTACGACATTTAGCACTGTTTAAACATTTGTAGGTACTGTGCTGGTAACACTTAACATTTAATTGATCCAATAATTCATCCACTCTGTTCTCCGGCAATGGAGCGTTATTGGAGTTTTGTTCCCCGTGGTCGCCCATTTTAGAGTCTGCACCTCAGGACTTGCGTATAATAGAGTTTCTGATTGAGGAAGTCTTGCTGCTGTTCTCGACAATATCCTCGCAGAAGGTTGGCGGCCATCGCTGAATAATTCTTCCTATGTGTTTTTCTAGTATCAGAGTTCCAGCCTGTTGCCATTTCTTGACGGTTGCAGTATTTTTTTTTTTAAATCCTCCTCTTCGCGCAGGCCGGAGCGAAATGTAGCTTCCACCGAAGTTGGTCTCATTTCTGGGAGTGGCAGTATGCAGTAGAAGCTGCTGACGTGTGAGTGGTGCTGAGTTCGGAGCACGATTAGTACATCTGATTGTTATAAAAGGCGCCACTCATAGGGTCAGTCCTGCTGCAGTAGCACTGCCTGGCTCACTGAGGAAAGCAACGGCAGACTACATCACTCATTTTGGTGCCGCCACTTGTTTGTGTGCTTTCCCCATATCCGCATAATCTTTAGTGGTGCTGTTTGAGGATCCAACCAGCCTCAGGGCTGAAGACTTGACAGTATCAGTGTTACTGTATCATGGTTGTCCAACCGCTACCGGAGGTTCTATGGCACCCTCGTGTATGTTTCCCTTCTATCTTGCATTCTATGATAAGTTGAAACCGGCTACACATGTCGTGTCGGAAGATATCGAAATAGGCTGCTTTCTTGCGTTTCGCGAGATTTAAGACTTCACAGGATTTCCTTGCACGACGCCTTCCTCGTTGGTGGCATGTCAAACCCATGGGTCTTGACCATTCTGCGATACATGTAGGCTAAATTTAAAAGGCTTACGGTTGGTTCCTTTAATAAGTCTTTGGTGTCCATCCTTCGACATTGTAAAGTTGTGCCGGTAACGCACAACACATCACGATACGCCAACGAATTTCGAATCGGGGGTCACTGTTGCACTGAAGATGTTACAGTTTCAGAAACGCAGTTATTGCAGTTCTGTTTCTGGTTTTGATGGTACACCCGGATCGCATTATTGTTCGCCAGCATCTTAGGTAGCCTACTTGAGGACTCGCAGTGCCACAGAATTATTACACCGCTCAAATTATAAGTAGTTTCGTATGCAATATCCCATTATACAGGTTGGATAGATTTCTCTATAAAAGGATGTCCTATCTCCAAGATTTATATAGATATCTTAGTAGATACAGTTTTTGTTAAGACCTATTTTTTAAGACATTGAGACATTGAGTTTCACCCTCTCCCTTCCAGCTATCATATATTACGTCAATTATTTCATCTCAATAACTCCTGTGATGAGGTTGACGTCAGGAAGGGCATCCGGTCGTAAAACTCGCCACGAAGATTCATCTCTCTTTATACCCGACCCCGTAGAGAAACGGGACAACTGTTACAAACACTCGTATCATTTAGCGGTTTCCTACTTTAATCAATAAGAATGCTTCTAAAAGTAGCATATGCTTCTGCAGGATCCATAAGTGTTCTACTGTTATATACAATTTGTGGTTCAAGTTGACTTATAAGGTGTTTAATGATCACCTGGAGAAAACTGCACGTTCCAGACATGAGTAAATTTGAGAGCTTGCCTTAATGCGGGCTTTGTAGATTAATACCAGAGAAATATGATGAAACGCCGGCTTCGTTACTTGAATTCGCTGAAGACTAGAAATTCATTAATCAGCGATAAGAACAGATTTCAGATCGTGACTGGGCGAGAAAGTTTGCACTACGAAAAGGAAACTGCTTCAATCGAAGATCTCGAATGGCTCTTTTTCTCTTTTTAGCTTCGAACTCCTTTCTGTTTTAAGATGAACGGGAGATTTCTTGTTATAATTTATTAGATCGGTACACCGTGATACAAAGTGAAATTTGTCCCAGTACTTACTGACGAAATGATGAGGTTTTGTCATTATTCTAGGTACTGGTATCAAGAAGTACTGGCTCACTCCATTATTGGTCATTCATTAGCTTCTATTGTACTTCATCTAGCATTAAGTTAGTGGATCGTGAATATTCAGTATTTGGAAGTCTCCATTCGGGAGATACGGGCGTTCGAACACTACCAACGTCTGCCCTGAAGATGGATTAACATGGTGTCCCATTTTCACTCTAGGAAATTCTGGGATTGTACATTAAGACAGTGGGTGCTTCCTAACCCCCATCATCGCTTAAAGCCTGAGTTAGTGCGACGTTAAACCACTAGCAAAACATAAATAAATCTGTATTTCACTCAGTAAATTTCTTCTGTTTCATTTTCTTTTTCCTATCAACGATCACTTACTTCTATCATAGATTTCGCCTTATGTCGTATGAATTAGACATAACACACACATTTCTCATGTTTTTCTTGTCGACCAGCGTATCGCAGAACGTTGGGGTGGAGACAACACTCGTTGACCGGGGAGAGAGGTTGTGTACAGTAATTGCCATACTTTTATGTGTTAGTTGTTCGATCTTTACTACCAGTTCTCAAGATAGAAGCAGAAAGTAAACTAAATTAAAAGAATATGTCTTTACCGAAAACCAAACCTATGGTGTACGTACAAACATTTTAAGAGACTCATTTCACAAATTACGCAACCATTTCTAGTGTAAAATTTTATATACATTTTTAGTCATTCATTATAAATCATGAGTGCATTTTTCTTTCTGGACGTTCGTGGTCATCCAAAATGACAAGATGTTTCGTCTGAAAAATATAGTAACTATTTCCATCTTTCATAAAAATATATCGCTGTCTTCAGTAGGGGCAGTTTGCTGTTGTATTTCGTGATCTTCGTTTGATTATTACTCCCTCGCTGTAATCACCAAAACACATTTCTCCAAATCTTCCATCAACCTATCGTTAAATGTCATTTTCAGTCAAGAAAACGGGATGATACTCTGTTAAATGACATAGGAACGTCTTCACTTCCTTTTTGTTCTTCACGCTCCAGGCTGAATTGATATACAGATTTGGTACCGGTACCAAGAAAATGTTGTTTCTCACGTGCACAATTACGGTACTTGTTCATATGGTTTTTACGGTAAATTAAAAGTTTTATTCCTGTTTCTCGACAAGATCATCCCTCGGCAGTCTTAGGTGTTCTCAATGGGTTTTTTCAATATCGAAACCTTCTTCGCATCAGTTCCTTGTGTAAGGATTGCATGTTAGTTATACTAACTTCGGCCACACTACTTCTTTTTGGTCTTTTTCCAGTTTGAGGTTGACACTACATTTGAACTTGGCTCTATTTTTACTGCTGGATGCCCGTCTTTACTCGAACCCCGTGTAGAGGGATGTATTCACTATTGCTTGTATATGAAGAGGTATGTACGTAAAGACGAACACGAGTCCCCCGAGTGAGAGGAATTAATCAGCCGCGGCTAAAATCCCCGGCTAACATCCCTAGCCCGGCAGAGAATCGAATCCGGATCTCTCTGAGCCGAAGTCTACTACGCCTGCCGTTCAGTCAAGATGCTGGGAATCACGTCGGCCGTACAGTAAAAATTAAAATATCGCGTGCTGGGAAAAGTTCCTGAATAAGAACGACTTTTCAGACAACTTTTATTTCTACGTAAAAAAATGCATAAATCTGAAGTTTCTTTCTCGTCATTGTGAATTCATTCATGTTTCTCTCACATATTCTTGTATTCGTATCTGGTCATGATTGGCAGGATGAACGCCTGTCGGGATATTAAAGGTACTTGGCTCTTTCTCTTTATAGTATTCAGACTGCATTGCTCAGCAGTACAATTCTTGTCTGGGTGTAGTAGACAAGAAAATGTGTTCTGATTACGACCCATCGAGGTGAACACTTCGTAGGTCAAAAGTCAGACGGCTGGAGAAAATGTTTCCACCCGCGCCCCGCCAATTTATGACTTGTTTCTACTCTGGTCCATTAGCTGGGTGGATCCTGGAGCAATGCTGTCTTACAGCCTAACTCTGATCACCACGTAATGGTGTGGTCGTCCGTGAGACCACGCATTCTGTTCTGCGGTGAAGTGAAATAGGAAAGGTTGGTTGTTGAAATAGTCCCAATCCTCTGGATGCTTATTCCACTAGACTACGTGCGAAATTCGGAATAAGTCCACTTGCACATGTACTTCCTTCGTATAAATATATTTCAAGCTACCTGGATTCTGAAATATACCTCGTAGTTTCACTTCGAAACCATGGAATTGATTAACATTGAGCAATATAGTTCGACGCGTTTGTTTGCGATTGAGACTACGTTTGTGGAATCGTCGGACTTTTATGTTCAAATTTCACTGTAGACCGCGATTAAAATAATTTATCGTGGTTTTATTTCATGGTACAATTGCGGACAAAGAAACTTACCTATCCTCTCATAAGTTATGGATGTTCCATTCCTCCTCCTCCCCCCCCCCCCTCCCCCGCTCACACAGTGAGCGTACAGTACGACCAGCGTGTGGAATGCACCATTAGCTTGGATTTGAAGCCATACTTCTGCTATCTAAAAGTTACATCTTTTAACTTTCTCATTTTTATTTTTTATTTTCAGAAAAGAACTGTTTACACCTCTCATTTCTACAGTGATCGCTGATCACCGTTATTTACCAATTAAAAATATATTATAATAGTTTTCTGTTTTTGAACTTAATTTTTTTTTTTTTTTTTTTTTTTTTTTTTTTTTGCTAGGGGCTTTACGTCGCACCGACACAGATAGGTCTTATGGCGACGATGAACTTAATTTCATGAACTAAAAGTTTATTTTGGCAGTGCCTAACTTTCAAAAGATCCCGTCTGTGTAGGTTTTGTCTGCCAGAGTCACGTTTACACCATGCGGGAAAAATGAAATAAGTTATTATATTTGGCCTCGAGGGCGTCTTTCTGATCGCCCTGTGCTATAAGCTTAGAATATTAGCTTCCCACCCAGTTGACCCGGGGTCAATTACAGTTTCTTCCGTGAAGGATTATTTTTGGTACTGACTCAGCTTCGAGAGGACAGCTAAGGAGGAAAGTTGTTTCGAAGCTCATTGTGAGCATGCTAGAAATAGTTTTCCGTCGTTTCCTTCATCTTATTCAGATAAGGAAGTACGTACAGTAGGCTATCACTCACAGGACTGCTGATAACCATGTCCCAAGATGAAAGAAAGACCAGTATTTTTGAACTTACAGAAAATAGTAAAATTTCTTAGGAGCACGATAGCCTAATGACAGTATCACCGGCTTCTCAACAAGGTGGCTTTTCTCTATGGGTTGGGCCGTACAATACATCTACGGTATAGCCTGCCTGTCTGTAACGAGACTCTCGGGGCTCTGAATTTCGTGATCATGAGGGCCCTAGCTGAGTCTGGAATGGCTTCTGCTGTTGTCCTCACTTCCATCATTCCTATCCGACCTATCTTGGCTAACTCTTGTTTCCTTTCGATCCCGCCGTTACTATGTTTGCGAGGTCTAGAGAGTCTTACAGTGCAACTGCCCTCGTGGCTCTTCCCTCTCTTTTGACGATGTCTTCATTTTCTGACGGATCGAACGTGTTCCTTTTCTTTTCTGATTAGTGGTGGGAGGGTTGCCTAGTCGTATTTAACTCTTACAACAATAATCGCCACCACCGAGATGGATGTGGTTCCGGCCAATGCACGTGGATTGTTTTAAAATATGCAAGGTCACGTCCCGTAGTTCGGATTCAACGCAAAAAAAGGGCACGTCCCGTGACTATGATCACGATATCGGCAACCACATAAACCTACAAGTTTACTTATTTTTAAAGTTTCTTAGATGTTTATTGTAGCCAGTCCTCCGAATCCCAAGACTGCAGGTTCAAACCCAGCGGAGGGAGTTAGTTTTGAAGGTCGGTAGAGAGTCCTTTCAACACCCTATGTCTTGTGATATCGACGTGCAGATCATCTCCGGTGATCTATTTGGCTTTTACCCGACAAAATTATGTTTTCAAACTCAGAAATAAAGCGCCCGAATAGTTTCGGTTTCTCTGCCATCTAGTAGACTAAAACGGTCGTGGTTTCCCATTTTCACACGAGGCAAATGTTGGGGCTGTACCTTAATTAAAGCTACGGTTGCTATCTTCCCAATCCTAGCACTTTTCCATCCCTTTGTTTCCGAATAACCTTCGATATGTCAGTGCGACGTTAAACCTATAGCAAAAAACTAAAAAAACTAAAGCGGAAAATCGAAATTGATAAGCAAGCATGGCGTCAAATTTATACTTGTATACGGTAGCTGAGGCCGTGGTGGTGTTGTCGTCTGCGACATTCCGTCCGCGCTTCAAAAGTGTGATCCGATAGATATGCGTAAAGGTTTGAACACGTTGCGGGAATACGAACGTGCATGAATCACTGCTGTAGCCCAGCATATATGCCATACTATATTACTTACGCCAGATATTTGGGTCGTATCTTTCTCTACTGATCCAGTTAGTTGACTATTCAGTGACCCTGCATGACCCTCTTGCTCGTTGATGTTGCAAACAAGCTGATTAGAACCGACAGTTGTTATTGTCCCGTGCTGACCTAGACATTTGGGAAAAAGGGCATCTTAATACTCCGCAGTTTGAGAAGAATACAGTAATTGTCGAATTAGAAGATTGTTTAATATTGGTGTAAATGGTTTTTTTTTATATTAATTCGTTTGCATTGATTTCAAAATTAGGTCTTAAAACATCATGCTATCATGGCTAAAGCAACTGAAATATAAATTCATAAACTGAAGTTACGCCAAGCGGTATGCATTGAAGAACAAAAGTCGTTACAGATTAGACTTCAACGCAATTGAAATTTCCTGAGCTCATAAGCAGTAATCCAGTGGAGTTTAAAGTTCCCTGCGTTAACCGAAAACTACATTCGGCACGTTCAAGGCTCTGTGTCTGCGAAGGTCAGTAGTGGACTGCAGACATTTAATTACTAACTTTGATATATTTGTATCATTGCAGAATTCACCAAGAAAATAGCCGCAACTCTTCTGTATCTTCGTTTAGGCAAGAGGATTAGACTACTTTGTTTCACTTGTAAAATCAAATTCCCATGTTCACGCCTGGGGCTGTACCTTAATTAAGGCCACAGCCGTTTCCTACCCATTTCTAGCACTTTCCTATCTCATCTTCGCTGTGTCGGTGCGACGTAAAGCAAGTTGTAAAAAAAAAATCAAATTCATAAATTTGTAAACTTGTAAATTGCTCTGACTGGAAGTTACCCTAAAAAGACATATGACTAATGTTTCTGTTGGTAGATGGCACCTTTTCCAATTTATTCTGATGCTAAGCTTCTAAGTATCCTGACATGTTTTATTTCTCAAAAAATTTTCTTGTGAAATAACGATCTAAATAACGTTTGTGATTTAACTAAGTCCATATTTGTCAAATTTGATATTTAGACTTTGACTTCGTAGTGAGCTTGTTGATGCAATTTGTATGGAACATTTTTAAGAGAAAATGGAATTTGAAGAAAGTAGGAAAAAATAATTTTAAAATTTTTACAATAAACCGTCTAAGGGATGTGTGACCAAGCAATCAAAGGCGTTTAACCGAGAGAGTTGGCCATGCGGTTAAGGCTGCACAACTGTGAGCTTGCATTCGGGAGGTAGATGGTTCGAATCCCATCGTCGGCAGTCTTGGAGATGGTTTTCCGTGGTTTCTTATTTTCACACCCGGCAAATGCTGGGACTGTACCTTAATTAAGGCCACGGCCGCTACTATCCCAATCCTAGCCTTTTCCCATCCTCCCGTCGCCGAAAACCTTCGACGTGTTAGTGTGACATTAAACAAGTAGAAAAAAATAGGCTCTACTTTGGAGGGTAAGAGAGGCGGAAGGAGACAAAGACGACGATGGTTAGACTAGGTTTTTTTAATGATTAGAGGTGTGGAACTGTACGAGGCTTGTAGAGGTTTGTAGAGACGCTTAGTTAATTCACAGAGGCTCGTAGAATGAACCCTGAAAGGCATGTACGTATGTATTATTTCACTATAATTATCTATTCTAACGAGGGTGTTAGCTGATCGGTTCGGTTCTTCACATAGCTGTAAGCTTGCTTTTGGGAGATGATTGGTTCGAACCACGTTATCGGTAACCCTGGAGATGGTCTTCTGCTGTTTCCCATTTCCACACCAGGTAAATACTGGGGCTGTACCTTACTTAGTCCACGGTCGCTTCCTCCCCAGTCCTAGTTCTGTCCTATCCCATCGTCGCCGTAAGATCAGGTGAGTCGGTGCGGCGTAAAAAAGATAGCAAGTAACATACAAATTATTCTAGCGGACTATTTAATTGAAACCTACTTCAGCTTTCTAGCTCTATTCATTTTATAGAACGAAAATCCTCGGAGAGGTTCAGTAAGAAACTCGCACCTGCTATTGTCTTACAGTAAGTTTTGAACTACTGGCCCGTCATTGAGGAGTAGGCTTACCCACTGTCAATACGTGGCTGTGGCGTCGCTGGCCGGGTGGCATCTCGTCGTAGAATTGTCAGGATTGATAAGAGGAGGGCGGCATTGGCTGACGAACGGTACTGGCCGAGGTCCTGTCCGCAGGAAATGGCCTGTCTGATAACAACGAGCCAGATAAAAGCTAATGCACTGCGCGGTGGTGTGTTTTGTACCTGCCCGTCCGCCATGCAGAGCGGAACTCTCGGCGCCTGCAAGTACGTGAGTACGGCGGTAATCACTTGATTTAACGCTGAATTTGCAGTTCCTGTTGTAGTAACAAAAACCACATTAACACATTTTGTACAGTACATTAACAACAGATGTTTGAACAAGTAATTTACGGGATATTTGGTTGGAACCTTATGTTTAGTTACCTATCCTTGAGGTGTGTCCTTCGCTATCGCTGTGTTCTTATCCCAGTATTTTAACCTTCTTTGTGATCGTTGAGAGTTTCAACACATGAAATTGCCAAGGACTTTAGTTCCATAGGCTGACATTTTGTGGCATAAGTTCGTCACTTCTGGCGATTAGCTTCTCACTGGGTCACAGTTACTCAGTCGTTCGGGAAATTAATAATTTTCTCATTAAGCAACAAATTTCAACTCTCCCCTTTGTTTTCTTTTGCCTAAAAAGGAGGAAAAGGAGAAAACGAAGAACTAAGCAGTTATTTTCTTACAAAGAAGTTTGTATGAATTATAATCTTATCATTAGCCGAGAGATCTACTCGTGTGCTATTCTCAAATCTAGTAATATAAAAACGTTTGTCATATTAGCAGACTTCTTCAGAAATAAATATTTATCTATGCTAATCACTTGAGGAGGTTAGAATCTCAACTCTCCCATATTAATGAAGTACCTTTTTTTAAATTCATTCACCATTAGCATTCGTTTGCATTGTAATAGTGCATCTGTAACTGATTTTGCACCGTTTCTTTTAGTTTTGAGACTATATGGCATTATTTTTCTTTAGAATACCTGAATGTTTAGCTAGCAGTACCAAGCACTGTTATCCGTTCTGTTTTTTTCGACGAACTACAAATTCATACTGGATGTGTGTCACTAGAATATGTTTAGATTTCTACATATGTCAAAAATGATCGTGTGTATTACTATTGTTCATTCATTCATTCATTTCCACTTTTCATTAATATGGTGTTCGAACCAATGGACTAGAAACCTCCCACTTGTTTTTATAATAGTTGCTAATGCTTACGAGGTGAATTTGTACGCATAAATTTACGTCTGTAAAGCCTTCAAACCGGAGGCTGGTTCGATCCTCAATAGCACCACCAAAATATGTACGGTTATAGGGAAAACGCAGAAATCAATTATGGTGTCAGTATAAAGCGTGCAGAGCATGATGAGAAGTGAGGTCGTTTGCCATAGATTTCCTCAGTGTGACAGAAAGTGCTGTTGCAGCACGGTTGGCCCTATGAGTAGCACTTTTCATAACATCCAGACGCACTAGTTGAGCTTCAAATAAGTTGACAAATTCAATTACGGGAAATGAAATGAAATGGCGCATGGATTGTAGTGCCGAGATGTGTCCGAGGACCTTGGCTCACTAGGTGCAGGTCTTTTGATTTGACTCCCGTAAGCGACCTGCGCGTCCTGATGAGGATGAAATTATGATGAAGACGACACAAACACCCAGTCGCCATGCCTGGGGAATTAACCAATAATGGTTAAAACTCCCGACCCTGCCGGGAATCGAACTCGGGACCCCTGTGACCAAAGGCCAGCACTCTAGCCATTTAGCCAAGGAGACGGCCAATATACGGGAACAAACGACGGACAGAAATGTATTTCAGTTTGAGAATATTCTTGTGCACTAGCAGAATCTATCGCACAAGTTGAGGGTTAATATACTCTAACCTTAACCAGGTGAATAGAACCGAACACTTTACCTGATTTTCTCCTTCCTCTTCAGTGTTGCAATGGGTACGTCCCTCACTTGTTAAATCACGTTATGTTCACGCTATCATGGTTTAGATCATTCGGAAATAGTTGTTCGAAATAATGACCGATTTTTAGCACTCGTTGCAAGTGAGCTTTTCCAGCAATTTCATTCTCATTCTAGGATGCGTGGATGGTCATTGATTCTATTTGCTTAAATAAGTAGAATAGACAACCATTACCCTTGCGGCGACTAAATGTTATATTATGCAGTTCTCCTATATTAACTCTGTACATGTAAAAAATTACTTTGTACTAAACCATTGTTTACCAACCTTTTAGTTCGGGGGAACCCTAAAAATATTTAACTGAACCTTGGTGAACTCAGATTGCTTGACGCACTTCTTAACATAGGGTAAGTTGTAGTGTTGTACAGTTTGCGAGCCAAATTGCAATTCATATATTGTATATACTATTTTAGAACGATATTTAATACTCTTCGTAGAAGGCATTCGCTTTAATTTGACAACGTTTGTATACTATTATTACTAGAATCGGTATAGGCTGTTTATACTGATACGTACTCGTTTCGGATAGAAGGATTCAATTTAATACTGACTCCCGTGAATTTTTTTTTAAGATTCTCTCTCAGTTTAAAAGGTAAATAGTTCTTCAAATACATAATTCTGTTTGCACTGACATTTTAGTACCGATATTAGAGTTCGTCTCATGGAATACATTGTTATTCCTGGACGCAATTTATAGGCGAACACGAATTCTTCTTCGACGGAAAAATGCCTATTTCGTTGTTCGGTTTTAATGTTCGTCAAACACGGAGGCGCTTGTGTATACATAAATAAGATTTGGAGTAATATGTTTAAAGCTTTCTGCGAGATGGCAAGAAACACTTTTTCTTTCACCGGTGGCAGCAAGTCCGGGAACCGCCTTCTTAAACTATGGCTGGTGATCGTTGATTGAGGATTGTATCACGTTTTTCATTCAAAATAGCTCGGTCATAGATTTCCTTTACGGGAATTATTTGCGACTTGCCGTTGTCTTGTCCGAACTCCTTTAGAGAAGTTTGCCTCAACCCCGACGTATTAAGTACAGATATGACTTCGAACTAGGCAAGCTGAGGAAGTAATCTCCAAAAGTAGACCGTGACGTAGGCAGTTGCCTACTCCAAGAAGAAAATATTGTATGGGCAATGCTTTTAGATATAATATACGACTGGAGAGAAACGATCTGCTAAACGATGTTATGAATTTGTTTTAACCTCCATTTGAAAACTTACAGTGCACTGCAGTTTCAGGCAGTAAGCATGTACAAGTTGTACGAAAACGTTTTACGTACAAGAAGCGAACATTTTCACACAGGAAAGGAAAATTTAGTAATGTATGCCAGAAAAACCTCAAGTCGTCCATCATTAAATACTATCTGAGCTACCGAACATCAAACTTTCAGCTTCATTTGATTTTTGAAATAGGACATGTTGACGTCATATGTATTCAGAGTCCCTCCAATAACCAGCAGGAAAAAAATTCTTCTTATCTCCCAAACGCTCTGTATACAGTTTTTTCTATACATTAATACATCATTCTAAATTAGTGGAGAAACTTGATAATTTCCTGTTTTGGCCCTTACTACTGCTATGCCCAGTATACTAATCATAGAATACAATGGAGCTTAAATGCCGAGTTTCGAGAAATTCTGTTAAGCTGTTTTCCCGTGGTGTGACAGACAGACAGACGGACGGGCAATGAAACTGAACCTAATTTCGGCTTTTGTGAACTTATTCCGAGATAAAAACGAAGTATGAGTAAAAAATTTGATGTTAACAAATTATAATTGTATTTATTTAGATTCTTGGTCTAACTATGCCGCACCTTTCATGTGGGGCGTTTGCCTGTTGGTCTGTTCCAGGGGTTCTCAAACTGTTGTGAGATAGTACCCCCTCACTCCTGGCTAAAATGTCAATGTATCACCCCCACCCCCGACCCCCGAAGTCCCTAAATGACAGGTTTTAAAATATGATTAGCTGGCTAATTATTAAGGCATTTTGATTGCTTATAAACCTCCTTTAAAATACACATCGTAAATAAGACGAGATTCTGAAATTGAATACATATTTATAACAAATCACAAGAAATTTAAGAGTTTGTGTCTGTATCAAGTATAATACAATGAAAATAGAGTAACACAGGATAGCATATCCAGTTTGTTTGGCATTTTCACGAAACTCTAGATTTTAGCCTCAATATCAAATTAATACAATTAATAAGGATGAAACATTTTCGATCTTAATTCTGGAATTCAGACATTGCGAACAATCAAAATTTCAATGGGATAGATGTGCCTGCATCGCGTGATACTGTTTCCTCATGTGATATGGTCCATGTGAAACTTTCAAGCAAAGCGTGGTTCCACATGTACATATTTAACTTTCTTCTTATTTATTCCTATATTTCAATTTTTCTTCATTTGTCCCTGTAGTAGGCTGCTCACGTACCTCACTAAAACTCTTAGGGTACGCGTACCACAGTCTGAGAACTAATGGTCAATGCGAGGAGAGAGAAATTTAAGGAAGTAATGGTAAACTTTTGCTCTTGCGTTTTATGTTGACAGGAAATGCATTTTACTCCAATACTGGGAGCTCTCTCCAATGCTTCTCTTGGGCATTTAACATTTCGCATAGTGCTGGCTTTTAATCCCCTATCTCATGCTGCCAGCTCCATGCTAAGTGATCGTAACAATGGAAACGTTTTAATCCTAACTTTGACCTCACATTGAAAGGTTGCGTGAGGATTTAGATATTGTGGCTGCATTTATAGTGGGTATTGTTTAAGAAGAATGACACGCGAATACAATGGTAATGCGTTTCTGAGAGCACAAAGAATGGAAAGCAATATTTGCTCGAAATTGCTTTGGTCATATACAGCAAGTTGCGAATGACACTTGCTGTAAGTAAAGCAGTTTAATGATCTCCTCTTTCAATATGCAACGCGGACGTCTGGCTGGTAATCTGCTGACATGCAAAATGTGATGCGAGTATTCGCCTGATCCTGCACGGGATCATGTGACCATTCTCGGTACAGTAGGTCATTGTGTGGGTGTGAGATACGCGTCATTAATTAAAATTAATTTCTCGTAAACCGAGGAATACAGTTTCTAAATCAAGTTTGAATTTGTACAAAAATGGCTGCTAATTGTCAAAAATCATCTTGCAAATATTATAAAATAATGATAATAATAATAATAAAAATAATAATGAAAAGGAACTACTGGACAAGATTGAGCAAGACTTTCATAGAGGTGAGACCCTTGAATATTTCAGAAATTTTAAAAATAAGGTACAGGGATACAAGGCGCCGTCCCTTTGCTTTCTAAGATAAGGTGGAACTCTTGCAACATCAAATGAAGAAAACAGCGAAATCTTAGCTAAGTATTTTAACGACCTTCTAAACTGTGAAAAACTAGCCAACCCCATCAAAACAAACAAACCAGTGAGCCAAAACCTACCATCTTCTCCAACAAATCGCGATGAAATCAAATGCCACATAGAGAGACTGAAAAATAACAAGGCTCCTGGTGAAGACTCCATGATTGCGGAACTGTGGAAACATGCCCTGGAAGAAGCAATTGGCATC
Source organism: Anabrus simplex (assembly GCF_040414725.1). NCBI lineage: Eukaryota > Metazoa > Arthropoda > Insecta > Orthoptera > Tettigoniidae > Anabrus > Anabrus simplex. The sequence continues at coordinate 300,554,639 of NC_090268.1, read as the reverse complement.
CTACACCAAACCATTGTAGATATATGGAAAAAAGAACAACTACCGGAGGACTGGAAGCTAGCCTTGATCCATCCTTTACACAAGAAAGGAAATATAAGAGATGTGAACAATTACCGTGGAATTTCTCTTCTGTCAGTAGCCTACAAGATCCTGTCACTATCCATCCTTGAAAGACTAGAACAGCAAGTTGAACACAAACTCGGGGAATACCAAGCAGGTTTTCGGAAAGGCCGATCAAGTGCAGAACAAATACTTAACCTAAAAACCATAATAAGATACCATATGCTGAGAGGTCGAACCTATGTATCTACATTTGTAGACTTCAGGAAAGCACACGACTCCATCGACCGTGATGTGTTGCTTAACATCCTTGCAGAAATGGGAGTCGATGAGAAACTTCTGGCGATAATAAGGGCAACACTAATTAATACCAAATCCAAAGTAAAATTCCAAGGATGTCTCTCTGAACCCTTTGAGATCAAGACAGGCGTTCGACAAGGAGATGGGCTGTCACCTCTTTTGTTCAACTGCGTACTTGAGAAGGTAATACAGGAGTGGCGAAAGGCGTTAAAAGAAAGAAACCTTTACAAACCCGTAAGGATTGGGACAAAGAAAGATGGAGTGGAAATAGATTGCTTAGCGTTCTCTGATGATATAGCCCTTATGACATAAAATTTCGAAATTGCAACAGAACAGATCAATGTGTTGAAGGAAGTAGCAGAACAAACAAGTTTACAAATTTCCTTTCAAAAGACAGAAGTAATGTTAAATATCAAAGATGATACGGCACAACTAAACACCAAATATGGAACGATAAACCGTGTTAGTAAATTTAAATACCTTGGGGAATGGATTCAGCAAAATGGACTTGACAAAGAGGCCATAGCAGCAAGAATCAAGAAAATGGAAGTCACTTTCCAAACCACCCGCAACATATACAACAAAAAGTGCTTTTCCCTGAATATAAAAATTCGTCTCTACAACACTGTCGTCAAACCAGTATCGATCGCTGTACGCATCTGAATGCCTTATCTTGTCCGAGAAATGCTTGCTTGCGGATTTAGAGAGGAAAGAAAGAAATATCCTAGACACCATATTTGGTCCAAACTACAAAAATGGCATCTACATTAGAAAATACAGGCAAGAAGTATACTCTAAGATAGAAAAGATCACGGGCACAATGCGTAATGGCAGAGTTCGCTTCTACGGTCATATACGACGGATGATAGACTCTCGATGAACGAAACGTATCTTCAGTATATTTGATTCAAAACCAAAAACGGCAATGCCATGGTACGTTAATGTCAAGAAAGCTCTTAAAGAACTGGGCCTACAAGCAGAAGATGCACAAGACCGAAATCTTTTCAGAGCAGGCATCAAGACTTTTGGGACTTTCCGGGACGAAAAACGGGCAACTGGTGCTAAATGGACAGAAGAACGTCGTGCTAAACACAGTGAGCTAATGAAGACGATGTGGATCAAGCGAAAAATGAACAAATGCCAGAATGTAAAGTGAGGCTTATCGTGGTCCCTAGTTGGCCGATTAGCGAAGTTGAATGAATAATAATAATAATAATAATAATAATAATAATAATAATAATAATAATAATGAGAAACTCCGAGCTGCCGAGACGCTCAGCCCGGCTGTAAATCTTCACAGCGTGTTGTAAAATTCAGCCAGACAATTGGCGGGGGGGGGGGGGGCGGCATTTTCTTTTAAATGTCGGTTTGTCGAGTTATAGTTTTGACTTACACATACTGATCATCCGTCGTACCGGGAAATCGTACGAAGCAGGAAAGCAGCCTTTCGAAGTGACAGATACAGCCTGATACAAGGCAAGATGGAATGGCAATTTGGACATGGACGGATGAGATGATCCTGAGCGTGAAACCTTCAACAATAGTTGGATATCCACGATACAGTTTTTCTGACATGGGAAGCACAAAATACGGATTGCTAACTCCTTGATGGCTATCAAGAGAATTAACAAGAACCATCGACGTTGTTCATCTTCATCACAGAGCTCAAGTGCTTCTAGATTATTTTTTTTTGTTAGTTGTTTTTTTTACGTCGCACCGACACAGATAGGTCTTATGGCGACGATGGGACAGGAAAGGGCTACGAGTGGAAAAGAAGCGGCCGTGGCCTTAATTAAGGTACAGCCCCAGCATTTGCCTGGTGTGAAAATGGGAAACCACGGAAAACCATTTTCAGGGCTGCCGATAGTGGGGTTCGAACCTACTATCTCCCGAATACTGGATACTGGCCCTTCTAGAATTCCGGTTTACATTTTAATTGCATTCAATTTTTCAGATAGCCGTGAGTAAATACTTGAAAATATTTAGGAATTGAACTACAATTAATTTGAGACCGTGAAGAGTTGACCTTTATATGAACTAAATGCGCAAGAAATTCCATTTCTATTTTGTTTTAGGACTAGTGGAACACATGAAATAGTCACAGTCGGCTGTACACTATGCTTGTAAAATAAACGTGTAATAGGAAGTGGTGCTTATGAGTCATCACAGCTGTGTTAATATCTTATCTTCCATCACAGACTTTTTCTTACTTTGTGCCTAACCATGCCAGTCCTTGTTTTCCAATTATCACTGACTCTGACTCACAGTAGTCTCTTATTTCCTTGATTTCCTATACCAGATAGCTAATCAACCCAATAATCATTATACCGCTATATTTTCCTCGAATAATTTACTGATTGTCATCAGCTTGAAGCAACTAATGAAACTAGTTTGACCGACCTCGATAGCTGCAGTCGCTTAAGTGCGGCCAGTATCCAGTATTCGGGAGATAGTGGCTTCGAACCCCATTGTCGGCAGCCCTGAAGATGGTTTTCCGTGGTTTCCCATTTTCACATCAGGCAAATGCTGGGGCTGTACCTTAATTAAGGCCACGACCGCTTCCTTTCCACTACTAGCCCTTTCCTGTCCCATCGTCGCCATAAGACCCATCTGTGTCGATGCGACGTAAAGCAACTAGAAAAAAACTAGTTTGATAATAATAATAATAATAATAATAATAATAATAATAATAATAATAATAATAATATTGGTTTTACGTTCCACTAACTACTACTGACGCTTTTCGGAGACCCCGAGCTGCCGGAAGATTGTCCCGCAGGAGTTCTTTTGCGTGTCAGTAAATCTTCCGACACGAGGCTGGCGTATTTGAGCACCTTCGAATACCAGCGGACTGAGCGAGGATCGAACCTGCCATATTGGGTTCAGAAGGCCAGCGCCTCAACCGTCTTGAGCCACACAGCCCGTCTATAAATCTTTACAGCGTGTTGCATTGGTAGAGGGGGGGGGGTCCGCTTGCCCCACTTCCGCACGCCCTGGTGGAGTCGTGGGTTCGGCGATTGTCACACAAGTGGACTAGACCATGTTTTACGGCCGGATACCCTTCCAAAGGCAAACGCTGTGTTGAGGGTTGTATTCACTATTGGTTGTTTCTGTGGTGTTTTATACGGTCGTGTGTTGTATCGGGACAAACGCAAGCACTCGGTCTCTGAGCCAGGGGAATTAAACGTGGCTAAAATCCTCGTCCTAGCCGAAATCGAACCCAGGACTCTCTAACCTGCAGGCCACGACGCAGACCATTCAGCCTAGGAACCGGACGGAAGATCCACTTAACACGTAGTATTAGATTTGCGTATTTCTTTTGTCACACAATTTAGGTTAGTCTCTTCAACAGTAAACGCGATATTAAGAGAAGCTTGGCTGCTTGAATTTTGCCCTGAAATAGGATGTTGGTTTACGTTTTGCAGGTGTTTAAACTTTCAAGCGGTTGCCTATTCTCAAATTCCACTTTTTTTGCAAAGCATGTTGCTTTACGTCGCTCCGACACAGATAGGTCTTATGGCGACGATGGGGCAGGAAAGGGCCAGGAGTGGAAAACAAGCAGTTGTGGCCGTAATTAAGCATTTGCTTGGCGTGATAATTGGTAACCAAAGAAAACCATCTTCAGGGCTGCCGACAATGGGGTTCGAACCACTATCTCTCAAATAAGTCCACATTTAACTATCCTTCCAATAGTCTTCAACAACGAATTTGCTACAGCGTTAACAACGGATTATCTTCGGTTTCCTCCCGGTCTGGTCTTCCTCTGTGTTTTATTCCAGGTGATTACAGTCAGTCAGTCAGTCAGTCAGCTGTCAATGGTATGCATTTAGGACTGTCACCCAAATGGCAGATTCCTTATCAATATTTTACCCAGCTTTTCTAAAAATGTTTTCAGAGAACTTGGAAATTTATCCGACGTTTCCCTTGATAAACTATTCCAGTGCCTTAGTCCTCGGCCTATAAATGAATATTTGCGCCAGTTTTATCCTCTTGAATTCAAAGTTTATCTTCACATCGTTATCTTTCCTTCTTGTAAAAACCCCACTGAAGCTTATTAGTGTACGAATACCATTTCACTCCATTTTTCCACTGACAGCTCGGAACATACCGCTTAGTCGAACTGCTCGTCTCCCTACTCCCACGTCTTCCCAGCCCAAAGTTTGCATCATTTTCATAATACTAGTCCTTTTGTCAGAAATCACCCAGAACAAATCGAGCTGCTTTCCTTTGGATTTTATTCAGTTCTCGTATCAAGTAAGCCTGGCATGGTTCCCGTACACTGGAACCGTACTGTAATTGGGGTCTTACCAGAGACTTATACGGCTTCTTCTTTACATACTTCTTCTTGAGGCGCCTTCTCCTAGCGGAGGTTGGCGGTCACATAGCCAGCTCTGGACGTGATGTTGCAGCATGGAAAGCATCTTCTGAAGTGCAGTTGTGCCATCTTCGGATGTCCTTCAGCCATGAATTCTTCCTCCTGCCAACAGACCTTTTCCCCTGTATTTTACCTTCAATGATGAGTTGTAATAGCTGATACTTCTTGCCTCTCATAATGTGCCCTAGATATTGGGTTTTTCTTTTTTTAACAGTAAGTAATAGTTCTTTTTGTTTCTTCATGCGATGAAGGACTTCGTCATTTGAAATTTTCAGCACCCATGGTATTCGGAGTAGGCGGCGATATAGATACATTTCAAAAGCATTAGTTCTGTTTTCTAGATTTTGGTCAAGGGTCCAGCTTTCACATCCAAAGAGAAAAATGAAGAATACATAGCACCGAATCATTCGCATTCTTAATTGCACTACTACAACCCTTAAATACCCTCATAACCATGAGAAGAGATCTCTACCTTTTATTTAAAACCTTGTTAATGTGATTACCCCACTGATCATTCCTTGTATTAACACCTAGGTACTTAGAGTGATCCCCATGAGGTCCTATCACCCCATTAACACATTAATTAAAACCGAGAGGACTTTTCCTCTTGGTGAAACTTACAACCTGACTTTTCACCTCGTTTACCATTCTACCATTCTCTACTGTCCATCTCGCAACGTTGTCTAGGTCTTTTTGTAGTCTTTTCCCTCATGTTGCTATCTCGCGGTGGATACAGTATTTTGCACCTGTCTCTTACCTTATAGCAAAACAAAATGGAACTTCCACTGAAGTTTCGGTCTCATTTGTGGCTGTGGTAACATGGAAAGTATTGAGGTGTGGGTGGTGATGAGTGGACACATTCGGAGCACTACTATACATCAGTCCATGTTAACAAATCAGTATTGCTCGTATGGACCTACAAGGAGAGAACACAATCCCTTCTAGCCACCTATAATTCTTCGGGATTACGGAATATTACAGTGTTGAGGCTTTTTTTCCCTCTTTTTTTTTTTTTTTTTTTTGCTCGTGAGTTATTAAAATTACTACTTAACATTCTCTGTCTCATAAATACATTCGCAGGGAGGAAGCATAATGGCGGGAACAGCCATTGTTTTGTTGCCTTTATTAATTTTCCTTCCGAGTTGCGTGTAAGGCGTAATCCGTTAAGCTGTGAATCGCCGGCAGATTATCACTGTTGAAGAGAAGTTATCTATTTATCTGTGTGTGATGTAATATTCTTGTATTGCACAGTAGTTGTTACTGAAGATTTTGATACTATGGTGTGCAGCGATACGGCATGACTTGTACCGATACATAAATTCGTTCTTGTTTTTTTAAATTTATTTAACTGTTGGTTCTTAAGCGCATTTTATTTTTGCCTCTGTTTTTCCGTATTGTTGTTGTGAAAATCAAAATGAACCTCCTCTAAACCTCCAGTCCCCCCGAGTTCCTAAAAATAATTTTCAGCTTAGTTTCTTCCCCCTTTTATCTTGAATTTAAATACTGAGTTTCACCAGTTGCCGCCTTTTCCCTTGATGCTGTGGAGCAGAGCCGTTCGATATGGCACCTTGTTGTCATAAGAGCAACACTGTCTTCTTAACATGGAATGACCTATAGTGCATCTGGATGTTACGGAAGGCTGGTTGTGCTGCAATAGAAGTGAAGAAAACAGTGATGAACTATCTCATTCCTCATAATACCCTGTACGACTCATCGGTTTTTGCTGTTTCGCTTTAATCTCATAGCCTATTTGAGGATCCAACCAGCCTCCGGGCTGACGACTTACCAGACAGACAGTGAACAGTTGAGGACTCGCTGTTCTTCCATACGTCGGACTCTGTGTTTTTTCAAATCCTGTGGAATTGCTGATGATTGATGACCTTAAGAGATATTCTTTAACGTGCCAGGAATATATAGCCATTGGTTTTTGTTGTATTGAAACACCATTGATTGCTAAATTCTGTCGCATCACCTTCAACATAAGAAATTAGCGCTGAAGCATTGAATCACACACTCGACTGCCATTTCATTTAGGCGCTAAGGACGTTTTGTTTATCTCCGTTTGCATAAAACCTGACTAGTAACTGTGATACTATTGTTTCTTGACTTCGAAAGGAATTAGTCATAGCCAGATCCCACGAGAAGAACACAATACACCATTTCTAAAATTCCCAGTAGTGAAACTCTTAACTCGCCTGTCTATTGAATTAACTGATACTGATGTCCACCTCGGGTTAGCGCTATTAGCTACCTTCTTCGGAAGCTTGGGTTCGATTCCAGGTACTGCCAGAAATTCAAAATTAAGAGGGCTGGTTGAAAGGGTACATGCAACTCACACCATTCGGGGGGGGTCTGGAAAGAGAACTGCACCATCTCGTGACGAGGACTCGAAATTTTACTGATATTGGCGTCTGTGCCAGCAAGCTAACCCAGTTGAGCTCACGTGATCGTATCCCTGCTCATTTATAGATTAAGCTGTAATTATGGTGAGCATTGCTTGTTAGGTTATGTTCTCTTCTATTACTGTAATATACTATAATTCCTACAGTAAATATAAAGTAGTTTTGAGAATGTGGAAGGACGTCCAGTTCCATAAGAATGATTTTCCCGCTAGCGGTTGTATTCTGTACACATTCTACCTGGGGCTGAGTTCACTTGTTCGATTGGCGATCTAACTAGGTCTATTTCAGTTCGGGTCTTTGTGGTGTTGATGGCCTGGATCTCGCGAATACTTGGCAGACGGTTACCAGCTCGGCCTAGGTCGCCTTCTTGCACGTTGTAGGTGCGAAATCGAAATATTTATAGTGTATTTATAGGTACTGTGTGGGAGAAAATTTGACTGGTAGGTTTGATACTTAGTCAACTTCTATTATGGAAGCATTGTTAACGACCTGTGAGGCTAACATTTTGAGAAATCTTGCGATATTGAACACAAGAACTACGGAGCGAGTTGGCTGTACGGTATGAGCCATGTAGCTGTAAGCCTGCATTCGTGAGCTGGTTTGGGTTCGAACCCCACCATCATCAGCCTTGAAGATCATTTCCTGTTTCCCTGTGTTCTTGCCAGACATATGCTGGGACTGCACGTTAATTAAGGCCACGACTGTTTCGTTCCCAGTCCTAGCACTTTTCTATCCCATCGCTACGCAAAACCTAGTAAACCGCTTGTAAAAGAATATTACCAGAACTAGAACAGAATGACTTGGATATCGGGCAGAAATCACAGTCGTAATAATTACATTTGGCTGATTAGTAGTAGGTGCCGAAGTTTCCGAATGAAACTACATAAAAACCTCCACACTTCGTTTCGTATTAAGATGTGATTCTGTTTCTTCTAAAACTGTACTCCGTGTCGTGTAAGACATTCGGTGTTACTCGAAAAAAAAAAAAGAAACCACTTCAGCTGTATGTTACCCAACAGAACTAGAATGTCTCTGTCGTCTGGTAGAGTAAATCAAAACATCGACATCATCACGTAGGCAGCCTGAATATAGTCATATCAAAATGTAGCACAGGTTAACAGAGACCACATCATCATCATCATCATCATCATTATCATCTAAATCGAATACGTCTATGAAAGATACGCTTACACTCGTCCAGCTTTTGCACATTTCGATTATAGTGTGTACAAAGAGTTCCAATTGATTATATATATATTATGCCTTCTTGTTCTGATTTTACATACCCTGGTGGGGTCGCGAGTGAGAACGGTGTCATACATGGACTTGGCCCTGTTTTACGGCTGGGTGCCCTCTCTGATGTCTATCTTGTTCGAACGGTTATACAGTATTTTACCATAGCATTTTTGTGGTCGTTGATATATTGTGTGTGTGTGTATATGAAGAGGTGTGTGTTGAGACGAACACCCTGTCTCTGAACCAGAGAAATTAACCAGGCTCGGTCAAAATCCGCGACCCGTCCGTGAATCAAACTCCGGAACCATCTGAATCGACACTTACTATTCATCCAAAGAGCTGTTGAACATCTGACTTCTACTACGGTTAGATTTTTTGATGGAAGCATTGTTTAAGGTCTTAAGATTTCTTAATTTAATTAACTTTAATTACAGCCCAAGTTTTGCTTCCAATCTTGAAGTATATTTTACCTCTTCATATGCGCATTCACACCAGGAAGATGTTTGGGTGATACGTTATTCTTTAGACAGCCTAATTGTGACTTTTCGATATTAATTTAAGTTTAGAAATAAAATAACCTGTCTTTATGCATCAGTGCATAAAAGTTTTGGTTTTACTCACTCTTTCTTAACATGGGAAATAATAAAAATGAAGACTTTTACTACCTTCATTCGTTATCAATATTCACAACACAATTCTCAGTATCGTAATTTTCGGATTCACTAATTTTTAACAGAATCTTGATCATTTTCTTTTGCTACTAGCTTACGTTTGAATAAGGTGTTTAATAGTAATAACAATCTGCTCAAAACAAGTCCATAGCAATCGGTTTTTATCAGAAATTCTTAAAGGGACTTTCTCATCCTCCTTCTCCTCCTCCTCATACTACTACTACTACTACTACTACTACTACTACTACTACTACTACTACTAAGCAATATTCCGGAAACTGCTCGCGAGGCGATATTGTCAAAGATGACATCCATCCACCACCCGTCACTCGGTTAGAAATGAATTTGAAGGTTTTCTCCTGCAATATTGCTTCACGTACAGGTAGCATGGGCATTAGCATGGGCTCCATTGAACCACTCAAAAACCGCATTGTTCACTTCTTCGTATGACTGTCAGTCTTTTCTTTCTGTATCTCAACTCATTTGCTCCATCACGTTGAGATCTTCCTACATCACTATCTTTTATTTCATAAACTCGTTCTTCCAATTTTTTCTTACGTACATTCGCCATGACGATGCACTCACTGCTCTCTAGTAAAAAAAGAGGATCAACATTCCAAGAATAATGAAAATTGGGGGTGTGCAGGGATCTGTAGTCGCTCAAAAAACAGAATGAGCGTATAGTATTGTTCAAGGTCCTCGCAGTTCCTCAGAAACAATTTCATCTATAGATATATTGCGGGTATGCAACATAGATACATGTTGTGGGTGTCATGAGAGGTGATAATGGGGGGGGGGGGGGTTGAATATGCAATACCGCATTGTAATTCCCCACCACAGTTTTCCGGTTGTCTGTAATGAGGATATATTGTTGCTTTATGACCAAAATTCATGGTCGTTGGCCGGGGAGAGGGGTGAAAACCTATTGGTCTTACGAGAAGGTCATTCCGTGCTGGATAAAAGTAGTTGAATAGGACGGGTTTGGCGTAAAGGGTTAGTCGTCTTGAGAAGTTGTTACATATCTAAAATGAGATATTCTTGATCTTTAACGGAAGACAGCATGACTAAGTCCGTTTTTATTTTAAGCGAATAGCTTTCACATTCGCGATCGTACTGTTTATCAACATCAAAATGTGACACTATCTAGCGAGTGAATGATACTCCCTTATCGCTGATTAAGAGCTTTCAGCAATCCTAGCCCTAAGCGGAACAAACAAGAACAACACAAATCAGCGTCCGTTTTGCATGTTACGAACATTGGTATGTATAGAAATACAGTCGTTATGGTCAACATTTTGGAAGCACTTTCTTCAATTGTCATACAATACAAGCAGACATTGACATAGGAGAGAGCGACCTTTGTTAGATGTACAGTAGTTGAGCTAATGGCTTGCTCTGTACTATGGACAAAAGAAAAGAGAAAGTTCCTTTAAAAGTATTCTACTGTTACCGTTTCCAAGAACGTGTATATCGTGGGCATACAAGGAAGAGGTACTAAGTCCAAAATGATAGTTTTGAGATAAACACATTTTAAAGTTCGATTAGTTCTGAAAAATCTGTTTTTATTTTAAACCTGGTTTTCTTATCTTTATCTAGTTATACATATATTTGGCTGTATCTCCATTTATTTACCGTATGGAGTAAATTTTTACCCAATGTTATGAACACAGTAATTGATAGCGCATTACATCAAGTTCAGTTCTCAGGAAGCTACATGCACATCCGTAGGATTTTAAGTCATCCTCAGAGTCATCATTTGCGCTATCTTCTACTGCAGGTTCTGGAATTCAGTCAGTTGATGCGTCAGATGTTGGTAGGGAGTCGTACCAACCATGAAGCTCGTCAGGGATGATTCCACGTCGACATAACTTAAGATCATTTTTCTTTGCGCAACTTATTGGAAATTGGTGTGTGTAGGCTTTCGGCAGTTGCTTTAAACAAGTAGGTGGTCGTCCCTTTCCAAGAATGTTAATTGCTCTGTATTCTTCAGAATGGTCATACTTATATTGTAAGACCCATGGAGTTTCTTTCGTGTACTTGAAACACTTAACTTTGAGCCATTTCACTACGTCGCCATGAACATCTTTTGATTTGTTTTAGACTATCCGTTTCGTTAATTTCTGAAGACAGGTAGAATATTTCAATTCCTTCACAACGTAAGGATCGTTTTTCTTATCCCGAAGCCTTTTTGATCGAGCAATTCGAAATATTGCAAGCCAGTCCTGCATGCTCAACACAGGGACAAACTTGTTGGCGTTTTCTATGGCTCTGTGCATAGCATCGACTTTCATGTAAGTGTACCCACTTTCCAAGAACTTTTGTTCTATTAGCTGAAGATACGTAGTTCGCACAATCCAGAGCGTCATAGGTGCAACGTTCTGGTTTCTGTTCTGACCTCCGCAAGTGTCATAAAACAGGGACACCTCAGTAACATGTTCAGGAAGGGAATGGAGATGCTGAGACAAACAGGTACCAATTTCTGTACTACCCCTCCTGCCATTTAACTCAGTCCATGCAAAACAGTAAGTGAAATTCTGTACTGAGCTGTATTCATAAACCATGAAGTTGCAGACGCAGATCTTTCTGCTAGTTGATTCACATCTCAGGATGGAATTTGCAGTACCGACTGCAAATCAAATGTCGCAGTCACGAAATTTGGGTCTGAAGCAGCTCTTTCTTTGTCAGCAGATTTTGCTGTATTACAATGCATTACAATGTTCATCATACTCATTCTGAAGTAATGATTTCGCATCACGGGGCGCATTTCTGTATTTTGCACACAAACTACACTGATCTTTTTTAGGTTTATAAAATGACATTGTACTCTTTACCGAAAATTCGCCTGTACGTTATTTCTGACGCAGGCTGTTTCCCTTCATTTTCACACATGTCTTTGTATAAGTTATACATTTTTGTAATGCTCAGTCCACTATTCAAGTACAAAAGTTTTGTTGTTTTCCTTGAATAATGTGATTCTACCACTGGAAAACTTTCAATGTGACGTTTAACGTCTTCGATAACTTCCGGTTTTGTTTTGTTGGCTGGTGTAGGTTTTCCTCTCTGATCCTCACCATCGAAACTACCACAAGAATTCATATTCTTGGAAGCTGTCAACATTAGTTTGTTGCTAATGTGGAGTGTTTCCAGAAAAAATCTTGACAAACCCTTGACTGTTCTTCTTGTTCAAGGAAGTACTGTTTGGAATCTTGACGGTGTTTACCATTGTTCAGACGAACTCTCCTTCTTTATGATGTACTGCTGACGACATTTCGGAGAGTAAATTATTTCTGTCGTATACAATTGTCCAACTTCCAGAAGATGGAACAGATTTCCTTTCGGTGTTTCTCAGAGAAACGTTCGGTACACTTAAATCTGCACTTGCAGTCCACAGGTCTTGGAATTTTGGCGTCCGTTTAAAAGTGTTTTATTTTATATGGCAATCCCTCCCGACGTTTATTCCTTTCTGTATTGCGTTTCCATTTGCTAGGATTACTTTTCTTCCACCTGATTCTCTTTTCCGCTATAGGCTCGACAGGAGTTGCGGAATCTTCATTAATGTTTGAAATTGAACAGTTAGACTGTTTTCCTTCCTTTGGTGCTAAGGTAATAGTCATCTGCAACACAATACAATCACTGTGATTTAATAGGTGTACAACATTAAATTACCTTTAAGGGATGTCGAGTACTGAAATTACAGAACGTACCTTCGCTGGCCTCGGATTCGGGTTTGTAATTAGAATCCAAATCCATAATATCTGAAAGATCACTATCAAAAGAATCATGTAACTCTTGCAATACTGCATTTTGTTCACTTGTGATTAGTGAAACCTCTGACGTAGATGGCGCATACTGTTTTGTTTTGTTTTTTTTTGCTAGGGGCTTTACGTCGCACCGACACAGATAGGTCTTATGGCGACGATGGGATAGGAAAGGCCTAGGAGCTGGAAGGAAGCGGCCGTGGCCTTAATTAAGGTACAGCCCCAGCATTTGCCTGGTGTGAAAATGGGAAACCACGGAAAACCATCTTCAGGGCTGCCGATAGTGGGATTCGAACCTACTATCTCCCGGATGCAAGCTCACAGCCGCGCGCCTCTACGCGCACGGCCAACTCGCCCGGTCGCATACTGTTTACTGCAACCTAAAAGTTAATTTCAGCTATTAACTATCCATCCCCCGTTCGTAGTAGTAACATAACCCCAAACTATATTATGGTAGTCTATTCCTCCATTTGGTTGTGACACACGACTGAATCAAAGTATTTGCTTACCAGTAACTACTTTAGCGTCGTTTTGCAATGCTAGCTGAACCAATTTCCTTCCTGTACTCAAACTCATATTATTTTAACTGTACATTGAATACATTAATCGGTCACTCAACTGCTAAATACTATAGACCACTGCCACATGGATCATGCAACATGTGAGATGCATGATCAGTAATGGACTTAAAGCATTATGCTTGCACATTATAGTTTGAAGAACGCACATTCAGTGAACAGACAAAAGGCATTATGTGCACTTAATGCCTTTTCCCTGCCATATTTGTTTTAAAATGGACTTACTGCTTTCTTACATGTTATAATGTTGGAAATGGTAAGACCTAGGGCTTAGTGATTTTTCGGGGCGGATAGAGCACACATTGTTGTGCATAGTACCACTAATGCCCACGATATGCTTAATTTGTAAATATATTTGGAATATACACCAGCAAGGAAGTTATTCCAGAGCAGTGCTTCCCAAACTTTTTTTTTCTTACCGGACTTTCTGATGTGACCTACCAACAGTTAAAATGTAGCCTATACCTTCTACAATGCTTGACGTAACTCAATGAAATCAGGCAACGTATGTCATATACAATGCAAGAGCTCAGGGAGAAAAATTACAGAGGTATAGTAGCACACTTTTTAGGTTCTAGATGACATTTAATTATTTTTTATGTGGTCCTAAACCCTTGACCGGCACTGTATGTATATATATAACACGAAATTGTTCTTCGGCGGGCAACAACTTATTTCGTTGTTCGATTTTAATGTTCGTCGAACATGAAAATACTTATTCACATAAATATTTATCTAGAATTGGATAAATATGCTAAAAACTTTCTGTGAAACTGCAGGAAACACTTTTCACTGATAACCAAAATACATCGCAAGACTGTTCAATTTAATTGACTGTTGATGTCCGATCACATTTCAGTTCAACCAGTTACTCTTCTTGCAGCTTGAATAAATTATGTATACTGCTTGGGTTCTCCGTGAAAGGAGTTCTTGATCCAGTTGTTCGTATCCAATGAAGCGAAGTTCTTCTCAAGTTTTTTCTGACAGGGATTCCAGTGGTTAATATATTCAGGCTTGAGTCTGGAACTGAGATACTCTACCTTTCAAGAAATGTTTTATACATTTTCGCTGAACGGTTAACGTGGAGATTGTGCACCACTATTCTAGGGAGTGTGTATACGGAATGAAATAGCATCTGCTGGTTATATGTGCGTCTGGGTTTAGCGTGTATTTATACCGTGCCATATTACATTTACGGGCTACTTAGGTGGTAAAGGCGTGGTCGGTTAACCTAGGAGGACGTGGGTTTGATGTAGAAGCGAGATTTCTATTCCTGGAGAAGCACATGGCCCTGGAGTTCACTCTGCCTACACCAAAAATAAGTACCGGATTAATTCCCGAAGTCAAAGGTGGCCGGGCATTACGCATAGCGGAAGATTTTACCTTCCACTCCTCCAAAGGCCTTCATAGCCTACACGGAGATTTGATGGTTACACCTGGTTCATTTCACTTTGAGAAAATTCAGTACAATGTTGAGACAATGTTTACTGGCTTCGTATCCAGCTTTAAATGAAGCAATTGTCCGGCTCCATGGCTGAATAGTTAGCGTGCTGGCCTTTGGTCACAGGGGTCCCGGATTCGATTCCAGGCAGGATCGGGAATTTTAACCATAATAGGTTAATTTCTCTGGCACGGGGGCTGGGTGTATATATCGTCTTCATCATTATTTCATCCTCATCACGACGCGCATGTAACCTATGGGCATCAAATCAAAAGACCTGCATCTGGCGAGCCGAACATGTCCTCAGACTCTCCCGGCACTAAGCCATACGCCATTTCATTTCAATAAAGCAATTCAATAAGACGTCTCACAGGGCATGGCCAGTAGTTTTAGCATAATATACCATGGCCATCAGTTGCTATTTCTGTTGAGAAGTCTGTGAAAAGTCCAAATGATCACTGTTTCGGCTGCATAAATCCAAAATACTAAGAATTGTTACCAAAGTTAATCTGTCAAAACTCTGCTCATTACTGCTTTCGCCTATTAAAGCAGTAGAGTCCAATCATTTGTCTGTTTCATAGTCGTGTAATAGAATGACCGAGGTCGTGTGAAAGTGACTCTTAAGAGATGACCACCCACACATCATAATGATAACATGCTTTAATTAGTGTTTCTCTCTTACGCCCAATTAAGGATAAGGTTCTTTGCGACAGGAACGCCATAATTGAAACTTCGCTAGAAGTGAACCAAATTAAGAGTGAAACTCTTGTACTGTTACGTATCTGCGGTAATTTTAAATGGCGCAAACATACAGCTTCCTTGCTTCTCATGCATTTTTAAACAACTGTTATACCGATCTGATTTCAGTAGTTATACTGCTAAGGGAATAATCCTTCACAAACAGGTACTGGAATGGAAATAAACAGGGAGGTTGCCTACTGAGTTATACAATACAGTGCTTTACCTTTAGAATGCTGTTGACGAATCGGGTAATCAATATCATTACACTTGTGCACGTAAAGCTAGTTGCGGCAATATTATTAAGACGCTGAGCTGACTGTTTGGGTTAAACCAGATAGATATCACTGAAACTAGGGTAAATTATCAATTAACATGTACGCCTTTAAATCACCGGTAGTTGTATAATTGATTGCGGAATGGCTCGGAACATTTAACTGATGAATCGGTAAAATAACCTTCCGATGCACTATAGAAGTATACGATAGTTCTTTTATAACGTTACATGAAACATTTTATACTGAAAACAAGAGTTCTACAATACAAACAGAATGTCATTATCTGCTTTTACTAACACGTACGGTGTATGAATACATCACTTAATACGGGTTTTCGTACTTCTGTATCGTTTACAATTTAGGCTAAATACTGTATTATGTAGTATGAAATCCTGGTCATGTATAAGCCGTATAAACGTGCATTATGTTCATTCGACATGCTTAGCACTCAGGTGAAAATTTCCTCCACCCTTTCTCCACTTGTAAGCTGAAATCCCGCATGTTTTCTATATCATTGATTGACAAGATAGGATTAGTCGTTTTTTTAAAAAAAAGTCTGTCGAGCGAGTTGGCTACGCGTTTCGCGTCACGTAGGTAGTGGGATCGATGAAGTGTATTATGAGGAGACACTCCTAATTTTGGTTACTAATTTAAATTTATCTGAGGAAGTCTTAATTATTTAAACATACCGTATGTTGCTATGTTGTTGTAAAATCTTAATATCAAATACTTATTGTTGTAACGGATAAATTCCATAAATGTTATGGACCCGTATTTTAAACGTAATTGGTCTTGCACATAGCTCTCTATAAACCGTTCATTGTTTCGATGATAGAGAAAAACGAATACAGGAGGTTACGCCTCTTGAATAGATAGGAAAAAAATGTTTCTCGAAAGTGTCTTTAGTTAATCAAGATATTAACTACTCGTACAATGAATGAAACACACATAAATAATAATAACAACAACAACAACAACAACAACTATTATTATTATTATTATTATTATTATTATTATTATTATTATTATTATATGTGAAATGTGCAGCTCTTGTTCTTCCAATGGACATTTGTGTGGGCCGATGACCTCGATGTTAGGCCCCTTTAAACAACAAGCATCATCATCATCAGGACATTTGTGTGTTCATAGAGGCACTGTCAGTTCCTAGTCCATTAGGAGTTCTCACATATGTTAAGTATGTATAGTACATGCCAAAGATATGGGGGAACCGAACCCACAATCTTCGGAATTTGCGGCCAGCTCTCTCCACATTGAGCTATAATATGATATTATTTATAACGTGTTAAAATTACTGTTTTAATTCATAATGTGCAAGGTACTCATATTTTTAAACCTGTCATTTAGGGATTTTTTGCCGTAAGGGTACATCGAAACTTTGTCATGAATGAGGGATACAGTCTTTAAAATGTTTGAGGACCTCTGTGATAGATTTAGATAGATGAATATCTTTATTGCCCAGTACAGAGTGCTTGCTGCCTCTTACATCTAGCAGTAGTAACAACAGTTCTGCCAGTGTCTCTGGTAACACCTCGTGAACTAAAATTAATTTGCAGTAGTTTCTTACTCTGAAACCTATTTAAATGCTGCAGGTTAAACAAGGGAAATAACTGGCGCTAGCTGAACTTGCAGTAAAATGTTTACATGGTATGTATTTCCAGTTTAAAAAGAAACTAAGTTCTAGTCTGTCCCTGTAAGAACGTGCTAAGTGGCATATCGCACGCTGCCGTGTTTGCTTTCCTTCTCAAGTGTACACATGGCGCCGTGCTTTTGTGTACATTTCTTATCAGAGCCAGCTGGCACCTGCTGCACACTTCCACTGGCACAGTAATTTCCATTCTGCATGATACCTTACTAGCATCCCGAAACACCAGTTATTAGCAGAATCATCATCATTCGAACCAGCGAGAAGTGATTAAACAAACAAATCAGAGATATGTTTTTTTTTTCCTTTTGAAGAACATCCCCAAATCAAATTCTGTGTGCGAAATGACTCTGTTACCATCGACCCATTATACTGTATCTGTTTATCCCTCGAGTTTTCGGGGGAGGGGTGGTGGTTATGGGGTTGCTCCTCAGTTCTCCAACATCCATGGACTGGATATTGCACTGGAGACTACATTTCGAGCATTTCATCTGTTAGAACCACTCAACTGTTGGAACGCGAATGTGGGCGTAAGGTTACCCTGTCCTTGGTGTTAAATGTCCATGAGTAGCTTCCTGTCTCAGCCGGGGACTAAGTCCTGCATTCATAATTCTACGGGCTTAACTCATCACGTGATAGCATCGTCAAGTCCTTTAGATGATGATGATGATGGTGGTGGTGGTCACTACGATTTACGTTTACGGCTGTCGCCCAGGTGGCAGATTCCCTGACAGTTGTTTACGTAGTCTTCTCTTCAAAGTAGTGGAAATGTATTAAAACATCTCTTGGCAAGTTATATTGTCCGGTCTTCAAATGCAGCTGTCCTCCACTGCTTTGAACTGACGATCTTCCATACTAGAAGCTTTCGCTCTAACCACTCGGGATTAGTTTTAGGCACTGGCGAGTTGCATGACTCAACCTCACATACATAAGAGCATACTAGAATGTTCAATTTTTTACTATCTCCGAGCCTTAAAATGGCTTTTAGTCTTGAGGAGAATGCTTATCCATATACAGTAGGCTAATACTACCATAATTTAGTTTAAATTTATTGAATGATTATATCTTTATGGGTATAAACACGTTTTTGTACACTTTTAAACTCTTCTGTAGCTATAGGGGGTTGTCTGTTATTAAATTTAAATAATAATAATAATAATAATAATAATAATAATAATAATAATAATAATAATAATAATAATACTGTTATACGTTTTACGTCCCACTAACTACTTTTACGCTTTCCTGAGACGCCGAGGTGCCGGAATTTTGTCCCGCGGGAGTTCTTCTACGTGCCGGTAAATCTGCCGACACGGGGCTGACGTATTTGAGCACCTTCAAATACCACTCGATTGAGTCAGGATCGAGCCTGCCAACTTGGGCTCAGAAAGCCAGTGCCTTAATCGCCGGGGCCACTCGGCCCGGTCTTTAAAGATAACTTTTCTATTAAGGGGTGGGGGAGATGCATCTTTTCCGCTAAAACAATCTAATTTTTCGATTTATTTTTTCGGTTTCTTTTTTTTTTCTTCTTTTTTTTTTTTTTGCATTCGGGAGATAGTAGGTCCGAGCCCCACTTTAGATGACCCTAAAGATAGTTTTCCATGGTCTCTCCCACATTTTCACACCAACCAAATGCTGGGGCTGCACCTTACAAAGTCACGGTCGCTTCCTTCCCAGTCTTATCTGATCGGCATAAGACCTCTTTAAGTCAGTGTGACGCAAAACGAATAGCACGCAAATTATTTACAGAATATGCTTTCCCCTTTAATCTGGCCAAAATAATTTTAATTACCTCCACAACCATACTTCAAAACATATGTTGTGAACGTCGTGTATGCCACTTGCTACGTTCCACTCTGTCATATGTCCGTCTGTTAGATCATCAGCCCAAAGGCTGATTGGATCCTGAATAAGCACCTTAAAGGTGCTGAAGGAATAAACTACTAAAATAAGATGGTGGCGCCAAAATGAGGCGTGCTGGACAAGATGAGGAGTGAGGTAGTTTGTCATTGCTTTCCTCACTGAGCCAGAAAGGGCTATTGCAGCACGACTGACCTGTGAGTAGCAATTTTCGTAACGCTTGGACGCACTATACTCCATCGATCAAGAAATCCCAACCGGCAATCTGTCATAAATGTCCATTACGTATTTTTTGTAACTTCTACTTTTACTCATGACTTTCATTATAATTCAATAACTTTTGAGTATATTTTGCATGGTAGTGTATTGTATTTATATAAACAACATGCTCTAGACTTTTTTCTTTGTTGCAAGTATTTTTTTAAAAAAAATATTAGCAAAAGTGTTAGAAAGTATATTTGAATGGATGAAAACCATAACGGTATAAGTAGCATTTTGGTCATTCAGAGAAAAAGGCATTTAAACATCTTCAACACTCATATAAAGCATGCTATTTGTAGTTATACCACCCATCACAAGAGCGCAGAATATTACCGGTATCACTTGTATCTCTTTGTTGGTGAAAGGATACATCCTCCCGGAGTTACATCCTGCACTTAACTCTTTTTTTTAATGTCACTTATACCGTTATGGTTTTCATCCATTCATTTGAAAGTTAGCGATTAAGGAAAATAGAGAGAATACTGAGAAATTGTAGAGTAGCCAGCCTAGTGGGCATGATCGTTAAGGCGTCAAGTCTGTATGGTCTGACACCATGGTTAAGTCCCGTTGGTCGAAAGAATATTTGGCTGGCAGGGTAGGAGATTTGGTGGTATACAATTTCTAATCACTAGATTGCGTGTCAAAAGTCTCTCTCTCTCTCTGCAGTGTTCATATGGAGTGAGGGCATATGACGTTGTTGATGCTGATTCGTCCGTTGGATGGGGATCTTAAGCTTTCAAGAGACCCCTTGGTGCTATTAGACAGGAGTAGGTTATTTGCCGGCGCCGGATTTCACCCTCTCTCTTCCTACTGCCATATATCATGTCATTCATTTCATCTCATTAACTTCCTCTGAGAAGGTTGGCGTCAGGAAGGTCATCCGGTCGTAAAAACTCGCTACAAAGATTCATCCCACTTCATACCTGACGCCGTAGAGAAACGGGACAAAGGTTCGACATACACTGAGAAGCTACAGTGTGTGTCGTTGATGTAAGCCATGAAGTCATTTGATCAAAAGAGGTAGATACATATTCAATGAATTGTATTTATAGTAAAAAATATGTTTAGCTGCAAAGAATGAAACTTGATACGGTTTTTACATGTAACTACTGAAAATTTTCATGAATGGTAAGCATACGAAGTTGTAATTATCATTTGAAGTTGCTGTCTTTGGGAGACGTGCCCTGTCTGGTATAATATCTTATTTTGTTATAATGCAAATTCTTAAGTTAACTAACGTAGCAATCCACAACTTAACTTGCTTTTGCATTAACCATTCGAGGTCATTGGTCACAAATGGAATGAGAAAATAGAGCACGCTATCAACGTTAATCATTCTTCTTTCCCGAGGGACAAGCGAAACTGGTGTAAGGTCGTAGACAGACCGATAACACACGCTGACTGTAAGGACAGTGATAGTTGGGGCTTACTGTACAGTTTTCTGTTCAAAGTGGCACTTTCTGTGTTTAATTTCCCGAACTTGGTAAACAACTGCACAGTCAGATTGAGCGCCCTAGGTCCCGCCCGATTGCCTATACTTCTAACATGAAGAATTAAAATCCTTTAATAAGAGTGCTTGGCTCTGTATGATACCTGAGAAGGGGGATGGGTTAGAACCCAGTTATCAGCCATTTTAGACTTGTTTTCGTATTTTAACCCTTTAATTTCAGATGAATGCTGGGATGGTACTCGAATACTTCCATACGTTAGCCCCACTAATTTCAAATACATTAAGTGAACACACATTTTCAGACTGGGTTTGATTCATGCTCAGTCCGGTGGTACTGGAATGTTGCTCAAATACGCCATCTTCTTCGCTGTAGATTTACTGGTACATAAAATAACTCTTGCGGGACGAAATTTCTGGCAACTCAGTGTCTCCGTAAAACATAAATGCATTATTTTATTACGTTAACAAACAGAAAACACGAACACTAAGAGCACGGGGCTGCTAACTACCTATCCCTAACCTTTTTAAATTAAAGCAAATCATGAAGTTTCTTTAATTTTGATTCATAACTAAAGCTTAGTGTTTATGCTTGACGGTTCTAATTTGTTTTATTGTCATTTTCCTTGTTGACTTTTTTGCCCGTTAATGGTATAGTCTAACTAATGGACAGCAAGAATATAAAAGAAAAAAACCTCTTGTTTCCTAGAAATGAGCTCTCAAGCTTTTACTCCATCCGTTCAAGAAAAGTAATTGTAGCCTTCTCATTTAAAATTTAATAATAGTAATTTTCTTTACCCTTTCGGCCTCATTGACTGAATGGTCAGTACTGGCCTTAGGTTCAGAGCGCCCCAAGTTCGATTCCTGGCCGGGTCGAGGATTTTAACATTTAATTTCTCTGAGTTTGTGTTCGTTTTAATACACTTCTCTTCGCTTACACACAACACATCACATTGCCAATCACTACAGTAATACGCAATAATGAATACATCCCTTCACGTAGGGTTGGCGTCAGGAAGGGCAGCCGGCCGTTAAACTGGACCAAATCCACATCCAGTGTCTGTAAAACTTTTTCAAGCGTTGAGGATAGAGGGTCTATGACGTCGGTCGTGAAAGAATTTTTTGAAAAATGAATTTACTTCGAATTTAATAAAATATTTTGGGTGACACCTAATAGTCTTGTATGTCGACTTAGAATCGCTTCATTATGTCGGTGTCTTTTGTGGAAATATATTTCTTTATTTATCATATGGCTTTTAGAGCCGGGAGTGTCCCAGGACATGTTCGGCTTGCCTGGTGAAGGCCTGCGCGTCTGGCTGTGGGATGATGATGATGATGAGCCAGTGTCGGCACGTAGCCTTCTCCTGTCGAATAACACCAAGGGGTCTGCTCAGAGCTTTTCGCCTCCATCCGACGGACTAATCACCATCAACAGCGTCATAAGCCTTCACTACATATGAGCATTGCGGAGAAGTTCGGAATTGAACTTCAGGCTTTTGGCACGCGATCTCGTGATAATAATTATCACGCCCTTTATTTAAAATTGCTAACAATGCCTTAGTAGATCTTCCAGCCCCTTCCAATATTTCCGCTTGATGAAACTTTGGATCCCTTCACTATAAAAAATTACTAAAGCTGAGATAAACAATACAAACCCTATAAACAAAAGCAATATTCAATCAAATAAAAAGGTCATAACAATTGAACTACTATTCAAATTTAATACTTCTCACTCAATTGTGTACCACCTCCCCTACCCTATCGGCCAACATTCTGATGGTGAACATTTGAACATTTTTTTGACCAACGGGACTCATATCGGCTAACCAGGTATCAGACCATGTAGACTTCAACGCCTTAGCGATCATGGCTACCAGGTGGCTATATTTCATATGTTTTCGTTCTTCAAAATAATGTGAAAAGTGGGACTTTACGACACTGTTTTTACTTACCCCCACTCAGCTTCTACCAACATAAAAACGTATCAGTTCATGTAAAAATGTTATTTATATACTTACCCAACAGCCAAATTGCGTCATGTGGTCGGTTAAATGGACCTATGGACCAATTCTTGAATGATACTGATTCTTTCACGTATAGCGTCGACTATTTGAAGGTGGGCGCTGAACTGACCATAAGGTGTTCATCTTAATATTATGCAAATAAAAATAATTCGACACAGTATGAAATAAATTATTGTTCGTTACACTTGCGAAAATGTTTCACGTATTCGTTAAAATTCGCCTGATGGCTCGGTCATACTCATACGTAGAACCTCACTTTTGGCTCTTGTAACGTAAAATAACACTTACATCCTCGCCTTATGATTGGCGGAAACGCGCTATAAGATAATTTCTAAATAAATGAAAGCTAGCTAATTTGTTCTTCAAGCGCAGTACTCTGCGGTAGCAAAGTGTTTTATTTGCTGAGTACTGCTGGTAAACACAGGGTGATAACTCCCAGTGGATGAACCTTGAGGAAACATTCCGCTCTGAGCTCAACGGCTGAGATTTTTTTCCTTGTAGGGGGTTATGCTGGGACGGGACGAGACTTAACGCATATGTATGTGGCTTGCTGGAGCACAGTTTTATCCAGGAAGCTTTCTCGAATTACCTTTGACCTTGTATTATTGAGGGCTGCCTAGCCAAGGCGGTAGAGGCGTGATCAGTTAATCCAGAAGGACGTGTGCAAAATTCCGCGTCAGGAAGCAGAAACATTTAGAAAAGAGATTCCCACTTCTGAAGAGGCTTTGGGTTTCACTTATCCTACACCAGAGGTATCAGGTTGATTCCTGGTGGTAAAGGCGGAGCTAACCACTCTGTCTCACTTATAGCCGAGGTTACAAGTTGTGGAAGTCTTTTCCGAGGGCCTTCATGACCTGTACGGAGATGGGTTGGATTGGCTTTGCCTGTGTTATTGGGATAAAGTCCGCAAGTAAATCAACGTGTCTCATGATTACTGTAATGTGATCGTCGTTTGCTCGGATACCACAGACTTCCTTTCTGTGTACGAATTTGTGTGTGTGTGTTCAACTACATGTTTATTTGACCTGTTTGCTGTCTCCACTCCTTTTATTTTGAAACACACATCCTTAGAGGTCTGCCTATTATTATTTTGCTACTAGTTTAACTTTGCACTAACTCGGGTAAGGTTTTCTGCGACCATGGGGCAGGGAATAGCAAGGACTGGTAAGGAAGCGGCCGTGGTCATGATTGAAGTACGGCCCCAGCGCAGCATTTGCCTGGTGTGAAAATAGGGGAAGTGACAAAAAACCATATTCAGAGCCTCTGATAGTGGGGCTACACGGCCCATAACACGCAGCCAACTCACTCAATTTATTATTGTGTATGTATGTATGTTATTGTATGTTGGGTATTCAGCCCGAAGGCTGGTTCGATTCTTCACAGCTCCGCCAACAGCCGCCATAGACAGCCTAGGCGTCCCTGAAGAGGCAGAAGTTGCTATCACATATGTCTGTCAAGCCCACTGAAATGCATGCGCAAACCGACCCTATGAGCAATATTTTCATACCATTCATAACAGGGACTGGCCGCATAAGGAATGGTATTACAAGCATCGCTCATACCTCGGTCACTTTCATATTGTCAAAGCGAAGGATGAGACTGAGACAGGTCAATGGAAGTAAAAAAAAATATTCTAGCCTATACGAGAAAACGCAGGGCACTGTAAACAGTACATCTCGCCAGCGAAGGCTTTATTATTATTATTATTATTATTATTATTATTATTATTATTATTATTATTATTATTATTATTATTATTATGATTATTATTATTATTATTATTATGATTATTATTATTATTATTTTAATTTTATATTTGCTGAGTCCTTAGCCCGAAGGCTTGATTGGATCCGTAAAAGCTCCGTCATCGGCTGTCATAAATAGCCTGGTCGTCACTGTAGAAGTGTATCGGGGAAATAATAATGACGTAATTTCCTGTTGCTTTCCACACTGAGCAAGAATGTGCTGTTAGATGTCAGTCTACCAAGACCACCTAAAAACGTGCAGAAATCGACCCCGTGAGAAACAGTTTCGCGTCATTTATCAGTGGGACTGGCTGCATAAGGAATGGTTTTGCTAATGATACTCATACCTCGATCAGTTTTCATTTCGTCAAAGCGAAAAATTGGGACAGAAAAATGAAAATAACAGAACTTGTTCTAGCCCATGTTAAGAGAGAGACATTACATTACATACTATATTCCTCGGTGATGGATCTGGAGAGAATCGAAGGAAATATAACGTATTGTGCAAAAAAAAAGAGTAAAACATTTTACCAGACGACTGCTATAAGTCACCACAATTTAACCAAATTATGAATTTCATAATATTACTCGTATATTGATGTCCTGTAACTTTGCTGTAAGTGATATTCATTTTGACTCGCTCTTATTTGTTATCGCCAATTAGTTTGGAATTAAGATTCGATCTTCATGGTCCTTGGGAGGGGAAATAATAAAGAGCAACCGAACATTTTTTGTCTGGAACCAACAGAAACATTCACAAGATAAGAATATCACTTCCAGATGTCAACAGTCTCAGGCTGCAGTCATAACCCTTTGCAGATGTTGGTTGTAAACATTGGACTGAGTGCATCTGATGACACGGTGGATTGCCCAGGGGCATGCAGTATGTAGTGACGCAAGAGGCAGTCACCTTGACCCTCGCAGATAAAGGTCCTTGGGCAAGGCTGCGTACGACAGCGGAATGGTAAACGAATGCCAGTAGCTTTTATAAAAAGCTTCTCAAGAGCTTCTGAGCGGAACATATAAACCTTGACTTTCTCGTGTGAGAGGTTGATTGTCTTAGTAGGGGATTTGGTTTAGTAATTGGAAGATCTTGGTGATATTCTGCATTATTGTTGGATCTTCGCGATGTAACTAAGTTTGGCATAAATATCCAGGTTTTGTGATATATTATTTTTCTCCTGTATTGAGAGAAATGGGGTTAGCCTTGAATTAGGTTTTTGTATCTAAAACGGGTTTATTTATTTAGACCCTATTACTTTTTTAAATTTATTTATGTCTGTCCTGTGACAAAGAAAGTACGATTATATTTAACTATGTCCTCGTCATGAGAATTCACAGCAGTTCGTAGGTATGGCATGAGGAATAAATACTACAGACACGTTATTCATGATTCATGATGCACTATGCAGTCTCACGAATCAGATGAAAGTTCGTTTTAAACCTGTTTCATTTTCTACGTTTCTGAACCGATATTCTTGATGTCTGGATTACCACCTCTTATTAAAGTACGGATATACGTATAATATCTCTCATGATGAGAATAAAAATGGGTCATATAGGAAAAAGGCATTTATAAACGTAAATGATGCCAAGATTCGAAATTTTCACCATGCCTGCCAATCGTTTGTTTGTATACCCGAAACAGATGTCACGGAGACGTCTTTGCAGAAAAGGCGGAAATTCGTTATGGAGAAAAAAGTTTTTCGGTATGATTATTAGTTTCCTCACAATCAGAGTAAAAAGTGACTCGCTTATGTGGACAGTAGGCTAAGGTGTTTCTGCGCGACTGCGACACAGCGAGAAGAACCTCATTATACAAGGTGTGTGTAAAAAGTACGGTGAATGGACTGATACCACAATGGTACTGTGTAGTAACACTGCGTGCATGCTCATGTGAATAGAGAGGCATCTCGAGAAGCTCCACGTAGCGTTGAACACTGTTTGCTGCGGCCAGTCGAACGTAGTGTGTGTGAATATTAGTGTCATAGTGCAAGGATCAACGCATAAACAGAAAGTTGTGTTACAAATTGGGAGATGGTGGGTTTGAATCCCACAGCCGGCTGCCCTGAAGATGGTTTTCCGTGGTTTCCCATCTTCACACATGGCAAATGCTGGGGCTGTACCTTAAATAAGGTTACGGTCGCTACCTACCTAAACATAGCCCTTTCACGTCCTTGTGTCGCCGAAAACCTTCGATGTATTAGTGTGACGTTCAACCACTAGGGACAGGCGAAACCAACGTGGTGAGCATTTGAAATGCGGCAATGCCTATAATACGACGTACTTGTTTGAGATTTTGTTGCTAATTCCCGTTTGTGGTTTGGTGTAACTTACAGATTCAAACTATTAACTGTTGTCTAGTTATACTTGTACATTTTATGGAATTTGTTATATGCGCGTAAAATAAATCACTAGTCAAATGTGGATAAACCCTTTATATAACATTCAGACAATTCTGAGGGCACTTGCCGTTAGAAAATAGTAATTTCCAATCATTACGCTGGTATTATGAGGCAATTAGAGGGAGGAAAGATTATGTACGAGAGAGTACCCTTAGGAATTGACACACCTGGGTTTGTCTCTGCATTGCTTCCTTTCCTAATTAGCGTTATCCGGGTTGTTCCATTAGAACTTTGTATTTCAGTTCGTTATCGATATACAGACTGCCATGATGAAACCTACTCCAGACCAAGGCCCTACACCGCTGGCTGCGCAGTAGCGTGTGACTGGGGAAGAGCTGTCCATGCGCGTATCGCCATGTTGCGGGCACTCCACAGCTCGCCGAGGATATCGTAGTATGGAATTCATGCATTAACTTCAATTACGCACGAATGAAAACACCTGTCGACAGGTTACTTTTATTCCTGCGATACAGGATAACACTGTGAGAAAAGATGTTCATTAGATACATTCAAAATAAAATGTTTAAAAGGTGCCGCTTTAGAAAGCAGAAGATCCGTACGGAAATGTTGCATTCCAAGCATCAGAGAAACTTAGCTATTCCCAGGTCCTAATTCATTAATAATAATGAATTACACAACATGCAATGTACCGCATCAAACATTTGAAAACACAAACAAAAAATGAATAATATATTGGTTATGAAGACATTAAAGGGAACTTCCTTGAATACAGATGTGATTTTAAAATTGATAAAGATCCTCGTAAAGTGGCGAATACCAAAAGATTGATTCTGGACTTCTGTAAGCCGAATCTGTCCAGAAATTCATTTAAAAAACCTACTTATAGTGCCACGTGCCCTTACCATTAAACCCAATACTTCCACATCCTGTAAAATTTGATTGTAGGCGTGTGGATGTTCCTTTCTTCATCGTTAACCTCCTCAGGCTGATCGGTGTGATGCTCTATTCTGACTGTGGGATCAATTATATAACCTTTCTTGCTGTCATCATTCTTTTGTTGCCCCCGTTTGTTGACACGCCGTGAACCTCTTCGTAAGCGGTATAACCCTTTCTACGAAGATCTTCAGCAGTGAATGATCTTGCTTTATGCTGGCGGGCGTTTCTTAATGTATCACCATAAGGACAGTTTCCCAAGACGTGACCAAGTGCTTCATTCTCCCTGCCACATCTGCGACAGAGGCTGCCGTCTTTTGAGATCTCCCGGGGATACTTCTGAGGAAATATTAGTTGTAATTTTCATTGCCTCGCGCCATTCGCTACATGTAAGACCTTGATGGCACTTCACCCAGGTGTTGGCAGCAGTATATTCCTTATACAGCTCTACTCCTAGTCCCTAAATCTTCAGGGTGAAACATCATCTAGGCTATCTCCCTACTTCACAGAAATTTGCCGAGCATGCTCAGAATGTTTTAAGCAAGCCTCGAACCTATACGTGTGAAAGGCGGCGTCTGTAACAACGTAATGTGTGCATATTATTCATTCGAGTTGTTCATTTAACTGCTCACCTCCTCGACACGTTCCTGAGATAATATGTTTCATGTAATCTCTTTTATTTTTTGTGAATACTATCATATACAAAACGTCCTTCACATGCTGATTCATCTACTTAACACTTTTTGTTTACACCTTAGTTTGTTTTCACTCTCGTTTTTCGTGAACACACCATTATCTGGGAGAGTTGAAATTACCCGTGAGTCAGCAGCATATGGCACATTCAGTACCAACCAATCGAGGTCATGTGACTAACCAAATGATAAAAGGGATCCGGGTAATGGTCTGTAATCGGGCGGGGAACTGTACGATGAGTTGTGAATACTGCAACTAACAGGTTCATTGGGCGTGTTAATGTATTGGCTTACGAAATTCGGGAACAGAAGATTCGAACTTGGTTCGCTATGTAGAGAAAACTTTCATATCGTGGAAATAACGCTTATTTATACACTGGTTAACCTTCCATGATATTCGTTACTTCCTATATTGTTAAATACAAAGCTATGTTTATTACTGCATTGCTCATTGTCTCGTCGAGCAGCGCAGCTTTTATTTGTCTTGAGAGCACGGTTATTAGACCAAACTACAGTATTTGCTGTGAATGAAATGGCAAAATGTACAGGCACGAAATGATACTAATCCCTCCTTCATCATGCTTTTAAGTGTTTACCTTGTGCAAAGGTTCGTTTATTACTGTGATGTAGTGTTCTAGTTTACGAAATGTGTTTAATTTGTTCGAGAACACTAGAGATTTGGGCCAATTAAGGCTTCAATCTGTCGTCATTTCTTAAACAAATAAATAAATAAATAAATAAATATTCTTATTTTCATTCTAATATTAAATATTAATATATATTTTTACCGAGCAAGTTAGCTGCGCGGGTCGAGCCATGTAACCGTTTGGTTGCATTCCGCCGATGGTGGGTTCAAACCCCACTATCGTCACCTTTGAAAACGGTTTTCCGTTCCCTGTTTTTCACTCCATATTGTGTCATAGTTAAGGCCATGGTTGCTTCCTTCCCAGTCCCAGTCCCTCCTCTAACCCACCGTTGCCAAAATAGCCTACCAGTTTGTGTCGGTTCGACGGAATCACTAGCAAATGGAACATTAAGTATCAATAAAAACACTGAAAATGTCCAGATATCTATAAAAACAATAAAAGAAGCAATCTTACGCGATCGAGCTCGAAAGCTGCAGTCGCTTAAGTGCGGCCAGTATCCATTATTCGGGGGATAGTGGATTCGAATCCCACTGTCGGCAACCCTGAAGATGGTTTTCCGTGGTTTACTATTTTCATACCAGGCAAATGCTCGGTCTATACCTCAAGGCCACAGCCGGTTCCTTCCCACTCCTAGCCCTTTCCAATCCCATCGTCGGCGTAAGACCTGTCTGTGTCAGTGCGACGTAAAGTCAA
This sequence comes from Anabrus simplex, assembly GCF_040414725.1. Lineage (NCBI taxonomy): Eukaryota > Metazoa > Arthropoda > Insecta > Orthoptera > Tettigoniidae > Anabrus > Anabrus simplex. Next base: position 300,524,471 of record NC_090268.1, on the reverse strand, counting down.
TTGTTAACAAAAGCAAACAAAATCACCCAAAATAACCCACACACGTACGTGAGAAAATCGTCGATCAAGTTAATTAGTGCTGTGTAGCATCTTGAACAGTCTCAGAGATGGCTGGATTTGGAGCTTTCCCATCCATCCATCCATCCATCCATCCATCCATCCATCCATCCATCCATCCATCCATCCATCCATCCATTTTATTTATTTTCCATTTCACATACAAACAAATGATGGGTCGGTGGCTCTCTCGTATGCCCGAATAGCTTCCTGTACAATCCCTGCCCACTTAACACCAAATTCGCTGATTCTTCACTGATATTCCGGAAGAAGAGTCCGGATGACTGGAAGAAGTTTGTATTAATTTTTTTCCTACCTTAGACTCGACATGGAACATGAAAGGAACACAGGAATCCTGACTTGTGTGTTGTACCTTGCTGTTTACATTGCTATCAAATAACATTGCGCGTGGGAGTACTGTGGGGAGATAATGCTACTTCAGAATGTACATACATCATACATATGCTGAGATTAGCTCGCTAGGATCGACCCAAGTTTGTAACGACAAAGTTACTGTAAATTTTAGATATTGTGAGCCACTGAGACAGAGTATACAGATCAAATTAAGGTTTGTTTATGCTTCTATAACCTTTGAAAAATGGGTATAAATACTTTCGTGTTTTTAATGTCCTGATTTCCAGCGTGTTATGAGAACGTTGCCAGATCTATGAAATATAGGCTATTTTTGCATCGAGGTTGTAGCTTCATTTTACGTTTTAGGGCCAGTTTTTTTATTAGGCACATGAACATACTCTATTCATATCGCGCTAGTACAGATCTTAACGTTAGTTTGTATAACTGTAATTATTTTGCGTTAGGACTGGAAAACCGTCACATCAAAGCTGTGGAAGTTGGGCCGAATAACTCGAGACCATTACTAAAATCGTTTTCATTTCGTACCTTGAAGGGATACGGTGGGCCATTTGGAAGGTGACGCCTTCTCTCAGGCTAATATGGTGAATATGTACGATGAAGGTAAGGGAATTGGCGACCGTCCCGGCATTCGCGTTAGTGCAGGAGAATGGAAAAGAACGAAACACCATTCTCAGGGCAGCCAACGGTGGGGACCAGCCTCTCTCCATTTCCCGAATGTAAAGGTGTAGTACTACGGTAGAGCCGTGGCCACCGGTCTTAGGTCGGTCGGTCAGAGTACGGAGTTGTCGGGCCAAAGTCCAGCCGTGGCCACTTATAGACCGAGTCTACTCTTCATCCGCCAACGAACTGTTAGTGCTCTACTGGTCTTACAGCTCACGTTCGATCACGGTTCAGTCCGGTGGTATTTGAAGGCGTTCAGATACCCAGCCTTGAGTCGGTAGGTTTACAGGCAAGTAAAAATTTCTGCCGCAAACAATTCGGTCACCTTGGCTTCACCAACAACCATAAAGGTAGTTAGGAAGATGAAATCTATTATTATTATTATTATTATTAAACTTTGGAAAACTGTTCGTCATAATGACCATTGTAATATATGTCAACCGTACTAACTTTATAAAACCACTAGTCGGAATGACCACTGTAATATAGAATAGACAAACCTTGCATCTGTGAACCGTACTGCTGATCTCAAAACCTGTTCTTACCTAGTCTGATATCTGCCAGTGTGTTTCTCGTATCTTAATTATTACCCTGCGGCTTAAGAAATTTTGTTTGTGAGTCTGGTTTAATATATTAGAGGAGTGCAGCAGTTGGACGATTTCTGACGGCAATAATGAACATTACCACCGATGAGGGCATTCTGCAATGCGTAAGAGCATGTTACCTTGGTCGAAGAGATTTCATTAGCTCTTAAGGGGAGACCCTATCAGTTATTTAAGCCAAAATGGTCCTAAAACCGAAAGTGAGGATTTGACCTAAAAGTTACCTTGGAGCACGTGGCGATATACATTTCTTTCGTGTGCGACTATTTGTAAATATGCTACTGAGGTATTTACAAATCCCTTTGAAAGGCTACGCCCACTTCCTCGATGAATACCTTCGTAGTTTCATTGCATTTTGAATTTCCGCCGATTCTTGGCGTTCTGATCTGTGTTTTCATCTGTGGTCAATTTTCCGTAGTAGAGGAAGATTACAATTAGTCAAACATGCCCGTTCCCCGTTATGGATGACAAATCATGTTGAGCAGAAAATACTCACCATACGTGCCTTGTATTTTTGTTTACATTTGTTGAGGTAAATTTCAAGCTTCAAAGTTCAACTTGCGACCAGCTTGTTGAATTTACCAATAATTCTTAAGTTGAGCTAATACCTTAACACTTGTATGTGATGTGGTTTACCATAATGGAATACACAAACAATTTTTAATGATAACTATTCTAATCTTTCAACATTCAAAGATTGATCATTACCGTCAGAAGTACGTATTTTTATCTATAAGGGCTTACTAAGTAGAGCTGAACGTTAAAAACTGTTGCTGACGAGAGAGAAAGGGCCAAGGAAAGAAAAATATATGGTGCTGAGAATTTCTGATGCAGCTACTGTAATTTTATACAAAATTAGCCTTTTCTCAAAACTTTATTTTTCAGTATTCAAAATGTTATTAGTGCAACAGCTTTTGCCTGATTGCCTTCAAACTTGGCATCCCTATGCTACTGCGTGAGATGCATAAATGTTAATATCCAGTTTGAAAAATAATTATATCTAACAGAGATATCATGAATCACATTTGAAAATTTTAGAATTTCTACAAAGAATGAGAAATGTACTCTAACATCAGTAATGTAATTTTTCAAGTAACTGTCGCAAAAGTTTTCAAAGTAAAAACTCAAGAAATGGTACACAAGGGATATTTTGAAATTATTCGAGTTATTTTTATAAAATGTGTTATAAATCTGAAACTATGTTACCGAACTGTAATCTTAATCTTAATTTTGACAACATAAATGAGCTCTAACAATATGGTGAATATCGGATGAGAATTGAAAGACTTACCGAACTCGGTAGGATCCCCACATAAAAGGTTCTTGACACAACGTTCCATACATTGGCTAATGTACGTTTCAGAAAATATTATGTTTGCAACTGTTGCAGGAATATTCTTGAAATTTGGTCCATAAGCACATTATTATTGAGCGTTTCTAACGTTATAATTTTATGTGATGCAATGGCTTTTCAAAACGGTGTTCCCATATTTTTCAAAAGATATAATGTTTCCAAAAGTAACACAAAAAACAGGCATTATTTTTTATCCTCTCGAAAACGGAGGTTTGGATGAACATTCATGAGTTATACAACATTGTACGTGAATTATCTAACTAAAAGTATGAGATCAAAGCAGCTTGGTTATTTGTTTATTCATTGACAGAGAGTAAATAATATAACTCAAAAATGAAATGAAATGAAATGGCGTATAACTTAAGTGCCGGGAGATCCCAGGACGGGTTCGGCTCGCCAGGTGCAGGTCTTTTGATTTGACTCCCGTAGGCGACCTGCGCGTCGTGATGAGGATGAAAGGATGAAGACAACACATACACCCAGCCCCCGTGCCAGGGAAATTAACCAATGATAGTTAAAATTCCCGACCCTGCCGGGAATCGAACCCGGGACCCCTGTGACCAAAGGCCAGCACGCTAACCATTTAGCCATGGAGCCGGACATATAACTCAAACAACAAACGCCATGCGAAGTGCAGAGCAATGTTGTAGTCCTATGCCACATCCACTATTCCGACTGGAGCATACCGCAATTTGGCCTCTTTTTGTTGAAAAAAATGCTTATTCTGTTCTTATTCACCTTCCACATATTTTAAGAACTACTAGGAATGTTTGAATGTAACAAAGAAAGTTGTGATTTGTCAGATGCACCTAAAAAAAAAGACATTTTGTGTGCGTATAAAGTCCCTTAAGTAGATAAGTGCATTGTTTAGCCCAGACATTATTTTCTTTACTTTTCTCGTTGTTAGCATTGGAAGCTGGTGTTTGGGAGAGTTGCAGATTACTTTTGATTGTTGCAAACGAAATTCATCTTCGCGAGTAGAAATCAGGAGCTAATTTTCAAAAATATGTACAGTTTCTGTCAAACTGACAACAGTGGCAGCTCCATCATGCTTACAACTTTACACCTATTTCTGCTTTGAGATCAATGAACTAAAAGTTCTGTAGCGCCTCCTGCTTGAAGAACTGGAGTTTTGCACATTTCTTACGCATTAATATTAACCTGATAAAGCTGTGGGGGATTTTCACGTTGGTTCGTGATAGGCTTGCTGGCAGAAAATGCATAATATGTTAGCAGTATTCCCAAAAGTGAAACTATTCTCCTTGATCTTGATTATTCCTTTTTTTTTAGGAGTAGCCTACTCAGTTGATACCTGGGTATTACTGTCAGCGAATTTCGGAGTGGCAGTCTTGAGATTGGCCCATACTGCATTTTAGCTTCTTTTTGTTGCATGAAATAAATTTCATTTTGGATCAGTATTGACAATTATGTTATATAAATTGAAAACTAGACTATTGGTTCCACCTAGTCAATGCCTATAAGTGTATTTATGGTCGACGATGCCGAAATATAAGTATTATATGCCAGAAAACTGAATCTTAATGAGGCTCATTATAGTTCAAGTTTCGTTAAGACACAGGTTCTCCACCAATCAAGAGTTCAGATTTTCATTATAATACAACTGTTTGACTAATTTGGCAAGGATAGCAAAATCATACATGTCGGACATGCACCTTCTACTTCTAATATTCCACAACCACACGGCACATTCCCGCAAATTCACTTCAACTGTACAATAAAGAATTTGTATTTGAAATAAAGCTAGGTTATGATAACCGTCTACCTAAATTTTGAAAACATATGACATTGTGAAGCTCTCTGATCCAGTCACGGAAAATCAATAACCCATCGCATGCACTCTGCGCCTGTTCAGTGAACTCAACTGTCAAGCACATCTCGACAGAAATGTATGAATATTTTAAAAATAGTTATAATTATCGTCGAGGGGGATCCTCCGTGGCTCAGGCGGGAGCGCGTCGGCCTCTCACCACTGGGTTCCGTGGTTCAAATCCCGATCACTCCATGTGAGATTTACACTGGACAAAGCGGAGGCGGGACAGGATTTTCTCCGGGTACTCCGGTTTTCCCTGTCATCTTTCATTCCAGCAACACTCCCCACTATCATTTCATTTCATCTGTCAGTCATTAATCATTGCCCCAGAGGAGTGCAGCCTCGACAGCCGGCACAATATTCACACTCGTATGATATACGGTATTTATAAATTAAAATAAGTGCATGTTGAATCATCATCAGATGAAGAAATCGCTAGATATATTGTGATGAAGTTAGAACAGCTGTACGTAAAATGACGATGATGTAATTAAAAGTTTCTTTGAATGTGAATTTTATTCATGTTTTATAACTTTTAGTACCGTATATTAATTTTAAGTTAATTCTAGACAGCTGAAGAGGCCTAATGCGGCCGAAACATGTTCTATTATTTTAATAAGATGCTTTTACAATTTTGAATTGTATATAACTTACAGGTATTGACTAGGTGAAACCAATATACTAATTTTTCATTTTGTTGAACAAATGCTTGTTCTATTCTTATTCGCCTTCCGCTATATAATTTGTGCGTAGTGAGGGACCTGTTGTTTATGGAAGCCCCAACTGTTCACTATCTACCTGCGTGATAATAGTTCTTTGTATTCATAGAAATGTATCTGGAATTCCAAATTACTGAGACTAAAATTCTGTAAACCACATTGGTGTATAGACTAAGAAAATGTAAAATTCATTATTTAAATTCAGATAAATGTAAAATTTTAAAAATATTTATATCGTTTCTCTGTTTGTTTCTAGGTGAGTATTGGTTTTACTTGCCCGCTGATTGAATCTTCAGTCCGTGAGTTATCCATTACAATATTTTGTAAGATTTACTTCTGTGGAAGATAACACTTCTGTGATTTGACTGACTGGTGTTTTATCCCATGTTGTTTCCTCGGCACGGCGTGGCGAATTTTCGAACGAACCATCTGATTCTCTCAGTACGGTCTTTGAAAATGAAGGGAGGTTCATTGCTTGTTATAAATATATATTTATTCAGTAAACGCCCCACGTGGCCTTCTCATGAAGCACATACACGCAATAGCTTGTGATGATGGTAACCCATATTAAGATTGTGTTTCTCGTAAAAATATAATGAATTCTAATATTATTCACGATAATAGTATAACATCTGATAGGATGTGTCGATTATACAGTTGCATATTTAGAAATCTTTAAAATGAAGTCTAGCACACCTGTAGCATAATTATTACTTGCTGTATTAAATGTGGTGATAATTCGTCAAAACAAAATTAATGGATTAATAGTGGAGTGTCGACCTCTGGATCCCTAGATCACTGGTTCAAACCTGGCAGAGGGAATAAGAGTCAATTCGATACTCAATGTCGTACGATATCGCCATGTTAGAGATCTCTTGTTACAGGGTTATTTACCTATCCGCATTTTAATTGTCCTCATCCCCATTATCACGTCCCGTTATTATTGGACCGCGTTTTTTCCTACTCCCTGTATTCGTAATTTAGTGGTGTGCCGTATATGGCATGTTTCCATGACATTGAGGTGGTGATGTGCTCTAGGATATGACCATTTGGTGGGGGGTTGAAACTGGAAATGTACTACTCATCAGAAATCTAATAGCGACGTTTGCCGACGAGTTGACCTTCCTATGGATAGCAAGATTAATGAAAGAGTAGAAGCCTACTGAAAGGAAAACGCCGGGCTGAGTAGCTCGGATGGTGTAGCCTTCTGAGCCTAACTTGGCAGGTTCGATCCTGGCTCAGTCCGGTGGTATTTGAACGTGTTCAAATAAGTTAGCCTCGTTTCGTTAATTTACTGGCACGTTACAGAACTCCTGCGGGACAAACTTTCGGCAGCTCGGCGTCTCCGTAAACCGTAAAGGTAGTTACTGGGACGTAAAATCAATAATATTATTATTAAAAGAGAAACAGTCATATTTAGATTGTGAAGTAGTCATGGGCATACACTGTATCTTCGTCCATTGTATTATGATATTTTTGTATGGTCGTGTCTTCATATGCCTCTTCTGGCAGGACCTAGTGTTTACAGTGCACTACATCCTCTGGTATAGGCTAGAGCAATTTTGTTACTTTCATTGATCTGTCTTATCCTTGGCTTTGACAATATGAAACTGACTGAGGTATGAGCGATGCTAGTAATGCCTTTCCTTATGCAGCCATTCCCTGCTATGAATGGTGTGAAAATGTTGTTCATAGGGTCAGTTGGTGCATGCATTTCAGTGGGTTCTGCAGACTGATATGTATCGCAATTCCTGGCTCGGTGAGGAAAGCAACGGGAAACTACCTCACTCCTCATTTCCTTAGTACGCCTCTTCAGTGATGCCTAGGCTATTTATGACAGCTGATGGTGGAGCTGTTGAGGATCCAACCAGCCTTAGGGCTGTGGACTGAACATACATACATATGTCTTCATTGCGAACAACTAAATATACCCTGTCCAGATTGCGAACAAGAGATTAGTGTTGACGTGAGATACATAAAACAGATACAATTTTCAAAACCGTCTCATATGTAATTTTTGTTTTAGTTATATTAACTGGTACATTGGGATGTTTTAGATAACCTAACCATGAAGATGAATATCCGCAGCCTGTTTCCAGTCATTTGACCGGGTCAGAAATGGAATTAATGACGCCCCCATCTAGCGGCGTGGATAGGAATTGTGCCGGATGCCGAAGCCTGTCGCACTCCTCTGGGGCAATGACAAATGAAATGAAATGATATTGGAGAGTGTTGCTGGAATGAAAGATGACAGGGAAAACCGGAGTACCCGGAGAAAAACCTGTCCCACCTCCGCTTTGTCCAGCACAAATCTCACATGGATGGCCCGCGATTTGAACCACGGAACCCAGTGGTGAGAGCCCGGCGCGCTGCCGCCTGAGCCACGGAGGCTCCCCTAGATAACCTAACCATATTTTTCAAAATATGTTTCTTATTGAAAATGTTTAATAATTTAGTTTGAGGTAATCTTACCATTTAGAAGATTATCTTTTTTATTGTATAACATAACTAGGGAGGGGGGGGGGTAGTTGTTTATAGTAGATTAGTGAGAGTTGTATTATTAATTTATTATTATTATTATTATTATTATTATTATTATTATTATTATTAGTGGCTTTACGTCGCACCGACACAGATAGGTCTTATGGCGACGATGGGATAGGAAAGGCCTAGGAGTTGGAAGGAAGCGGCCGTGGCCTTAATTAAAGTACGGCCCCAGCATTTGCCTGGTATGAAAATGGGAAACCACGGAAAACCATCTTCAGGGCTGCCGACAGTGGGATTCGAACCCACTATCTCCCGGATGCAGGCTCACAGCCGCGTGCCCCTAACCGCACGGCCAACTCGCCCAGTTTTATTATTATTATTATTATTATTATTATTATTATTATTATTATTGTGCCAGTGAAAGAAGTGAATGGTTGCATCGACAAGGCATTAGCCTTTAGAATATTGATTATTATTATTATTATTTAAATTATTTAAATAATTAAATAATAATAATAATAATAATAATAATAATAATAATAATAATAATTACAGCGGATTTCTAAAGAACTTCAGAAGACTGTAGGTGCCTCTAGTGATGCATACTGTTGCCACAATCCACCTAGATAAGCAGTAACATACATAAAATGTTATATTCTTGCTCATTATATTCTCGCCTAAGCGCCTCTACTTTATGCCTGGCCGTAATCTTGACTCATTAATGTGTGTCAAACCCAAATCATCACCTTCAGGTACCCACTTGTTCGCAATCTGGACTGTTCGCAGTCAGGACGACACCTTTTGTATCAGTGATTTTAACTTCTCTTCCCAACGTTGAGTCTTGATAAGAAATGCATGCAAGACGAAATATATTACTCTGGTTGTACTCGGCGATTAAGAATTGACTCAGAGAAATATTGCCAGTGTTTGGTTACTGAATGAAGTCTCCCGTCGACGTACATACATACATACATACATACATCTCTTTGAGCGTTCACAAACTGGAAGACGTATAGAATAGCATGTGGTAGGCCAAGCGAGTCGTGTTCTAATCTAGGGCAAGGACAGGGCTGACCCACCCACTCTTTGTACTGTGGTGCAGTTGAGAAGTCGGGTATTAAAAATGCTGTTTCTTTTCATTATCCTCCTGGCTTCTACTCCACCTTTCATAATGGTTAATGCTGTTTAACTATCTGCTTTATACAGTCAATATTGATGTTTACAAGACGCTCTTTTTTTCCTTGCTGCATGTACTGTATTTTCGTGTATAAAAAAAGTACGAAGTCTGATAAATGCAGCATTCGAAAAATAGCTCTGAATATAACTTTCTTGAGAGAATGCTCTAGGCGTGATAGCAGAGTGGAATTGTCACTGGCTCCTTACTAAAGCAGCTATAGTTCCCATTCAATGTAATACTGAATGCCCCATCGCTTTGAACACGATATCACAGAGTCACATAAAACAACAACCACCCTTTTACATTATTTAATCAAAACACTGGAGATAGAAATTTAACTTGGGAAATCCGTTTTTCTAAAATACTCGCTCCCTGTTTATTTCAAGGGGAAAAAAATACAAATCCAGCGTTTTAAGAGTTAAAAAACGGAATCAGAATGCCGCAATTTATTTATTTTTGTATTTACTATTAGAGAACAATATAAATATTACAAACTTTATTCTTTCCTTGTCAACAATGAATCACAAGAGTTACAAAACGAAGTCCATGAGATGAAAAATTGATTACAGTATTAGAGTTTTCTACAATTAATGCATTTCTTTATTAATACTGTAGTAAAACTGAAATGAGTGATTACAGTGTGGAAGAAAAGAATAATGTTTCGAAATATTTTTATGGTGGGAACTTCATGCAGCAAGCTGGAGATGTTTTCAGGTAAATTTTCTGACATGTGGAAATAGAGACAAAGAAATTGAAGATAAAGTAATCTTTGAATTTTTAGAAAATATGAATAATTCCCCAGGGAGATTGTTAAAGCCATGCAACTTAGGAAAAATATTCTGAAGGACAGAACGAACTAAAAGTTATTTAAATACTACGGGGCCAAGTGTGTCAAACTGTAGAAACTCTTGATCTTCTGAGACCAAGTTGGCGGGCTCTATCTCGGCCTAGCCTGGTCATGTTTGACTATCCTCAGATATGCTAGCCTCGCGTCATTAGATTTACCGTCTCGTAAAAGAACTCATGGGGACAACATTCCGGCACCTTGGTTTCTCCGAAAACCCTCTGAGTTTGTTTATTATAGAAATCCTGTTTTCTTACTCGATGGACTGAATGGAATCCCTGTTTATTGAGCGTGAAAAGGGAACTTTGAAAGAAGTTGCGGAACTCTGCCAAAAATTCTTATGTGTACCTATTTTAAATCCTAAGCGAGCTTGTCCTTGAAATCAGAATGTGTGGTTGATGTAGGGGCTGTATTGGCCATTTTGATTGTCCTAAATCTCTGGGTTTGTGGTATTCAAATATTCGGGTTCGCACTCACGTATTGCATTTCTATATTGTTGTTCATTTAAAACAAACTAAGAAAGAAATAAAGAAAGAAAGAAGGAAGGAAAGAAAGAAACTCTTCCCTTCAAATGAACGGTAAGTGTCGGCTCTTGGCTTTCTAGCGTATATCACCGTGTGGTTGAAGGACGTGAAAATCGAGGTGCGCTTCACCTTCTCGATGACTACACTTTACGATAGGATGTTTGTGGGCGCCTGAATTGCTTGCGAACAAATAACATAACGGGTACATACATTGTCAAGTTCTTTATAGTTAACTTACATCGTTTATTACAAGGCTACTACATGTGCTACAACCTTCACGCTGGCTTCCTGTTGAATCCACTGCCGAAATAACCACTCCCTGAAGCTTTCACACTACAATGCGTCAAAACGTCCTTGTTTAGCTGGTGTCTTCTCAAAGGCGCGGAAGGACAACACAGGTACAGTACTTCGGAATAAATTAGTAAAGACAGCAAATTTGTTTGGAGCCCAGACATCTCGTGAATGTTCTTCTGGGCTGTTTTCTTGATTAGAGTATCATTTCATGATCATTATGTTCGTAATCTTAAATTAGGTACATCACACACACATCTTAAGTATAGACTTACGTATTCAGTCTGCAAACTTATGTGAATTAACTGAGCACTTGTACAATAATCTTTTTCCATCTTGCTCTGTGCATCACCTCTTATTTCTAGGTAAGTTATTAAACGAGTCAAACCATCGTACACTTGGTTTCCCCTGCGTCTCGTACCCACCAAATCAGAATCCATTACTCTCTGGGGTGACCCCTCCTCCATTCGCCTCACACGACTGTACCACCGAAGAAACCGATTTATACTCGTACCGTCATCTATCAAGTTCATCTTCAAATTGGCCTGGATCTCATAAGTCCGATTTCCCTCCAGCTATCGTGGTTCGTGGTGTGGCTTACTGTGGTCATGTGCTATTTCGTGAGGCATGGGCAACGGCTAAGTGGCCCGGTAAGTGGTTCTGAGAGTTTGGATACTCGTTAGTATAGAATAGGAATGAGCACCTCGAACATATTCTGAGTCGTTGTCGCCTCACGCGACCGTACCACCGAAGAAGCGGTAGTATTTGCTAGTACTACCGCACAAGTTCGAATCAAACCTACTCCCGAATGCAGGCTCACAGCTACTTGACGGAACCGCGTAGCCAACTCGCTCGGTGCAATTCACGTTTATTGTTTCAGAAAAATGTATTGACCCGAAAAGAAGCCGCATCAGCGTAAGAGCCGCATTGCTAGGCTGAGGGAAAGAAAGAACGAACAGCGAATATTCACGAGTACCATTATTGTTACCGGTACTAATTGAAACAGAATTAGTTTTGGTTCTAAAACGAACTAACGTTACACATTAGATTCGTCTAACTCATCTTCTGATGACCTTTTTCGTTAAGCTTTTTGCCGCAAAGCACCATTGGTAGTTTTTAAGCTTGTCAATATTGTCGATGCGTTTCACTCGATTGTTCATAGCGGCGAAAAGCAAGCGTAGTAACAGAATACTTCTCGTGTCAAAAATGTCAGTGCTTAAATGGGACTGCAAATTACACGACCAAAATAATGCTTGTTGGTAGAGACGAGAAATTAGCCAGCACAGACATCTTCAAGGAAGTAGAGAACGTCTCAGAAATGGTATCCCTTGGTTGTCATTTCCAGTTCAGGTAGCTGCGATTAAGAGAACAGCTGTGACCAAAAATGTAACGATAAATTTGTTCCTCTTATAGAAGGATCGCTCTATTTTGTCACCATTGAAAATGAGAGGAGTATCCCGTCTGGTATTTTCAGTTTTCTTCTGTGGAGCCGAGACGTGGACACTTCGTGCTACAGACCTGAAGAAAATCTATTCGTTTGAAATGTGGTGCTAGCGAAGAATATTACACATACCTTGGACAGCATTTCGCACCAATGATTCCATTATAATCAGATTATCATAAATATGTAGACAAAGAGTTTTACAATTCTTTGGACGTGGGAATGACTGCATAGAAAAGCTGATCATTCTAGGAAATATTCCCGGCAAGAGATCGTGGACGAGTTCCCACTCGATGGTCCACTATTATAAAGAGTAAACCTCTTTGGTGCAGCACGTCTGGCTGAGGACCACAATAGGTAGGAGACAACTGAAAATAGCTTCCTCGGAGATCACGATCCTCAGAATCGAGGGAACTATGAGAGGCACAGACAGACATATCTTAAATGAATATCTGGATGATGGTCTAGTTACATTGAAATTATTTTTGAGAAGAGCGAGTTTATTTTCATCTTTCATTATTTTGGCTGTTACTACATCGAGCACAGACTCCTGTAATTTACTAAGAGGGTGGCTAGATAAAATGTATCTTCTCTGTGGCTCCTCGTCTTGACAGGAAAAGTCTATTCCAGAGAAGCATGAACTACTACTTGATATTGCCAAAGCGTTGCTAAAAACTTAAATAATGTCGTTAACATGCGATATTCTTATAATAAACATACGTCGAAAGAGTTCCGGCATACGAGCACAACCGGAGATCGTGATGTCATCAGACATACGAGAGCAAAGGGTTAATCAGTCATAACCAGGCAAACACTAGGCAAATGCTAGGGCTGTACCTTAAGTCCACGGCCGCTTCCTTTCCACTCTTAGCCCTTTCCTATCCCATCGTCTCCATAAGACTTATCTGTGTCGGTGCGACGTAAAGCAAATAGTTGAAAGAAGAAAAAGATCAGTTATCAAAGGAAATGTAGAAATGAAGGTTGCTGCTATGTTTTAGGCCTATATGCATTTCTACGTGTTATTGTTGCTTCTGTTCACAGCGTGGACCGGAACTAATCGTCTATAACATCGAAGATCAATCTCTGTTCCTGAAATTCCATGAAACATTCCGGGGTAACTATGTCAAGAAGTGTATAGAAGGGTAGCTGGATAGGATTGCCGAACACAGAATGGCAAGAACACTTTCAATTATCGGCTTTTATACGGTGAATGATCTTTACCAAAGCCAGATATTCCGTAGATATTCTCACTTGCATTGGATAAATACAGTAGGTAGCTTCGTTGTTAGGCATGTTAAACTCAAGGTTTCTCTATTAATTCTGCTTCCACCGGGCGAGTTGGCCGTGCGCGTAGAGGCGCGCGGCTGTGAGCTTGCATCCGGGAGATAGTAGGTTCGAATCCCACTATCGGCCGCCCTGAAGATGGTTTTCCGTGGTTTCCCATTTTCACTCCAGGCAAATGCTGGGGCTGTACCTTAATTAAGGCCACGGCCGCTTCCTTCCAACTCCTAGGCCTTTCCTATCCCATCGTCGCCATAAGACCTATCTGTGTCGGTGCGACGTAAAGCCCCTAGCAAAAAAAAATCTGCTTCCTTCCTTCCTTCTTTTTCGAAGGACAAGTTTGAAATTAATGACTCATGTCAGAATCCCGAGAGGCACTGTTTATCACATTAACTTGAATCATGAACTGTTAGGTACTGTAATTTATATTTTCTACTGGATAGCTATCGTTGTCCTGAATTGGGCTGAGTCCGCTTGAAGTAGAGGTCTGAATCAGAGTAAGGACAGGAGAGCAGCTTTGCTGTCCCAAGGGAGGAAACTCAAGAGTTGTGATATACCAATATTCTCTTAAATACTAGCAGATTCGTGTAGGCCGCATTGCAGATAATATTGACGAAGGCAAACGATTATTAATACATTTGAGATTAAACAACCCAGTTTTTGGAAATATATTTGGCATTTTCAATTAAATATATTTGAGATTTGACTGAAACTTTATTTTCGAAGTTTCCCAACTGGGATACGCGCTGGGTTGCTCAGGGTACGCATAAAGCAATGACGGAAAAAACGAAGCCTACAAATCAAGCTAGGGAAGCTAATATATCTGTCAAGGAAAAAAGAGCAGTCAATCCAACTTTCAACTGATTCTTCTTTATATTCTGATTTCAAAGAGATCTTATTACCTTCTGGATAGATGTGTATGAGGAATACGAACAGCTCGATGAGAAGACTTAAGTATTTCTTGTTGTTTACTAGTTCTGAACTAGTGGAGCGACTTTCTTTCTTCTTACACCTTTATTAAAGGTACGCATTCCAACAAGCTTTTTACTAGTCCAGATTTAAGACTGTATCTCGCATCTCCTAAATCCAATTTCAAGAAACTAGTACTGCATATCAAAGTATGCTCAACGTTCCCACTGGCTAGTGGTTTGTTCAGCATTTATTACAGATTTTTTTAGATAACACAAGTAAACATTGTTCTTCAATTAAGAGTTCGCTAAATACTTAATCATCAATATTTCTGTGTTATTAATATTGTAAAATTAGATCTGTGATTTGTGAATTGTGTTGCAATTTTCCACCTCATCTCTTGTATTTTTCCTTAAAATAGGGCATTGAAAAAGCAGTTGTTTTAAAAACAGACTATAACTTATAGAAATCGTTTGAAAGGTGTGCACAAGTCTAAAAACGTTCGGAAATACTGCGTTAAGTGTATACCATATAATACAAATTTCCTTTAAGTTGAATACAGTGTTCAGAATTCATCGAGGATGTTACTGTGGTAGTTGTTACCTTCATGACAGAACACGTAGCAGCCAGTGCGGCGTGCTCTTTGCGTGAGTAACTGGGTGTTCCTGTAGACGCCCTTCACGCTTCTGATTGCAAGGGGGAACTGTTGCATGCGGAACATCCCCTCGTCGCGTAACTTACTTATTACATGTTCGTGTCTTCGGGTTACTTCACTCCTCTAACAGGCTCAATTTATTTGCAGAAATGTGTGTGTCAGCTTAGTATTCTCTATTTATTGCTTGTAGGATTTATTTGATGACACCGCATTCATAACGTGTGCCTACATTTACGATTCATATGCGGAGTTGAATGCTAAATTGTGGAAATTTATCGTCGCAAAGCTGCCACTCTTTCCTTTCTCTGCTTCATAGTTAAGGGTTCCCATAGCATATTTTTAAACAGGACATTTTCGATGGTTTTACTTACTGTAAAAACCTGGGACGTTTTGTAAAAGTAAGGGACATGATAAAAAGGACACAGAAATAAATCCTTCGTCTCATAAATCATTAGTCACAATTGCATTTCAGTTAGACAAGTATTATTTCAAAGTATATCAGAGTAAAGACTCATCGCGGTATATATCTGATTTATGAACTTGCTCAAGAAACTCCTTCTCTTTTAATATTTGTTCATGAAACTCAGCACACGACAAATTCTTGAAAGTATTAGGGCCTACTCATTAGTAGAGCTACATATTTAAAACAGAGTACATTTATGTAAAAGTGGAATATTTGAAAAAATCGGAATACTGCAACATTTTTTTAACTGGCCCAATAGGAACCCTATCATAATTATTGTTTAGAATTGTTTTCATCTTTCAGGTGTATTTTACTAGATATTTAAGATTTAACTGAAAAGCATACGTGGCCTATTCCTAAATACAGGAAGAAAGTCAGGCAGCCTCATGTTGTTACGTGTTGTGTTAATGTAATTCCTAACCTTTGAAATGGATTATCATGATATGCCGCGTATGCTTGTTGAAAAATAAGCTGCCCACTGTGTTGAAGAACGTGCGCCTGATACCGGTGCATGTTAAAACAGACCTTGACAGAATGAAGTAGAGTGAATCATAAGGCCTGTCGTTGTTGCATCATGATGCAGTGTGTTCCGGGACGGAGAGGAATCGATTACTGGAAGGTTATTCGCCAAAGGTAGAATGACTGCAGAGTGATTTCAATCACTGTTCGTATTAGTATCAGCATATCTCTTTACAATTTGGAAAGAACTCGCTCAATTACAGATTTCTTCTATTTATTCTAATTTCTTTTAAGTGGTTTCCTTGAAGGATTTTCCCCGTAACCTTTCTGTGTGGTTATAAATTGATTCCTGCAAAATCTTACTTTTTTTAATCGTGCAGTTTGTCACGGTTTTCTCCTTGTATTATGCGTAAGAACATTTTTTCATATTTTGTCACGACCTGGGTTCAGCATTAGTAGGCTTACGTAGAATACGTGCACGACATTCACTGTCAACATGAGTCCACCGGGCTCCTAGCTGAGTCTGGCATTTCATCCGTTTACTTGTCATATTTCCTCCAACTATTCCTCTCTTCCGACCCAGACTGTGGTCATCTTCAGGCTCAGAGAGTCTTGATTTATTATAATTTTTTTTCAATTTGATTTACGTCGCACCGACACAGATAGGTCATACGGCGACGATGGGATATGAAAAGCCTAGGAGTGAGACGGAAGCAGCCGTGGCCTTAATTAAGATACAGCTCCAGCATTTGCCTGGTGTGAAAATGGGAAACTACGGAAAACCATCTTAAGGGCTGCCAACAGTGGGGCTCTAACCCACTATCTCCCGGATGCAAGCTCACAGCTGCGCGCCCCTAACCGCACGGCCAACTCGCCCGGTATATCATGAATTTAATGATCTTACAATGTGCATCGGAGTTAATAACGAAGGAAACTAAATCAAAAAACGAGGATTTTTGGCCTCTCGTTGAGTGAAATCCTTAATTTATGAGGAATTCCTAATCTTCTCTAAAATTATTCATGGGTATGATTCAGCTGAACAGGGTGCTGACGGTTGACTCTCCTCTTAACCTACAGTGTTAATAAGACGTGAAAGAAGTGCATTGACAAGGTTTATGAAGACTCCTCTCCGTAATAATTTCTAACTGTCCTGTTGTCACGGACAACGTAATATGATACTTGTTTCTTTTAAATTATGCATCTTCTGTACAAATACGATGTCTTGGAGTACCGTGCCATTGACAATTACTAAAAAGTTTATTTCGCAATTCTGGACTGGTTTAGTTGAAACTACAAATATTTCAAAGCTGTTCCTGCATATTTTAATTTCATGATGAATCTCGTGGAATCCGCTAGCTGAGAACACATAGGCATTCTTGGTTCTGCTGAAAAGGCGTGAGTCCAATTCATCGTCAGGAGGTCGATAAATTGATGTAGGCCTATATCATAATTTACTTGCCATATTGAGAATATTGCCAAGTGTGTATGCATTGCCCACTAGCCTGATGAAGTAATTAAAGAGAAATATGATGAGCCATCTCCTCGAAGATATTATTTATTGTCGTTCTTTGAAGTGGAGTGGGTCATAGTCGTAATCCTAACGAGGAGTGGCTGCGCGGTTTGGGTCCGTGGTTGTCAGTTTGCATTTGGGGGATAGTGGGTTCGAACCCCACTGTCAGCAGCCCTGGATATGGCTTTCCGTGGTGTCCCGTTTTCACGCCAGGAAAATGCTTGAGGCTGTACCTTAACGTCACGGTCGCTCCGTCCTACTCCTACCCTTTTCCTATCCCATCGTCGCCATAAGACCTGTGTTGGTGTGACGTAAAGTAAATTGTAAAATAAGTCAGGAGTGTCACGTCTCTCACACACACGAAAAGAACTATTAATAATGTTTTTTTACGTCCCACTAACTACTTTGACGGTTTTCGGAGACGCCGAGGTGCCGGAATTTAGTCTTGCAGGAGTTCTTTTACGTGCCAGTAAATCTACCGACACGAGGCTGACGTATTTGAGCACCTTCAAATACCATCGGACTAAGCCAGGATCGAACCTGCCAAGTTGGGGTCAGAAGGCCAGCGCCTCGACCGTCTGAGCGACTCAGTCCGGCAAAAGGACTATTGCAAGGGAAAGTGTTTTGCCAACGTTACAGGGTCGTCTCTGAAGAACCGGTTACTTGTTTGCTATTATAGTACAATCTAAAAGGATGTGTTTATTGGATGATAATTATTTCCCTTGCTTCAGGATCCATTCTGACCATCCATACATTCATCTACATTAAAATATGATGCAAATAACCTTATTTTATTTAAATATAGTCTTCTGTAAAGTTCACTTCTGAGTTTCAGCACTCCTTAAATAAGCACACTCATACCCTTAAGTGAAAGGTCTCTCCATTCCGGATGACCTGTTGTTTTCGTTTCGTTTTTTGGATAACAGATCATGTTTACTGATGCCAGTCAAGCTCATTGCCCCTGGAATCCTACGGGATCGTTGATATGTGGGCTCCTGTGGGCGACGCCTACTCTCCCCGGGTAGGCGCGCCTGCGCCTGGTACACTGGTGTAATGGGAAGTGATCAGGTAGATGATACACTTATCGTCATTCCACTAGTTTGTCACTTAATGGCGTTCGATGTCCTCCGCTTTATGAAAGACGTGTGGGTAAAAGAGGGCTACATAGCGGATAGGTGTGAATGGGAACTCTCTGTAGAGCGAATTTCACATAGCAGAACGATGTTTGTTGCGAGACAGTTGGGCGTGGCTATTGCAGGCAAATATACAACACATACAAGTATGAAACTGATTAATATGTACAATCTGAAAGTATCGGTTTCACGTTGGTCCCCTATTTGCTTGATGCCAACAGTCAATCGCCGTTGTAGACCCGGTTAACGAATACGGTAGTTGATTTGTATAATATACATAAATCGTCCTTTTATTTTCATTAACAGTAATTTATAAAGGAGAGAGAATGTATCACGTAACTTCATAATCATTGTTAAAAAAAGACTCATTTTATGAGTTTACGTCCCAATAATTTATTTTACGGTTTTCAGTTGAGCCTAGGTGCAGGAAAGTTGTCCCGTAGTTCTCTTACGTGCCGTTATATCTTTCGACACGAAGCTACCGTTTTAGAGTACCTCCAGATACTACCAGACTGAATCAGGCTCGAATCTGCCAACTCTGGCTCAGAAAACCAGCTCTCTACCATCTGAGTCACTCAACCTAGCGGGGGAAAAATAATATGCTGGTATTCGTGTATTTACATAACCGTATAACTGTACATACCTCTAAAACAATATATTATAGCCTGATGTATTGAAGGTACTTCAAAATGAAAGTCCAGTTACTTTTTAATGTCTGAGTTGTCAACCACCCGTGAGGATGGGGGTGGTAGAATAACACCCACAGTATCTCCTGCCTGGGTTCAACTTGGGAGCGTGGGTTGGCAACCACGGGACCCTTGGCTGAGTCCTGTCATTGTTTCCACTTACTTATGCCAGGCTCCTCACTTTCATCTATCCTATCTGACCTCCCTTGGTCAAATCTTGTTCTTTTCCGACCCCGACGGTGTTAAGAGCAATTGAGGCCTAGAGAATCTTTCATTTTCACGCCCTTCATGGCCTTTGTCTTATTTTGGCTGACACCTTCATTTTTCGAAGTACCGGGACCCTTCCATTTTGTCCCTCTGATTAATGTTAATAGAGTATGGTTGCCCAGTTGGACTTCATCTTAAAACAATAATGACCACCACCACCACTACGGAGTTATCAACCTCTGGGAATGTTTTTGAATTTCAGTCACGATCGAAGAAAGTATTTCACCTCACAAATATGCGGTCGGAAATGGAGTCATACGTAAGCTAATATACTTGTTCCGTCATTAGGCCCCTAAATGTATAAAATAAGGATTTATTATACCAGAATTTGAACTACACAGGAATTAGTTTTGAATATGTAAAGGTATACGAATTTACGGCCATCTACGATTCACTCGTGAACTTATCCTCTGTCTGCTGATCATTTCGCTAAAGGCCTGTAGCACGAGTCATTAGGGGCCTTGGCCTTCCAAGATGACTGTTAATAAGAAATAAGATTTCTTATTGAGGCCGACAATACGGATTTATTATGAAATTTATTTCTTGCGGAAGATGACTGTTGCCCAGCGATATGACCTGCCGATATTGGAGTGTCACGTGGTCAGCATAACTTCATCCTCAGCCGTATGCTTACTTTTACGACCAGGTTCGCTGCCTGTCAAACAGACAACACCTCAGTTGGTCGCACGAGGCTGAGTGAACCCCCGTTCTAGCCCTCAGTCCAAAATTAAAATCCTTGGACTGGATGGAAATCGAACCGGAGCATCCATGTAAGAGGTACATGAACCACAGTTCTTTTCGCTAAATTAATATATTTTCGTAAAACCCTAGCGAATGTATACATTTCACGTTAAGGTACATAGTTAACGAAGACATGCTGTCCGTAATAATAATAATAATAATAATAATAATAATAATAATAATAATAATAATAATAATAATAATAATAATAATAATAATAATAATAATAATAATAATAATAATAATAATAATAATAAGAAGAAGAAGAAGAAGAAGATTCTGCAACCAATGTACGAATTTTCGTTAAGTTGATTAGGGAACTGAAGGTGTGGAGTTCGTTCTTAGATTATGGATACACTCGCCGTCCTTAATGCATCTTTACTGGTGTTTTCACTCGAAAGATCCCACCCGCATTCAATAAAGGAGCACAATACTTATGATTCATATGGTTTAATTTTAGGGAGCTGTCTAACAGAGGCGTGTTTGATTCACACGAAGAACGTGTGTTAAATTCTTCATCAGGAAGTTGAAAAATATAGAAATAAAACTGCTGTTTCTGGAAAGGCACGTGGCCCTGGGTTCCACTCAGCTTACTTCTGAAGTAAGTACACGAAAAATGTCGGGGGTCAAAGACGTTCCATTCCTACAGAGGCGTTCATGACCTGTACGGAAATGGGTTTACTTTGTGTGATTTTAGAGGCTTAGGATATCGTAATCAAAACCCCGTGTACTTAATACGATAGTCAACTTAAGTCTGATAACACTGATTTACAAGAGGTAGATATCTGACATTATGTCCGGCTCGTTTGCTGAATGTTCAGCGTTGAGGCCTTCGGTTCAGAGGGTCCCGGGTTCGATCCCCGTCCAGATCGGGTATTTTAATCGCCTCTGATAATTCTTCTGGCTCGGGGACTGGGTGTTGTTTGTCCCAACACCTTCCTATTCATATTCACTACACTTCCAATCACCACAGAAACACGCAATAGTGATTACATCCCTCCATATAGGGTTGGCATCAGGAAGGGCACCCGGCCGTAAAACAAGGTCAAATTCTCATGTGCGGCACAGTTCGCACCCGCGAAAAGCGATCGAAAAAGAGAGAAAGAAATAAGAAGATATCTGAAATTATATTTAGTGTTTCTAGCACAGTTTTTCAAGCTAATTTCAAATCTGAAATCCGTTATCACGTCATGTTTTGAAGATATTGACAAAGTTTAATTTTTCATGGAACAGCGTTCATCGAGAATTGTTTTTCGTTATTTTTCATACAAAGCGGAACATTTGCTTCTTTTTTATTGTGAGGGGCAGCGGACATTATGGCGTCCAGAGGTTGGATAAATTTACTAAATCTGTTATGCTAGGTTTGGGCTGTGAAACAAACTCGATATGTGTCATGTGTGCATTTGCACTAATCTTAGCTAAAGCCATGCTGATTAGTACTCCATGTAGCAATCACTGCTCTAGTGAGTTGTTTTCCTGGATACAATGTTAAACACATGTAAATGGTTGATATCTTATATCATCAAGAAAGGTGGGTGATACTGAGCTCGGTAGCTGCAGTCGCTTAAGTGTGACCAGTATCCAGTATTCGGGAGAGAGTGGGTTCGAACCCCACTGTCGGCAGGCCTGAAAATGATTTTCCGTGGTTTCCAATTTTCACACCAGGCAAATGCTGGGTCTGTACCTTAGTTAAGGCCACGGTTGCTTCCCTCCCACTCCTAGCCCTTTCCTGTCCCATCGTCGTTATAAGACCTGTCTGTGTTGGTGCCACGTAAAGCAACTTGTAAAAAAAAAACCGGTGGGTGGTAGAGACAAATGGTTTGCATATTTTGAATTACTGTGTACCAGTTGTCTTAGAACGCGTGTTGGATACCAAGATATCCGTCAAGTCATTTATTTTTTATGATCAGTGTAATACAGGGTGCTTCTATATTCCCATTACAGACTTAAGGACTTGCAGTGGGGAGCAAGACGGTGAAAATTAGCATAGGAACTTGTGTCCGGAAACGCACAAAATCAGACCACAGCACATGTTCAAATCTCCCGCATTGTCGCCGCCACTGCCTAGAGTACGTACGCCAGTGAACGATCACGTGATGTCTCATACCCCTACTGGTTTGCTGACATTTCATGCCATTAAGTTGAGTGTGTGATCCGCACGGAGACGTGTTGTACCTGCTGTTGTACTTGGGATTTCCTTTCATACTACAGTACAGCAGTAATTCTTTACTATGTACAGAGCAGTACGCTGTACATACAGTAGTTCATCCGCAGCAAAGATTTCGGCAATAGTGGATAGGTCGTGGTGGCCCGCACGCTCACCTGACTTGGCACCGCTAGACTACTACCTGTGTGGACACACAAAAGTTGATTTAGGGCCCGTATTATAATAGCGGTTTAACCTGTTGGTTCAGTTTAAACTTCGGTTTATCTGTTAGTCGTGTATTATAAAACTGAATCTTAAGTTTACCTAGAGATTAATCTTACTGCCACTCATCTACCGTTTAAACTGAAGTTTAAGAATACATAACCTTATAACATGGCAGAACAAATGGATCTCGAAGATATTTTTCAGGTGTTTGAAGAAATACTAAGCGATAATGAAGTGGTTCAAATTATACACTGACTGACAGAGCAAATGCAACACCAAGAAGGAGTGGTCAGAACTTTATGCCAATTGCAGGGTAGACTGACGTCACTGAGGTATGCTCATGATGTGAAATGCGCCGCTGTGCTGCGCACGTAGCGAACGATAAATGGGACACGGCGTTGGCGAATGGCCCACTTCGTACCGTGATTTCTCAGCCGACAGTCATTGTAGAACGTGTTGTCGTGTGCCACAGGACACGTGTATAGCTAAGAATGCCAGGCCGCCGTCAACGGAGGCATTTCCAGCAGACAGACGACTTTACGAGGGGTATGGTGATCGGGCTGAGAAGGGCAGGTTGGTCGCTTCGTCAAATCGCAGCCGATACCCATAGAGATGTGTCCACGGTGCAGCGCCTGTGGCGAAGATGGTTGGCGCAGGGACATGTGGCACGTGCGAGGGTGCGAGGGGTCCAGGCGCAGCCCGAGTGACGTCAGCACGCGAGGATCGGCGCATCCGCCGCCAAGCGGTGGCAGCCCCGCACGCCACGTCAACCGCCATTCTTCAGCATGTGCAAGACACCCTGGCTGTTCCAATATAGACCAGAACAATTTCCCGTCGATTGGTTGAAGGAGGCCTGCACTCCCGGCGTCCGCTCAGAAGACTACCATTGACTCCACAGCATAGACGTGCACGCCAGGCATGGTGCCGGGCTAGAGCGACTAGAGCGACTTGGATGAGGGAATGGCGGAACGTCGTGTTCTCCGATGAGTCACGCTTCTGTTCTGTCAGTGATGGTCACCGCAGACGAGTGTGGCGTCGGCGTGGAGAAAGGTCAAATCCGGCAGTAACTGTGGAGCGCCCTACCGCTAGACAACGCGGCATCATGGTTTGGGGCGCTATTGCGTATGATTCCACGTCACCTCTAGTGCGTATTCAAGGCACATTAAATGCCCACCGCTACGTGCAGCATGTGCTGCGGCCGGTGGCACTCCCGTACCTTCAGGGGCTGCCCAATGCTCTGTTTCAGCAGGATAATGCCCGCCCACACACTGCTCGCATCTCCCAACAGGCTCTACGAGGTGTACAGATGCTTCCGTGGCCAGCGTACTCTCCGGATCTCTCACCAATCGAACACGTGTGGGATCTCATTGGACGCCGTTTGCAAACTCTGCCCCAGCCTCGTACGGACGACCAACTGTGGCAAATGGTTGACAGAGAATGGAGAACCATCCCTCAGGACACCATCCGCACTCTTATTGACTCTGTACCTCGACGTGTTTCTGCGTGCATCGCCGCTCGCGGTGGTCCTACATCCTACTGAGTCGATGCCGTGCGCATTGTGTAACCTGCATATCGGTTTGAAATAAACATCAATTATTCGTCCGTGCCGTCTCTGTTTTTTTCCCAACTTTCATCCCTTTCGAACCACTCCTTCTTGGTGTTGCATTTGCTCTGTCAGTCAGTGTATATTGAACGATCACGGGCACCACGAGTTTTTCGAGCAAGGGCACGTCACTTTTACATATAGAACGAAACAGAATTTTTAAATAGGTTTAGGCTTACAAAACAGACTGTCATAACCCTATTTCAGCAAATTGGTGCTGGAATAAAACATGAAACGAAAAGGTAAGAATGTAAAAATGACTTGTTGAATTGTTTGAATTTTAGAAAATAAAGTAACTTCCTTTTTTTTTTTCTTTGCTATTTGCTTTACGTCGCACCGACACAGATAGGTCTTATGGCGACGATGGGATAGGAAAGGCCTAGGATGTGGAAGGAAGCGGCCGTGGCCTTAATTAAGGTACAGCCCCGGCATTTGCCTGGTGTGAAAATGGGAAACCACGGAAAACCATCTTCAGGGCTGCCGACAGCGGGGCTCGAACCCACTATCTCCCGAATACTGGATACTGGCCGCACTTAAGCGACTGCAGCTATCGAGCTCGGTAAGTAACTTCCTTCTATTTCAGAATTCATGCTGTAGAATCCCTCAGTCAGCTACTAATAGCATTGCGGTTTTATGCCTCAGGTAGTATATTTATTACAATGGAAGATTTCGGAGGAATTCATAAGGCCACTGTTTCAGAGTCTATATAAATATTTCTGTACTAATTGCACAAGCAATTCTATTTCCTTTCAAGTAAAATCAGGACAACGTTTATTGTTTTTATCCACCATTTTACCTACAAAAAGTAAACAAAACATTATCGATAGTCATCTGTTCTCGCAAGTCACTGCTACCAAGATCGTATATTTCCTTCTTCACCTCAGTTTAACTTAGGCCGGCCATTATAAGACTCAACATCGGTTTAAACTCAAGTTACAGTTTAACTCAATCTTCAGTTTAAACCTTCATTATAATACCGGCCCTTACGAGACCACTGTGGAATCCGAGGATGACCTACTGGCGCGGGTAATTGCTGCGGCGGATGTTGGAGAACCAGGGATTGGTGATGGTGTGTACGAGAACATGGTATGTAGATACCATGTCTGTGTTGACGTCAGTGGTCGTCGCATCGAGCCCCAGACGACAAGCAACAGGAGTCGGACAGAGCGCCGAAAATGGGGGAGCCGTGAACATGTGCTGTGGTGGTCTTTGTGCGGGTAACGGGAAGACGGTACGTTTTCGGACACACGTTCCTATGATAAATTTAACCGCCTTGGTCCCCACTGCAAGCCCTTCTAAATCTGTAATGGGAATTTAGAAACGTTAGAAATGTGTAATATTGTCCATTCTGTACTTCGCTGGAGTCAGGATTGAGACCTGGAGAAACAGCAAATTAAATACATTCATGAACTTGAAATGCTAAAGTATAGTAATGTATAGCTATGGAAGAACGAAGAGTACAAGGGTACGCTTTCACCAAGAAGGAATCTCAACCCACCCTCGGAAAAAAGTGACCGAGCTCGATAGCTGCAGTCGTTTAAGTGCGGGCAGTATCCAGTATTCAGGAGATAGTAGGTTCGAACCCCACTGTCGGCAGCCCTGAAAATGGTTTTCCATGGTTTCCCATTTTCACACCAGGCAAATTCTGGGGCTGTACCTTAATTAAGGCCACGGCCGCTTCCTTCCCACTCCTAGCCCTTTCCTGTCCCATCGTCGCTATAAGACCTATCTGTGTCGGTGCGACGTAAAGCAGCTAGCTAGGGAAAAAAGTGTACAATTATCAATAATGTAAGAGTGAGTTTCCGCGAATCGATGATCTCGAAAACACATTTTCATCCACTCGGAGCTAAGACTACACTAGTGTGCAATATGCTACAATACGTTTCCACGACACAAACTAGGAATTAACCAATATAATAATGCTCGTCAGGACCTGCTCACCTGATGAGTTAAACTGAACACTGTCCCTGCAATGCAGAAGGTCATAGCCCTTAGGGGATTCACACGGCTAATTTATTTATTTATTTAGTAATGTTTTTAGAGATTTCGGGATTGGAGTTAAAATACCCCTACCTTTTAGTCTTTACATATTATACATTTCAATGCACTCTGATGCTCGAATCCAGGGCCTCTCAGGGTGCATGCGCGTGGTGCATGCACTGTACACGGTGCAAAAGACGACTTCGCTTGGTTGACCAGAGTGCAGACCCCCCACTCCTCTCTCCCTACACCTGTCTCCCCGTTCGGCCTGTCTCCGCGTTCCTCACCTTCACTGCTGTTTCTCCCCCACTGCGAAATGTTTACGTGTGGTGAGCGGAGACGCACAGTTGTATGGGACAAGGTTACCAGTGTTATTACAAAAATTAAAAAAGTGAATTAGAAACACACATACATGTTTAAGAGGAATGTAAACATAATTTTAAAAAATGCAGAACCCGTTACCAAAATGAAAATACTACAGTACTGGAACAAAACTCATTTGTGGATATAGAAGCTGTTTCAACTTCCTTAATTCTTTCTCTCTGACGTCTCCTATGGTTTCACAATAATTTTCCGAATGTAGTCTGTTGTAGTGTCTTTCAATAGATGATTTTCTTACGCACCTAATTATCGTCCCACAGATTAAGCATTTGGCGTTATCGTCACGACAAACAAACAAACAAACAAAAAAAATACGGAAGTTACCAGTTCGATTGAAATGGACTTTCGGAAGTCTTTGCTTTCTTCGAAACAGGTTGCTCCATTATTATGTTGTTGTCGTGCGCTTGTCTATTTCACTGATAAACACGTCGTCTACCATCAAACGCTTCGTCGCTCTCAGCACACTACACCATCCGAGTCAAGCCGAGTTGAGGCGAAGCGTACCGATGCACAGTGCACAGAGCCTATGCACCTCGCTCTGCACGCGTGAGAGTTTGGGCGTTTGAGAGGTCCTGCTCTAATCTATATAATTGTTAATCTCTCGGACTTCAGAATTTGTGGATCATTAGCCTTCAGCTAGTCAGCATGTTTGTGGCCTCATATCGCTTAGACTGTACATGCTCTGTGGATGGCTGCGAAAACAAGAGGCATGTTAGGGATTCAATCTCAGTGAGGCCGTCTGATGGAAATTAGCACATCTCATTAATTCCAAATATTCATTCGTGTGCGTTAAAACATCGTCAAAAAACAAATTGTAATTAATGACACTGTCCTTATCTGCATGAGAAGTGACGTTCTTATTTGTTGAAAGTCTATAAGAGAAAATAAGTTCCTTATGACGTCATTTAACTTCACTTTATAACATAATTGAATGAAAATAGAGTGAAAATTGCCTCATTCTGTTCTGTATACAGTTATATTAAACCCTTTTTTCTGCGTTGTATAAACTTTACAACACTAATATAGATAATAATATAGAATAATTTAAGTTGATGAGATACCATTCCAAGCATTCCATTTCTCATGAATGAACCCTTTATACAAACGTACGGCCAACCAGTTCCCGTACAACAAAGTTCAATATTTACTTTATCGCCACTCAACGTTCATTGTGGAGTACGAGAACTCAGTAGGATGACGTAACTGAACAGCAAGCTGATGGTAATTGGAATACTGTTCTTGTTTTTACTCCCTCCCCACCTTACATACATACACACACACACACAAAGAGAGAGAGAGAGAGAGAAAATATTAGCTAAGTGATCTTGTTAAACCATCCTTCACGACTCGCCGATGGATGTGACTGTGGAGATGAAATTTACGGAAAGATTATGTTTCTTGATCATTTAATAATTCCTATATATGTATTATCCACCAGGATTGAGATGAAAAGTTATGTCCCTGCTGTTCGGATTCCATGGACGCCTCAAGATCCCTTGACCACGATAACTGCTTGAAGTTGGTTCAGACTGGACCCTGTCGCACTTTATGTACCGGTATCGATGTTTCCAATACATTGTACGTAGAAGACGGCTGAAACACCCCTTTCAAGATCCGAGGTAATCATATCCCCCACAGGCTTTCAACTTCGGATCGTGGATCCGTTAGCCGAACCTAGCGTTGTTTCCACTTGGTTGTACACTAGGCTCTTCACTCGAATCGTACAACAATCACTCCCTCCACGCCTGCATAGTTCCTATACTACGCGTTGTTCCAGCCCAGTTGAAGAATGCATTATCCGCACAAAAGTGGAAAATATTGGACGCCCGTAAGATAAACTTCCAATAAAATGTACATTCAAAAATGAATTCAAGTCAGTTATCTCAGATCTTACCGATGATTTGGGAAGGCATTACCTCGGTCACATACGTAAGTGAGGATGAAATAAACTGATTTTTACGAAATAATACAAGGCTAAATATTATTTAAAATCATAATAATTTCGTATGGCTGTTGCTAGCCTGTTGCTGCCTTTGTAATGCAGACCATCCGACAAGGGTCTGCTGGGAAACTGCGTGTTAAGTAGTGGAGGGTGTTACGTGAGTTACAGGAATGTTGGGGACAGCGCGAACAACCAGAGCCCAAGTTAAAGAAATTAAAAGTTGACAATTAAATTTTTTCGACCCGACTCAAGGTGCAGACGCTACACTTAGCCATGGAGTTGGACATAATACGAGGTGCAGGGAAAATGCCATCCAGTAATCATCGGTGAGGATAAAGAGAACTCACCATGTTCATTCACTCGACTGGGGAAAGTAAGCTAATGTAGTTTTGTAACCATAATTATTTATCAGGTGGGAATCGCC
This sequence comes from Anabrus simplex, assembly GCF_040414725.1. Classification (NCBI taxonomy): domain Eukaryota; kingdom Metazoa; phylum Arthropoda; class Insecta; order Orthoptera; family Tettigoniidae; genus Anabrus; species Anabrus simplex. Next base: position 300,495,304 of record NC_090268.1, on the reverse strand, counting down.
GCAATCATTCTGCTCTGTCTCGATGGTGTGAATGAAAGCACTGTATTCGTGAAAAAAATCGACATCCGATGTTTGACGGATCTTCACGTTTCGTGAGCACTAGATACTGAAAGAGTGGGTTTCGCAACATAACTGTGATTTAAGACGTCGCGGGAGGCTCCTTCTGAGACATTTGGGTCACAGACCTCGTCTGCCCCACTTCAATCTATTCAATCTATTCTCACATTTATCTTCGTAATTTCCTTCTTTGTTGACGGCTTTTTTCTGTACCCTGTCCACATATACTTGCCGGGCTGGATAGCTCAGGCGGTAGAGCTCTGGTCTTCTGAACTCAAGTTAGGTTCGATCTTGGCTCGTACCTGTAGTATTTGAAGGTGCTCTAATACACCATTCTTATGTCGATGGATTTACTGGCATGTAAAAGAACTCCTGCGGAACAAAATTATAGCACCTCGGCTTCTCCGAAAACCGTAAAAGTAGTTAGTGGGACATTATTATTATTATTATTATTATTATTATTATTATTATTATTATTATTATTATTATTATTATTATTATTATTTCATGTCATACGTGCTAAAGGCCAGTATGACAGAATCATTATAGCATATTCAGTTTAAAAGTCCGTAGAAACTACCACGTAATCCGTGTATGAACTGCATGCTAAAACTACCGTTTATAATTCTTGAAGCAGCTCTACGTGTACCTGCAAAGAGGCCGTGCTCGGCTATTGTGAATGAGTGGGCAGGCAGAGCGCCCTAGTCGGCCACTAACGTGCCATGTATGGAAATGAGCCGAACCGATGTAGGTTAGTGTGGTACGTAGGGATTGTCAAAACACGCTCTGCTTTCCGCGTGAGGGATTCTACAACGGAGCTGTTAGGCACGTGGGGTTTGTCCTTGTGATTCATTATCGTGCTGTACAGAAGTTAAATAGCTTCACTTGGTGAAATACATTCCATTAAATTAGGTTTGGCTGATTCCCGAGATAAAAATTATTCACATTTATTATTATTATTATTATTATTATTATTATTATTATTATTATTATTATTATTATTATTATTATTCACAAATTACTTGGGGTTGACACTGTCAACTAAGCCCACTTTAAAGGCCAGATGCTTTTCCTGACACAAACCCTATGTAGAGAAATGTAAACATTACTGAGTGTTCCAGTGGTTTGATAGTATGGTGTGGTGTGTTGTATGTAAATGAAGATGCGTATTGAGGCGATCACTAAGACCCACTCCCTGAACTAAAGGAATGAGCAAAGCACTGCTAAAATATCCAGCTCGACTGGGAATCGACCCAGAATCATATGAATCGAAGACAACTACGCTGATCTTTCAGCCAAGAAGCTGGACAATATCCTAAACAGTGTCATTATCGATAGTGTAGCAGCCTAACTGAAATCGGATCATGGTATTCCAAACCTAGCGCCGTGAATTCGCAAATGTGATAAACGGTGTTTTGTAGGAAGGAAGTGCGATCGCTGACGAAAGTATTCAAACAGCCACTTATTTTGCTAGTGGTTTAACGTCGCACCAAGTCAGGCAGGATTTTTGGCAGTTTTTTTTTTTTTTTTTGCGACTTAGGCCTATATAATACGAAATGACTAGTACTGGGAATGCAGCCTTAAGGTACATTTGACTGGTGTGAAAATGGGAAACCTGGGTAACCATCTTTAGGGCTGCCGATAGTGAGGTTCGAAGCTACCAATTCCCAAATGCAAACTAACAGCTACACAGTCCAAACCGTGCAGCCAGCTCGATCGATCTGAAGAGTAAGAGAAGCGGAGGGAAACCTAGGGGAGGTGACTAGACCTACTTTTTGATTATTTCAAAGCAAAAGGCCGTGACCAATGTGCTAGTCGTACAGGGATTGGTGGATGCGCTTAGTTCACTCAAGAAAAGTTACAGATTGAATTTTGAAAGATACAGCGCATGAATAATAATAATAATAATAATAATAATAATAATAATAATAATAATAATACTCACCTTACGTCCCACTGTCTACTTTCACGGTTTACGGAGACGCCGAGGTGCCTGAATTTGGTCCCGCAGGAGTTCTTTTACGTGCCAGTAAATCTACCGACACAAGGCTGACGTATTTGAGCACCTTCAAATACCACCGGACTGAGCCAGGATCGAACCTGCCAAGTTGGGGTCAGAAGGCCAGCGCCTCAACCGTCTCAGCCACTCAGCCCGGCATGTAGCGTACGTATGCATGTATTTTGTTCCGTTCGTGCTGAATATTTAAAATAAAAACTACATTGGAAGTTCTGATTGGCTGTAGAAAACTTTACCAACCCACGCTACTCTTCCTTACCATATTTCAGAAATGTAAGAATACAATGTCGCGTGTGGGGTAACATTTATACTCTTAGGCCTATGCTAGGATAATACTTTACTCAATAAATAGCTCCCTTGTCTCCAGAGCAAGGCTGTCGGTGGATTCAGGTGATGGATCAGTTCGATTTTTTACCGTCGACTTCCCTCGAAATGGTTTTAGGTTATTTCCCTATGTAAGATGTTACCTTCGTGAAAGTCATAGCCTTTTAAATCTAATGATATTGGTTTTACGTCCCACTAACTCTTACTACGGTTTTCGGAGTCGCCGAGGGACCAGAAATTAGTTCTACAAGAGTCTTTTTACGTACGCAAAGTTTGCTTTCTATTACCAGCAGAATGAACCGGAATCAAACCGTCTGAACCACTCAGCCTGGCCTTTTTCAGTCTCTAAGTTACAGATGTACACAGATAAACAAGCTCGACTGTAACAAAGATAATACGCCTGGGATACACGTAATACTGTATTTAGTACACAGTGCAGTTGACTACGGTGTGCCAAGCCTCGAAAAATGTAATGAAGACGTTTATAATTCCTCAGTATCCTCTCAATTCAGACCAGCAGACCGGCGGTACTGCTCCATTTATTCCGAAAGCGTGCTGTGCGTGCCGTCCGGTGGTGAGACATGAAGTAGCACGTGCTCGTTTTTTCGCCCACCGCTTTTCGTTCGGTACAGTCCAGTAAGTTTGTCGTCTTAACGTGATGAGCAATACACGAAGTTCTAATGGGCTTTTTGTGCATATGCCGTGTCAAGAAAATAAGGTGAAATTCCGCGAAACGTAAAGCCCAAAAAGCCTATATCATGACTATAAGTATGGGTCGTGAAAGCATCAATGGTAACATTCTGCAATAATTGTTTGACTTTCTGCATATCTCATTGAGAGCCAGACTGAAAGTAGTTTGTATCTACCGCTTGCCTTGCTTGTAGTTTTCATCACTACGGGTTTTTCTATATCTGCAACGGTAATTAATCCGCCCATCCCCACGCCACGTTTTTGTTAAAAGCAATCTTGCAAAACTACTATGCTAATATGAATGTATCACTGTAAGCTACTCATTGGTTATAATTAGTCCTACTTTGAATTGTCGGTTCAGAGGGCCCCAGTTCGATTCTAGGCCGACGCGGGTTTTTTTATCCGCGTCTGTTTAATTCCTCTAGCTAAGGGACTGGATATTTGAGTTCGTCTTAACACACACCTCTTCATATAAGTTACATACAAAACTTCACACTACCAACCACCACAGAAACACACTGAGAATAGATTTAACGTCAGGCTTAATTCACATATAGTGACGACCTCTTGTCGTGAAGAAGAAGAAGAAGAAGAAGAAGAAGAAGAAGGACCCATTGGTTGCACCTACATCATGGAACAGTGCTTGGAAATGAGATTGGTTGCGGAGCACAAGATTGAATCCTAGCATGGTTGGCATCTAGCAGTGTTGGTAAATTTACTGGCATATTAATGAACCTTTCAGGGCAAAATTCCGGCACTCCAGGATCTCTTACGATCAATAGTAGTTGAAGAAATGTAGTAATAATAATAATCTATTCAAGTAAGATTAGTATACTTGGACATTTATTAAGCATTTTTCTGGTACCGGTACCTCAGAACATAGAGTTTGTTGCGTACTGAACCATTCGACGTTCTGCTGTACGAATAATATGCTTTCCATGTCATTTTTCCGATAGATGTTACAGAGTCAGGTTGGTGACACTTTTATCGCATGTTCAACATCTCTGAGTAGATGCGTGTTGGGTCGTCGTCGTAATCTAAGAATTAGTATGGCCAAGAATCGATTCCCAGCTCTGCTACGGTTTTCAGAGTGGTTTAAGAGTCTGGAACGGGTTGCACTTGTCTATCACAGCGGTGAAATGAAGTAGGTTAAAAATGCATCTCGATCATTCTAGAGGTCGTGCTGAGTGGCTCCCCTCCAGGGAGGGTGGGCGGCATCTGCCGTGTATGGAAAACTGCATGTTTTTTGTAGTGTGAGAGTTGCAGGGATATTGGGGATAGCACAGTTACTCAGTCCCCGAACGAAACGAATTAACCATTTAGGATGAATATCCTCGACGCGGCCGGGAATCGAAGCGAGGGCCCTCTGAACCGAATACCACTATGCTGGCCTTCAGCCAAAGAGCCGGACAAAAGGAAATTGGTGTCCCGAGGTGGTGTAGCTCTTTTGCGGCACACCCCAATGGAGGTGAGCTGCTTTGTTAAAGCATATAACCAACCCTCCTGCCAATTTAAAATCGGTAACAGTGCCGAGTCGAATTCGGGCCTCCGAGACGGCAGCGAATAGCGTTAACCATTACGCTATGGAGGTGGACGGTGAAGTGGTAGAGTGCTAGCTTCCTGAGCTCGAGGTAGTGGATTCGATTCCGGCTGAGTTCAGTGGTATTTGAAGGTGTCCAAATACGCCAGTCTCGAGTCGGTAGATATACTGGCTCGTAATATAAGTCTGAAAATTGCTAAAGTATTAATGGCACGTTAAACCAATAACATTATCTTATAAATTAAGTTCCCAGTATAGAACCATTCTTTAATTTCACTGATTGTGAATGTTAAAGTATTCGAGCACTTTAGGCCTTTTCATTCGTAAAACCATCAGCATTCGTCCCGGGGTGGCAGCGGGCTCGTCAGTTAGATTGCAAGACGCTGACGGTCAGCGCACCTTTGAAATACCTATGAAAGCCTCCTTTGTAGGATAGCACACTAGTAGGGGAGATATGTACCAATCTCCTTAAGCCCCTTCAGTCGTTAACAATTGCAGTGTCAGATACGTATCTTCATTAAGAATGCTGATATTTTCATTTTCCTTGCTAAGAAGAAGCAGGTTTTATTGATGGAAAGACGACCGAGATGCAGCTACATCAAGCAGATCCTGATCGCGAATGATACAGGGGCGGACAGCTATGTGGAAATTGACTACTACGAAAGACAGGCGAACATGGAGGAACTTCATGGCAACTGACCAACCCTACGACTGATTACTTGGAAGAAGAAGAATTAAGGCATGATTTAAAACTAGTATGACAAAGTCTTACTTTAATATTACCGTAATATGAACTGATCAAACATGAAGTAATAAAAATTAGATATAACATTCGCTAGCTTTACCTACAAATTTTGTAAAGTTCTTTTTAACAATATAGGTGTCTTATAATTTTTCCATACGCCGCGCTGAGTGGCTCAGACGGTTGAGGCGCTGGTCTTCTGACCCTAACTTGGCAGGTTCGATCCTGGCTCAGTCCGGTGGCATTTGAAAGTGCTCAAATACGTCAGCCTCGTGTCAGTAGATTTACTGGCACGTAAAAGAACCCCTGCGTGATTAAATTCCGGCACTTCGGCGTCTCCGAAAACCGTAAAAGTAGTTAGTGGGACGTAAAGCAATTATTATTATTATTATTATTATTATTATTATTATTAACTTTCCCAGTAGTAAAAAATATTTCATGGTTATTTATTTATGTCTAAAAATATCTGTAAAACGGCACAACTAGGAGGCTTAACTGGTACAGATACCTCTGTGGGGAGGCCGCTCGATGGGGAACGAATGGAATCTGCTGGCAAAAATATAATCGGTCTACTCCACTAAGGGAAGTGTTGTGATCTGTGTCGTAACGGTTCTCTAACTAGCGGGCACACGTCATACTGGTGCCGAAGGCTGTTCGGCCCACTCCAAACACCAGAATTGAAAGCAGTTCGATTACTTACTCTTCTCATCCTTATTTTCATTAAAAATTATAATCATAATCTACATAAGATTGTTGGCTGGAACTACTAGTCAATAACCACGCGTCGAGATCAAGGGGAATCGACATAAAACTTTGTTGATCCTCAAATTCACAATTTCGGCCAGAAATTAAATGAGACGGGTAATACGTCATAGTTTTATACACACCTGTAATTATTAAACCTTCTTAATATAATACGATGCTGCCTCGTTTCCTCGTCAAATTCTAGTCACGACGTTTATAATTAGTAATTACTAATTAACGTAATATTTATTTACCTACTGTTTGCCGGTCGGTTCTAAACGCGATATCTTCACTACGATTTTATCAGAGAATGATACATCGACATTATTTTATTTTATTTTATTTTATTTTATTTTATTTTATTTTATTTTATTTTATTCTATTTTTGATTCGTTATACCCAACTAAGGAGCGCGTGTGAACTTATTTAGCACAACGTTTCTTCTTGTCTTTCCAAAATCTCTTCATCCCTCCGCTGTGCTTCTTTTTGCGTCCTTCCGTCCATGCTGTAGCTTATCTCGTAGGTTGATCGGTAAATTTGTGTTTGTTTATGAGGTTTCTGAATTTTTTCTGTCTTGCAAGATTTCTTCATTTATACCAATTTCCTGAAGATCTTTGTTTTTCTGTAAGCCAGTTGTTATTTTTTAGAGATACTGCGATAATTAGTACTTTCTTTGTTAGCCTATTGTTATCCATCCTGATCAGATGACCATAGAATTGTAATATTCTTTTTATAATGTCTGTGATTTTTTGTGTTACTTGATAGATTTCCTGTGATTTCCTTTACATCCAAATACCATTTTCGCATTTAGGTACTAGAATTTTCCTCTTGTTTTTCGATGTTTTTAATTTGTGATCTGCCACCAATTATCATAGTATCTGATGCATAAAGGGCTTCTGGTTTGACAACTGTCTTCTAGTGTCGTAATTTTCCGTTTCGGGATATATATATATTGTATCTGCTCCAGACAATTGTGTATGCTTTTTTGTAATTTTGTAATTCTTTGTTTGCTTGCTTATTTATCCCGTTTGGTTGTATAATTTCACCTAGGTATTTGAATTTATCTACTTGGGAAATTTTTCTATATCTAGTGATTAGAGGATGGTTGTTAAATCCTGATTTCGTACCTCCCATGTACTTTATTTTCATGAGAAATTTGCGTTCTTGCCGTTATTTCCTGAATTATTTTCTACGGACTGGATTGCTGCTTGTTCGTTGTTGGAGAGGATTGTAAAGTCATCTGCAAAGGCGAGGCAATGAAGGTGAATTTTGTTTTTGAGAAGTCTACCAATATTGATCTCTTTAGTTTCATTTTTCCATTCTCGAACAACTTTTTCCAGAACTACTGTAGATTGAATAGTAGTGGTGATAATCCATCGCCTTGTCTGGCCCCTGTTGTAATATCGATGGCTCTGAAATTTCTCCTAAAATTTAACTTTCGCTGTTGTGCTTGATCAATTCGCTTGTTGTTTTTTTGTTGTTTTTTGTCGACTTGAAATTCAAGTATGTTGAATAGAGTCTGTCGGCCTATTGAACCATAAGCTTTTTTTGAAGTCAAAAAAGGTAATTAGTGTTTGTTTTGTTTTACGAATTTGTAAAACTTTTTGGGTTTAAGATTTGTTCTGGGCATGATCTTCCTTTTCGAAACCCAACCTGATATTCTCCAATGAGGTGTTCGTTTTGTTTTTCTAATATATTCAATAGGGCTTTAGAGAAAATTTTGTAGAGGACTGATAGTAAGGAAATCTCTCTGTAATTGTTATATCTGATTTATCCCCTTTCTTGTGGAGTGGGTGAGTTAGTGCACATTTCTAGTCTTCTGGAATTTTCTCGGTATTCCAAATGTTCTGTATGATTTCTTGAATTGCGTAAGCCATTTTCTCACCACCTGTTTTCAACATTTCAGCAGTTATCTCATCTTCTTCTGGTGCTGTATTATATTTCAATTATTGAATTATTTGCTTGATTTCTTCTAGAGTGGGAGGTTCTGGGTCTGGATTTGATGAAAGTTTCTCAAAGGTTTGGTTTTGTGGACTTTCGCAGTTTAATAGACTTTTAAAGTAGTCTGCAAGAAGTTTGCAGTTTTCTTTGTTATTTGTTTCTAATGATCCGTCTGGACGTTTGAAGCAAAGTACATGTGGTGGTGGTGGTGGTGGTGGCAGCGGCAGCGATTGTTTTAAGAGGAAGTACAATCGGGCATTCAGCCTCTATAGACGTAGACTTGAAATATGTTTAGCGTTATACTAATACTCAACTGCTAACTCAGTTATGCCTGTTATTTACATAATCGTATTTGTTTCCTCAGTGCATTCTTCAAAGGATTATACATTTATATATGATATTATGATTTTACTAATTCTTAATTCATTGTGCCTTCTGAGTTCGTTCAACTGATTTTTCGTTTCCATTCGTTTGAATGTGTGTCTAGACTAGGTAATCTCGGTGTAGCGAAGACAAGTGGATTGCTCTTGCCGACCGTACTTGACAATGTAATAGTCGTCAACGGTCTACAGAGCGACTTTATGGGCATTCGAAGGCCGCTGACGTGGAAGGGCAGATCACTGTGCGCAACTGAAGAGTCACACGTTTCGTGACTAGCACAACTAGGTCGCTCCCGTGAACAATGATCCACTGTTAGATTTTTTTCGTTATGATTTCTTGGTTCACTGCTAATTTCTTTTCCTTCTTCAGAGCTTGTAAACATGTGTATCCAAGGCCAGACTGTCTTCCGCGTCTCATTTTGCAGTCCAATGTGCGGCAGGAGCAATGCTCCCAGTATGTCTACTACAGCCGTGGGCCTATTTGCAGCTCGCTCTATTTCTGGAGGTCTCGCATTAGTGTCTGCCTGGTTATTGACATCACGTCTAACCTCGGTTGATCTCATTTAGTCGTCCGTACCATCTCGTCAAGGTACCGATAGTGGATCTGGGAAACCAAACTTGTGTTTGTGCCCTGGTTACTGCAAGGTACATACACACACATCCATTTTAGATAGTCCCATATGACTATGCAATGCCAGTAATCACATTGTTGACCATTTTTGATTTCATTGTGAATTACTTGAGAGAGCAAGATGCGTTTTAATTACATATATTTTAGGCAGAGTCATGGTCAGTGAGCAAAAGTAGGTTAGTCAAAAGTTATTTTAAACCGTTCTTACGTTCCACGAACGCATTGAATTTGAAAAATCGTGAAAAAAGGATATAGTTTTGTTTACATTTTTTCACTTGTGTACATCCTAACAGCCATCGAATTACGAATTCATCTCACATGTAATTAGAAAATGAAGTTACATTTTTAATATATATTAAGACCGGCTTGAGAGCCATGCCGAGAAATCAGCATCAAACTCAAGCACACCGTAGCGTACTTGCTATGGCGCGATCCTGTCAGCTCGGCGGTCCGTGTTCAAATCTCTCCCCTGGTAAATTTGTTTTTGTTCGATTGGTGCTCTCAAGCCGGTCTTAATATATCTTATTAGGCGATAACTGCTGTACTTTTACAATTGGCTTTACAGCGCGCCGATATATACAGGTCTTATGGCGACAATGGGATAGGAAAGGGCTAGAAGTGGGAAGGAAGCAGACGTGGCCAGTCCCAGCATTTGCTTAGTGTGAAAATAGGCAACCACGGAAAACCGTCTTCAGGGGTGCCGACAGTGGTGTTCGAACCTCCTGTTTCCCGAATGCAAGCTCACAGCTGCACGCCTCTAACCGCATGGTCAGCTGCTCGGTACTGCTGTACCTAATCACACAGTTATACTTATTTGATGAGCGGCTCTCCTACAGAATCTTTCCATTCACGATCTTTCCCTTCCGGATTCAGACGCCCTTATTAAATAACGACTTATACAAATAGGAATGCGCAGTGTAGAATGTACAATAATAATAGTATTATAATAATTTCCTGTGGCTATTTCTAGCCGAGTGCAGCCCTTGTAAGGCAGACCCTCCGATGAGGGTGGACGGCATCGGCTATTGCGTGTTATTGTGGTGGAGGATAGCGTTATGTGTGGTGTGCGAGTTGGAGGAATGTTGGGGACAGCACAAATACCCAGCCCCCGGGCCATTGGAATGAACTAATGAAGGTTAAAATCCCCGACCCGGCCGGGAATCGAACACGGGACTCTCTGAACCGAAGGCCAGTACGCTGACCTTTCAGCCAACGAGTCGGACATAATAATAATAATAATAATAATAATAATAATAATAATAATCGTCGTCGTATGGCCTCGGTGGCCGAACTGCAGACCTTCTGAAATGGTGCCATCTGGGAGGCTTGCCTACCAGTTTCGACGCTAATTGTGCTGCTGTCTAGCAACGAAAACGGAATTCTACTGGACAGTTCGTATGCCAGACTCGCCTATTTCTCGTGATACTGAGTGCACCACCAGAAATCTTTTAAGATGCCAACAAGGTTTACATCGAGTGCTAAGATTTTCGATAGCCTTTCCACCTCAGCCGGAGTCGAACCAACAAACTTGAGATCGTGAGTAGGACATTCCATCAGTGGTCCTCCGAGGCAGCTATACTAGTTTAAATTTTACGAATTTGAGGAAACAATCTTCTTTTGCTGCCGCTTTTTCTCTCACCTGCGATGCGAACTGCGTCGCACATGTGGATTTGGCCCTGTTTTACAGTCGGATGCCCTTACTGACGCCAACCCTATATGGAGAGATGTAATCACTATTGCATGTTTCTTTGGTGGTTGGTAGTGTGGTATGTTGTCTGAATATGATGAGGAGAGAGTTTTTGGGATGGACACATACACCCAGTCTCCGAGCCAGAAGAATTAATCAAAACCAAAAATCAAACCCCATGGCAATACAGCCCTTGAAGGACCTTGGCCTACCAACCGACCGCTGCTCAGCCCGAAGGCCTGCAGATTGTGAGGTGCCGTGTGGTCAGCACGACGAATCCTCTCGGCCGTTATTCTTGGCTTTCTAGACTTAGAAGAAGAATTAATCAGAAGGATTAAAATCCCCGACCCGGCCGGGAATTGAACCCTGGACCCTCTGAATCGAAGGCCAGTACGCTGACCATTCAGCCAACAATTTGAGGAAACGTGTCCAATATACTACTACTACTACTACTACTACTACTACTACTACTACTACTACTACTAGATCTTTAACTATAGTAGGTCTGCTGAACTGGTGAATTCAATGGTGTACGGTAATCGGTTAGTCGTTGACTTTCTGTTCTAAAGACAGCGGATCAATTAATCACTACTGATCTGCATTTAGGGCAGTCGCCCAGCTGGCAGATTCCATATGTTGTTTTCCTAGCCTTTTCTTAAATGATTGCAAAGAAGTTGGAAATTTTTTTAACATCTCCTTTGGTAAGTTATTCCAATCCTTAACTCCCCTTCCCATGAACGAAGATTTGCCCCAATTTGTCCTCTTGAATTCCAACTTTATCTTCATACTGTGATCTTTCTTACATTGAAATACACCACTTAAACTTATTCGTCTGCTAATGTCATGCCACGCCATCTCTCCACTGACAGCTCGGAACATACCACTTAGTCGAGCAGCCCGTCCCCTTACTCACAAGTCTTCCCAGCCCAAACTTTGTAACATTTTTGTAACGCTACTCTTTTGTGGGAAATCACGCAGAACACATCGAGCTGGTTTTTTTCACAATAGCGATATTACGCGAAATGCTTTTGGAGGCTTGTGCTTTTGTACTTCCATTTTTTCGCGACACTTTGAACGTGTTTTGAAAACGCAATAAAATGTGAAATTTCCTCAGATGTGGAATTTATACTAAAATGTGTAGCTGACGACTTCTCAAATAAAACTAAGATTCTTTTTCTTCTTCGGGAAACTTAAGAGTTTGGGCCCGCTGGGATTGCCTTTAAATGACGGTGGCTGTTAAGCTCAAATACCCAGAGTTTGCCCAAGCATCTTTGCAATGTACTCGAGTCCTATTAACAGTGTAACGCTGAAATTTGTAAATGATAGACGTACACGAAAGACAGAACAAAATATTCAGGTATGTTCTATGACTTCCTTCGAAAAATGTCACTGATTCATGAAGATGACAAGTAAATTTTGCATATTTTATTTCTAGTAGTCTGATTTTGCATCAGTATAAATATATATATATATATATATATATATATATATATATGCTTTAACCTATATAAATTTAAAATAAGTATGCAATCTTATTATGTTTTGTATATTTTATTTTACTATTAGCTCTATGACAAGGCGATTTTTGTTTCACATTATTATCAAGAAACTCGGTCCGGCTCCATAGCTAAATGGTTAGCGTGCTGGCTTTTGGTCACAGGGTTCCCGGGTTCGATTCCGGGCAGGGTCGGGAATTTTAACCTTAACTGGTTGATTTTGCTGGCATCATCATAATTTCATCCTCATCACTACGCGCAGGTCACTTACGGGAGTCAAATCAAAAGACCTGCATCTGGCGAGCCGAACTTGTCCTCGGACACTCCCGGCACTACAAGCCATACGCCATTTCATTTCATCTCATCAAGAAACTCTAAAATTCTATAAAGAAACTCAAAATTACAAATGTATGTACGCTACAAAACGCTAAATGTACAAATCAAAATTATAAATTTGTGTTCTTCCGTGGTGTTCTCACTTGCGTTCCAGAAAAGCACTGGGGTGGAACCTAGATTGCAAAAACTTCTTTTAGTATCTTAACTTCAGTTGGTTAAAAGTATTCGCAACTAAAATATCACAATCGCATCTGTCGTTAGACAGCTTGGATATCTAAATATAGGGGACTGTTGTCTACGGTGTCCCGAGTAAGCAATAAAATCGGATGTGATGTGCCACTGACAGGAAGTGTGTCCTTTCTCTTGGCTGCGAGTTACAAGTCGTTGATGCCAACGTTCATTCCTGGTGTTCATTGAAGAAAGGGATCTCTTTATTAAGCTGGTTACTGTCCCGTTGGCTTCTTAAAGTGTTTCTATCGATTTTGAGGCTGTGCTTTAATTGGCTTATTATGGCGTGCACACTTAAGACGCGGATGTGCCCCATTAGATGCGACTACAGCTCAACAGGAGCACTCAGTAGACTCCTTAGAACTGTACGAGTTGTTATGATACTGACCAGCCAAGAGGTTGCTCACACTGGTCTAATTGTATCCTTTTTCAGTAAATTTTGAAGCATCTATTATCTCTCTTGACCTTGATCTCTTTTCTAACCTCGATATAACTTTCTTTCTTGATTCCTCCAAAATGTTCTCACTCGCAGATGCATATAGCCAAGCAAGTAAGACACGCGAAGCCCTTTGGAGATTAGCTTCTCGCGAAAACATGAAAGGGAGAAGTTTGGCTTAATTGGCAACAACCTTAAAACTCATTTCGGGGCTGCAAGGTCTTCATACTTTTAACAAGTTGAGAGTCCTTTAATTTTCAAATTTGATGACATTCTGTTGAGTATTAAGATCTAACGATTTTTTTTTTTTTGCTAGTTTCTTTACGTCGTACCGACACAGATAGGTCTTATGGCGACGATGGGATAGGAAAGGGCTAGGAGTGGGAAGGAAGCGGCCGTGGCCTTAATTAAGGTACAGCCCCAGCATTTGCCTTGTGTGAAAATGGGGAAACCATGGAAAACCATTTTCAGGGCTGCCGACAGTGGGGTTCGAACCTACTATCTCCCGAATACTGGACACTGGCCGCACTTAAGCGACTGCAACTATCGAGCTCGGTCTAACGAATTTTTAAATTAAATATTTTTAGTTCACCTATTTGATGTAATGATTAATGTACTAGGCTACGAACAATTGTTCTCTGGTTCCATGCCTTATTCTGTGAAGAATTTTAAAAAGATACGAACTGGTCGTCGGTCATGACATGGCATTATGTTGTATGAGTCGAAAATGTAGCAAGCTTGGGGCTGGGAAGACTTGGGAGTAGGAGACGAGCTGCTTGACTAAGCGGTATGTTCAGAGGTGTCAGTGCAGAGATGGCGTGGAATGAGATTAGTTGACGAATAAGCTTGAATGGCGTTTTTAAAAGTAGGAAATACCATAATATGAAGACAAAGTTGGAATTCAAGAGGACAAATTGAGGCGAATATTCATTTAGAAGAAAAGGAAATAGAAATTGGAATAATTTACCAAGGAAAAGTTCTTTGATATCGTTTAAGAAGAGACTAAGCAAAAACTGATAGTATATCTGCCACCTGGGCGACAGCCCTAAGTACATTTGATTGATTGATTGATTGATTGATTGATTGATTGATTGATTGATTGATTGATTGATTGATTGATTGATTGATTGATTGATTGATGTGGTTCGAATGTCGACCAATGCTTGTGAGCTTTCTGAAATGAAAAAATAACGTCCCTTTCACGTAAAACTAGAAGTACCGTGGGACAATATGAACATTCATATATTCTCATACCAGCTACGGTATGCTGTTTACTGACGTACGAGCCCTGATATCATGAATGAATAACTGCAGCGCGTCGGTGCCAACCCTGAACTCACTCCCTTCTCTAACTTTCTGCCGTAAGTTCACCCCTTCGGCTGCATTGGGGTTGGGGTAAACCTGTCACAATGGTTATTAAGTGTATGTCACACAAACTGAATAAGCTCCCGGCTTTAATGTTCCCACCATTGTTCATGTCGTTGGTAGCCCGAACAAAGATTAATTTTCTCGCTGCTCGCAGATTTTGCGCTTTTCTTTTTTAAAGAACCGTAGTTAGATGGAACATCATATAGACAATGTTGTGTTCAAAATTGTTCAAAATAACGTATTGTCTACTTAATATACGGACTGCAATAGCTTATTTCCCAATCCTAACCAAAGTTAATGAATCGATTAAGTACACAGAACTTCCATACAGGTTATCGGTTTTGACAGAAGTACAGTGGACTGTTGATCACAATGTCCATGACGTGAGTAATAATGACAGTATTTCAGTTGAGATTCCTCAATCAAACATCATTGATCTGCATTTAGTGGCAGATTCCCTATCAGTTGTTTACCTAGTCGTTTTTTAAATGATTTCAAAGAAGTTGGAAACTTATCGAACATGTCTCGTGAAAAAATATTCTATTCCCTAATCCCTCTTCCTACAAATGAACATTGCTCCAATTTGTCCTCTTGAATTCCAATATTATGATCTTTCCTACCTTTAAAATCTCCACTTAAAAGCTCTACTAATGTCATTCCACGCCATTTCTCCACGGACAGCTCGGTACATGCCGCTTAGTCGAACAGCTCGTCTCCTTACTCTCAAGTTTTCCCAGTCCAAATTTTGCAGCATTTTCATAACACTGCTCTTTTGTCGGAGATCACCCCAAAGAACTCGTATTGCTTTCCTTTTTTCTATCTTTTCCAGTTCTTGTAAGTAATCCTAGTGTGGGTCCCGCACATTGGAACCATGCTGTAATAGGGGCCTTATCCTCTTAAAACGATAATCACCACCAGCAACTCAGTATAACATTAACACTGATATAACAATATTAAAACCAAAAACACGCCGCGCTATCAACTCCACTTCAGAAACACGCAATACAACCCTTCATATAGAATTGACGTTGCCGGGCTGAGTGGCTCAGACGGTTAAGGCGCAGGTCTTCTAACCCTAACTTGGCAGGTTCGATCCTGGCTCAGTCCGGTGGTATTTGAAGGTGCTCAAATACGACAGCCTCGTGTTGGTAGATTTACTGGCACGTAAAAAGAACTCCTGCGGGACTAAATTCCGGCACCTCGGCGTCTCCGAAAACAGTAAAAGTAGTTAGTGGGACGTAAAGCAAATAACATTATTATTATTATTATTATTATTATTATTATTATTATTATTATTATTATTATTATTATTATTATTATTATTAGAAATGACGTCAGGAAGGTCATCCGACCATAAAACTAGCCCAATAGCATTATTATTATTATTATTATTATTATTATTATTATTATTATTATTATTATTATTATTATTATTATTATTATTATATAACAAAACGATCTGCTTGGGCCCGAAAATATTGTATGGATGTGCGACTTTATTACTACCGTACTGAAATGCGGATGAATGTGTAAGTCAAAATAGTCACAACAGGATATGCTTTCGTTTTACTTCAAATTAATATAATGATTTTCTTTAATTCCTAATGTAAAAGTTTCCCACTTAAATATCGACAAGTAGGCAGCTGTACAAAGTGCCTAATCAGAAAAAGTTATATTAGTTCGGACACTATTGTTTTATGTTTGACTGTTTCTGCGGTGTTTTGTCGAATGAGTAGATGCATTTATTCTGCCACTTTTCTCTCATACTGGTGGGGTCGTGGATCTGTGGAGCAAATTTTATTTGGGCTAGTTTTACGGTTGGATGCCCTTCCTGACGTCAATTCTATGTGAAGGGATGTATTGGGTGTTTCTGACTTTGTTGATAGCGTGGTGTGTTTTATGCAGATCACTAAGTGTGTATTGAAACAAACGCAAGCCAGAGGAACTTACGCGGCTAAATTCCTCGAGCCGGCGAGTAGTAGAACTCGGTACGCTCTGAACCTAAGACCGATACGGTGACCATTTATCCAAGGAGCCATACGTATTTTTATATTGTCATGGATGTATGGTCCAGCTGAACATTGGTTACTCACCTGCCCACTATGAGGAAGGAACACTTAAGAACTACTTCGAGGACCTTATCTGGGCATCGAACTTCTAGTAATTTCCCGAATACATGATTACTGGTCGTGCATGAGATGTCAGATGTGATCATATCAGCGAACTGAAGATGATAGCATACATACACTCTGCGGTTTCAGCCATGCATGAAAGAATTGCTGCCGGCTAGTAAACCTCCCGCAGCTGTGCGTGCAGTCTTCTCGTGTGCAGGGTTTACCAAAGCCGGAACGCTCAGTGCTCAGATGAAATATCCATGAGCTTATCTCCTTTCCCATTGCACGAAGAAAAAGAATAATGGAATACTGCCAAATGCATCAATAGCGGGGTAATATTTCACACGATTTAATTAAAGGTCAGTGACTGCCATCGCTGTGAATTCAAATTAGGGCATCAGTGTATGTACTTTCGTGTTAAGCACACTTGAATAGGTGTTTTGTTTTGGTCTGTATTCTAATATTATTGGTGTTACTGCACAATAAGTACTTTCACAGATTTCAGGGACCCCGAGATGGCAGACTTTTTGTTCTGCGGAAGATTTTTAAAAAAATATGGTGGTCAATGAGTCGCCAGTGATCTGCATGTAGGTTATAGCCCAGGTGGCAGATTTCCTGTCTTAGCTTGTCTTTTCTTAAATCATTTCAAAGAAAGTGGAAATGTATTTAACATCTCCCTCGGTAAATAATTCCAATCCCTAATTCATCTTCCTATAAACGAATATCTGCCGCAATGTGTCCTCTTAAATTCCAACGTTTTCTTAATACTGTGATCTTTCTTGCTTTTTAGTTTCCTTACTCCCAAATCTTCTCAGCCCAAAGATTGCAACATTTTCGTAACATTTCTATAAATCATCCATAACAAACCGTGCTGCTTTCCTTTGTATCTTTTCTGATCTCGAATGAAGTTGGCTTATTTGAGCAAGTTCGAATTCAGCGCTTTGAACTTGGAAAGCTACCGTTCTACCATCCGAATCCCTCAGGCCAGCAGACTGTATTTTACTTCATATTTGGTTATTTCACTGAATGACTGAATCATACTAGCAACCCTCCCCGGGTTCAAATGGGAGCTGTTTTGATTTTTATAATGATAGACCGCATGATTTCCTTGTAGACGAGATGATTTTCTTTTGAATATTATGCATGTTAATTATATTTCATATGAAGGCAATATTTTGTTTGAAAATAAAATAAAGGCTTATCAGAAATGGCTCCAAACAAGGACCGAGGCAGACAGGGATTTGTACGTAGATGAAAGAAACAGAGCGAAACAAATAGTTGTTGAATCCAAAAAGAAGTCGTGGGAAGATTTTGGTAATAACCCGCAAAGGCTAGGTCAAGCAGCAGGAAAACCTTTCTGGACAGTAATAAAGAATCTTAGGAAGGGAGGGAAAAAGAAAATGAACAGTGTTTTGAGTAATTCAGGTGAACTCATAACAGATCCCAGGGAGTTACTGGAGAGGTGGAGGGAATATTTTGAACATCTTCTCAATGTAAAAGGAAATCATCCTGGTGGTGTTGCAAACAGCCAAGCTCATGGGGAGGAGGAAAATGATGTTGGTGAAATTACGCTTGTGGAAGTGGAAAGGATGGTAAATAAACTCCATTGTCATAAAGAAGCAGGAAGAGATGAAATTAGACCTGAAATGGTGAAGTACAGTGGGAAGGTAGGGATGAAATGGCTTCATAGAGTAGTAAAATTAGCGTGGAGTATTGGTAAGGTACCTTCAGATTGGACAAAAGCAGTAATTGCACCTATCTATAAGCAAGGGAACAGGAAGGATTGCAACAACTATCGAGGTATCTCATTGATTAGTATACCAGGCAAAGTATTCACTGGCATCCTGGAAGGGAGGGTGCGATCAGTCGTTGAGAGGAAGTTGGATGAAAACCAGTGTGGTTTCAGACCACAGAGAGGCTGTCAGGATCAGATTTTCAGTATGCGCCAGGTAATTGAAAAATGCTACGAGAGGAATAAGCAGTTGTGTTTGTTTCGTAGATCTAGAGAAAGCATATGACAGGGTACCGAGGGAAAAGATGTTCGGTATACTGGAGGACTGTGGAATTAAAGGTAGATTATTAAAATCAATCAAAGGCATTTATGTTGACAATTGGGCTTCAGTGAGAATTGATGGTAGAATGAGTTCTTGGTTCAGAGTACTTACAGGGGTTAGACAAGGCTGTAATCTTTCACCTTTGTTGTTCGTAGTTTACATGGATCATCTGCTGAAGGGTATAAAATGGCAGGGAGGGATTCAGTTAGGTGGAAATGTGGTAAGCAGTCTGGCCTATGCTGACGACTTGGTCTTGATGGCACATTGTTCCGAAAGCCTGCAGTCTAATATCTCGGAACTTGAAAATAAGTGCAATGAGTATGGTATGAAAATTAGCCTCTCGAAGACTAAATTGATGTCAGTAGGTAAGAAATTAAACAGAATTGGATGTTAGATTGGTGATACAAAGCTAGAACAGGTCGATAATTTCATGTATTTAGATTGTGTGTTCTCCCAGGGTGGTAATATAGTGAGATTGAATCAAGGTGATGTAAAGGTAATGCATTGAGCTTGCAGTTGCGATCAGCAGTATTCTGTAAGAAGGAAGTCAGCTCCCAGGCGAAACTATCTTTACATCGGTCTGTTTTCAGACCAACTTTACTTTACGGGAGCGAAAGCTGAGTGGACTCAGGATATCTTATTCATAAGTTAGAAGTAACAGACATAAAAGTAACAAGAATGATTGCTGGTAGAAACAGGTGGGAACAATGGCAGGAGGGTACTCGGAATGAGGAGATAAAGGCTAATTTAGGAATGAACTCGATGGATGAAGCTGTACGCATAAACCAGCTTCGGTGGTGGGGTCATGTGAGGCGAATGGAGGAGGATAGGTTACCTAGGAGAATAATGGACTCTGTTATTGATGACGACGTTGGTTAGACTCTGTTTCTAACGATTTAAAGATAAGAGGTATAGAACTAAATGAGGCCACAACACTAGTTGCAAATCGATGATTGTGGCGTCGTTTAGTAAATTCACAGAGGCTTGCAGACTGAACGCTGAAAGGCATAAGTGTATAATGTATGTATGTATGTATGTATGTATGTATGTATGTATGTATGTCTGTATGTATAAAATGAGACTGGGACCTCGGACAGGGCAGGAGTATCGCTATATTATTTTTCTGCTGTGATGGGAAAAGTAGAAACAAAGAAAAAGTAATTGAAGTGTTCGTTCAAAACGCTCTTTTTCCACCATTAGAAAGTTGTGGGGAAAACTCAAGAAAAGTATAATAAAAGACACATTGAGCGTGCCCATGGTCGGGTAAAGTGCGACTTTAAAGGAATTACAGATTTTTGGTCTGGATTGCACGTGGTATTCAACTACTGCAATACATGTGGACTTGAACAGACACTCCTCAATTCGGCTGAATTACAGTTACCTGAGAAATATTTTACTCAATTGCAATTACACGTTCTTTTTCAACAAATAATCAGTGAAATTATAATTACACTTCAAAGAACGCCTGTCTTAAGGAAATCGCTGATATTTCTTTTTCCGCCTAGGGCAATGATGTTTGCAAGGAAAAAAGATTGCTTCTTGTTAAACATTCAGACATTAAGTGACGAGTTTGAATTTACGTACAAGGAGAGGTCGTTATGTAGTTTTATATAAAACTGTTCAAATTTTGAGGATTTGCCCTTCATTAAAATATATTTTAGCCCTGTTAGAGCGTGTTTGCCAATGGGCCTTATTTTGTTAAAAATTTAGTGTTTAAAATCTATCCTCAAACTTTTGTAATCTTATTCCCGCAGATGTTGTCTCCGTGGCGTAGTCGCTACCGCGAAGACGTTGGGTATTGAAGTTTCCGAGTTCGAATCTGACTTTGATTTTTTCTTTCATTTTTCTTTTAATGTTATGTTTTTGGTACAATATTTAATTTTTTGATTACATCAAATACTTTATTATTTGTTGTTGATCTTTTTATTTACCATATTAGTGAATATTTACATTACTGTTTACAATATTTATCACACTTTCACTGTTCATCTGACAATGAATCGCTTGAACCTGACTCATTATTACACTAATTTGTGTGGTACTTTTCATTGGAAACAAAGCATTTTGCGACAAAGAGCTCATTTAATAAATGCAGGGTCAGAGCGAGAAGAACGCTTTGACCTGATTACTTCACGCGAAAAACAGAAGTTGTTCAGAAAAAAAAATCAAGGTCGGATTCGAACTCGGAAATTTCAATTACCATTGCCAATGCCCTAGCGACTACGCCACGGAGACAATTTGGGAACATCTGCGGGAATACGACTACAAAAATTTGGGGAAAGATTTTACACGTAAAATTTTGAACAAAATAATGCCCATTGGCAAAAACTCTCGAACAGGGCTAAAATATTTGTTAATGAAGGGCAAGTCCTCAAAATTTGAACACTTTTCTAGAAAACTATATGGCTAAACACTATATGACTTTCAGATAATTTACTATTTGCTTTATAAAATAGTTTGTTTTTAAAATTCTCATCGCTAAGTTTCGACCACTTTGGGAGAAAATGTTTTTGCATTTACTGAAAAAACTCCGTACAGACACACTGCAAGGAATACCTGTGTTTCATTTTTAAGAATATCCCCAAGAGTGATCGATATTGTAGGAGTGCTATAGAGGTAACAAAGTACCTCTTCCAGTACTGACGATGCCATTGGTTCTGCTGTAGTAGAGCTGAAAGTTTTCATAGTCATTTATGTTTCCACCCATTTCTGCTGCCTTGTTGTGGATATCGATTACTAGAATGTAACTATTACAATTCTATTTCAAGAAGTAACGTACGAGTAAAAATTACATTTTGTAAAAAAACTGTTACAAGTAAAAATGACTGAAGAAGTCACACCGTTACTCTTGATGCGGGAAGTGTCAATCATAGTGATAGTCCCCTTAGTTTTAGAATTCACCCGACGCCTCCGGTAGGACTTCTACAGTGATGATTATATGAGGTCTTTGTCCACGCGGTGTAGTCATGGCTAAAGATATCAGGGAAGTTCCCAGCGCTAGTATGGCGAGAACAAACCCAGGCGGCAACAACTGTAATTAACATTCCTGTTCTTTTATTGGAGTGCGGGGAGGACTGCTTCCTCTTCCTGTCCATGTTCTGGACTATGCTAACAACTACTGTTGTTGCTGTTCTAGTAAGAGGGTTGGGACATTATGATCAACTGTCCCGTGTACTTAATGTATTTGAAGCTTGTTTAATTGCCTGTAATAGTTGCAACTACAGTAGAACACCAGTATTCTGAATTAATTGAGGATGTGGATCTGCCGGTTATCCGCGAAAAAAAAAAAAACTATCATGTTATACCGTACACAATACAAACCCCATGGCACAACAGCCCCGAAGGCCTGCAGATTATGAGGTGTCGTGTGGTCAGCACGACGAATCCTCTCGGCCGTAATTCTTGGCTCTCTAGACCGGGGCCGCCAATTTCACCGTCATATAGCTACTCAGTTGTAATCACGTAGGCTGAGCGGACCTCGAACCAGTCCTCAGATCCAGGTAAAAATCCCTGACCTGGCTAGGAGTGGAACCCTGGGCTTCCGGTTAAGAGGCAGGCACGCTACCCCTACACTGCGGGGCCGGGGTTATTCTGTTTATACAGTACAGAGAATATAATAGTTAAATATGATATAATAAAATACAGTAAAATGCAATAATGGCGTTTTTATTTATAAATACAGATAAGTGCAGTACAGAATACAACACTTAATTTAGAGCTTGACTTCTGTTAATGTTACATTGTATTGTAATTTAATGTACTGTACGGTATTTTGATTATTCCGTTAAATGCTAGCTTACATAATTATTTTTAAATACAGTACTAAATCCTTTCTTTACATTATGAGTGGGATTTTAATTTTTCCTCCATCGCGGATTCTATTCAGATTATCCGAAATTCGGACTTTCGTGGTTCCGATTACTGGTGTTTACTGTCTGCAAGTTTCTTCCATGTTCTGTGTGAATTATCTGCCCACTTTGGTATTGATGGAACTGTCTAGCTTGCACATTCTTAATGCATGGTGGTTGGTTTAAAGTTTGGTGCAGAAATAGTTAACTGGGTTCATATTTTCCTGATAGATCGAAGAATTACAAATCACCCCGTTACATGTAGTCACAAAAGAGAGTCGGTGCTTACTGAAGTACTGTCACAAATAAGTGATACACATGTGGCCAAGAGTCTCCGAACACCCTTGCTGTTCGTTCTTAAGATGCCAGCCGCGAGAGTGTAGGACGACCTATTGCTACTATTGCAGCGTTTATTCTTCGCGGAAAGCTTTCCGCTAAGCTCTTATACACCGAAGGTGGAATTAGTTTCTATCCTTTCTTAAGTATGGTGAATCGGTTTCCCATTTTCACACCAGGCAAATGCTGGGGCTGTACCTTAATTAAGGCCACGGCCGATTCCTTCCCACTCCGAGCCCTTCCCTGTCCCATCGTCGCAATAAGACCTATCTGTGTCGGTGCGACGTAAAGCAACTAGCAAAAAAAAAAAAAAAAAAAAAAGTATGGTGAATCGGTGTTAACGGGTTGTTGGGCGAATTGATCTGGCACGCAACTGACGCTCTAATTCATCCCAAAGATGTTCGATGGAGTTCAGGTCGGACTTTCGAGCAGGCTAGTCCACTTCATCCATGTGATTTTATTCTAACCACGATGCAGTAGTCTTTGTTTTGTGGATAGAAACTTAATTATGCTTATACAGAAAAGTTCCGATTCCAAATTGTTGCTACAGTGTGGGGAGCGTGTTGATAAACACCTGCTTTCATTGTGCCACCGACCAGAACTAATGGTCCTAGCCCAAACCAGGAAAAACAGCTCTGGACTGTCACTCATACTCAATTGAATTTTACTGTCTCCATAACACACTAACGTAAATACCGTTCGCCAGGCATGCGCCAGTTCCACACACGCCCATCTGAGCGCCAGAGCATATGTCGTGATTCATCACTCCATAAAATCTTCCACTGCTTCATAGACCAGTGACGGCGCTGCTTTGTTCGCACCACTCGAACCGACGTCGCGCATTTGTTCGTACGAGCTGAGGCTTCCGTTTAGCAGCACGACCCTGAAAACGAAGAGTCCTATCGCTTCTCGATGGATCGTTGTGTCACTGACCTCTGTCCCTGACCTGAAACGAAAGTCCTCTGCAGTAGCTGACAAGGATGTCTGACGATTGGTTTGTACAGTATGCTTTAAAGTTCGGTGGTGCATATCAGTTAATTTCTTATGGCTTCCAGAGCGATGATCGAGTTCAGTGCTTCCTTGGCGTTTCCACTTCCCAGTAACATGGCTAACATTTTACATGGGCACATGTAATTCCAGTGAATTCTCCCTGACGGAATACCGTAACTTATGGGCCCCTACATTTATGCTTCGTTCCAACTCACTTAGCTCTCTACGTTGACTCATTCTGAGAGAAAAAAAAACTACTACTGAATGTTTTCATTCTTCCCCTGAAGGGGAAGGCGGGCCTCTTAGACGGTGACACCGTTTCTCAGGTCAGGAAATTTGTATTGGAGGAGGAGATTTGCGGTGAAGGTGAGACGATTGCGGGCCGTGGCCTATACTAAGAATTGTCTCGGCATTCACCTTAGAGCAGGAAAATGGAAAACTACGGAGAACCATTATCAGGACAACCGACAGCAGAGGCGTAGAGCCACGGCAGATCCGCGGCCATCCATCCTCTGCTCGGTTGGCCGGTCGGACCACGGACAAGCCGTGGCCACTTGTGGGCCGAGACCCACTCTGCTTGCGCCGACCGAGAAAACAAGCCTATAATATGCACTTATAGCCTATACCCCCCGATGCATAGCCAGGCGTCACACACAGCGCGTTCAGTGGGATGTCTCAAGACTCCTGACTACATAGTTTCTGGAATGAGTATACTAATTTCATATATTAAGTAAAATATGTATTGCTGCCCTTAAGGTTTAGAAAACGGCTCATATAATCGGAATTGGCTACATTATTTATATTTGTAGTAGCAGCCGTACTACTGACGAGCTAATAGATTTTTTCTTCGTTTAAATGTAATAATATATACTGTAGTAAGGAATATTTGGAATTGAATGAGTTAATCAACCTTCAGCGTCGTGGACAAATAACTGAACAGAGGAAACAGCTTGCGTATTCTCCCAGCTACAAGTAACGCCATGATAATGTATTACTGTGATCCCGCCGATGTTCACCCTACCTGCTGGGATGCAATTTAACGAACGTGCACTGGTGGTCTTCGGAACAATACACTCATGCATGACGTAACATTCCTTGTGCAGCCTTGGAAGACAAGCTGTGTGGAATGTAGTTAAGTGGTGACCTCTGATTCCTCTCTCGTCATTGTCGTGCAACAAAGTACACATGAGAAAGAGAAACGAGTTTCTTTGAGTAAACAAAGCATGTAGTTTTTGGAAGATAAAATCAGTGCTGGATGGCTTCAGTCCGCATGAAGGAATAGGTTCCTGGACTTAAGCAGTTATTTTTAGCGCTACTGAAACTTCCCTGGCTCATGTTGAACTTTGTCCACGGTTTTAAGGTCTGCGTCCTTCCTGACCGCAGGTGAAGAGAAAAGTCGAATATCTGTTGTAAGAGTTAGAAAGTCAGAAGCTATGTCATTGCCCCTGATTTATCTCAATATTTATTATATTTTAAAACACCATAATGAAATTGTGTTTGTAATTGAGTGACAGAACTAAGTGTTGATACATACAAAAGTCATGTTAAAAGCGAGTAAAATAGAACACTTCCAGTGTTTTCAGTGACGTGCGTCAGGTAGTTACGTAATACTATCAGAATTGGTGTTGGAAGATTAAACTGCGCTGTTATTAGTGCGGTCTGGTGAACAGAACAGTGTACTCGTACGTGCAATGAGGCGCCATGCAGCCGAAATCCTCCGTGGTTATTGATGAGTTGGCTCCCCTGCCCTCCGTGCCGGGCGGCGCGTGCCCCGGCAGCGGGTACAGTTTGCAAAAATATTCTGCAACAAGTACCAAGCTGGATCGCAGTCGGAGATAAAACGTTTGCCTTAGAGGGATATAACAGCGCAATGAACTTCAGAAACTGGCAACTTTTACCACCTCTAGAAACTCGAACTTAGCACGTACAATGAAATCAGTGTGTAGTATCTTAGCTAAAGCTGATGACTATTACTTGTATAATGCGTACTAAAAGTGGACCAAAATATACGATTCTCACCGTGGGATGTGTGAAGAGAGAATTAAGTTAATTTCGAATGAAGTAGATTACCGATCTCTGAATCTTGAGATCGCGAGTTCAAACCCAGCAGAGGTAGTTAGTTTCTTGAAGGGCAGCACTACTTCGTACGGTGTCGATATGTAAAATATCTCATAACAGATTTGGTGCTTCCCCGACAAAATTAATTAAATCTCAGCCATGGATCGCCCAACGGAGTTCCGATAACGCTGCCATCTGGTAAAACGAAATAGATCAGAACACGCAAGCAGTCTGAACAGCTTCAAATTAGAATGCTTGCATTCGGTGAATAAGGCCATAACATTAATGTGATTATTATTATTATTATTATTATTATTATTATTATTATTATTATTATTATTATTATTATTATTATTAATCCCAAAGTCTCTATATAGTGTTATAATGAAGTGTACGGGACAATGTGAGGAGTGAGCCAGTTTTTTTCCGACTGAACCATCAAGTGCTCTAGCAACACCACTGATTCCCACGAGGAACACCTTTCAGAGCATCCACAGCTACTGATCGTACTCTTGAGTGTTATTACTTGCCTAGGTGCCTTGTCACATGAGACAAAAGGCATACGAGATGCCAGGTTTCGGACAAATGGAGTATAACTGGATTCATAAAAGGACAGCGACAGAAAGAAATCATTGGCAACAGCAACAGCAGCAGATGGACGATATTTAGAGTAGATAACAGTCACTGTCGTATTCTTATTAAAAACTATGTTATCATTAATTAGTAATGTTGATCATGTCCGGCTCAATGGTTAAATACTTAGCGTGCTGGCCTTTGGTGAAAGGGGTCCCGGGTTCGATTCCCGGCCGGTCGGGAATTTTAACCTTCATTGGTTAATTGGCTTGGTGTGTGTGTGTGTGCCATCCTCATCATTAGAAATCATTTCAGATAGGGCCTCCTCACAGACACGCAGATTATCTATACGGTGTCAAATCGAAAGACATGCACCAGGCCTCTTCGGAGACCACACGCTGTTATTATTTAATGTTGATCATACATTGTCCAGAAGGAGATGAAGGATAAAATGGTAGTGTTCACCAGTAGTGTAGTTACCTTGGTGTTCACCTTTGTTAGTACTTCAGGGATAATGTAAATAAAACCAATCGCACGTAATAATTTTCAGGCATTTGATTTTCCTGTGTATTAGGATGCCCTTTTTAAAAAAAATGTTGTAGATGCCGTCAATTGAACTGTGTTCACCTGGACTGTGTTGGCGGAAGTGGCACTTTTTTTTTAATGGTAACATGTGGTGACCTCACGGTGTCATCTTACTCTCTTACAAGTGGCTACTTTAAGGGTTGCACTTCCGCTCCCTGCTGTGTAACACTCCTTTCTATACAGCGTGTGGTGTTCCTAGAAGAAACATGTTTAAACCAATACTTTACCTGTTGGGTTTCCTTGTTAGTGAGCAACCTTCATATAGCCTCTTCCTGGCTATATCCAACCATGAATGATTCTCTAAAACGAAAAATTTTAATACCCCGTGTTGCTCCGCACCCATTCCTTATAAATAGGTCAGATAACTCGTCATATGCCTACCGCAGTTTTATTGTTTTGCGTGTCCTTTTGAATAGTTTTCTGAACTTTTATTACAGGTACATAATAACTAATTCATTCATAATGTAGTTTATAACACTTCTTTCCACACAATATTCTCTTGTGTTTCGACCATTCGGCCCGATCTGGATCTCAAGATTTTCATACGATCTTACCCGAAATAGTGCAACATACAATTGGCCGTGACTGAATTATGGTTCGGGTAAGTGGACACCCACTTTATCAAGAGTTTGTCTCCGGGCAAGTTAGCCGTACGGTTAGAGTCGCGCAGCTGTGAGCTTGCATCAAGGAGATAGTGGGTTCGAATCCCGCTGTCGGCAACCCTCAAGATGGTTTTCCGTGGTTTCCCATTTTCACACCAGGCAAATGCTGGGACTGTACCGTAATTAAGCCACGGCCGCTTCCTTCCCACTCCTGCGCCTTTCCTATCCCGTCGTCGCCATAAGACCTATCTATGTCGATGCGACGTAAAGCAAAAAAAAAAAAATTGTCCCTGTGCTTTATTAATGGTCATCCAGAAGGCTAGGCGACTTGGTACCTTCCCGGCTGTGTGTAGTTGACTGTTTTCTCCTAGCAGAATAGCAGAATATTAGTTATTAGGAACGTTCTGCCATCTGTTGAGTATATTCAGAAGCTGGGGAAAGTGAGAGAATCAAAGTGTATCTATCAAAGAATAGTATTCTTCAATCATCAGAGGATGTGTATACTCTCTGGCTTAACAGGTAGTAATCAAACATGGCTGCATGGAATCACAAAGTAGGCCTATCAGTCGCTTAGCAACCTGCTAAGTACAGAATGTTTTGCGGGTTATGGTAAGCCTTCGCCAGCAATTATTGGAGTGATGTCCGGCTCCATGGCTAAATGGTTAGCGTGCTGGCCTTTGGTCAGAGGAGTCCCGGGTTCGATTCCCGGCAGGGTCGGGAATTTTAACCATCACTGGTTAATTTCGCTGGCACGGGGGCTGGGTGTATGTGACGTCTTCATCATCATTTCATCCTCATCACGACGCGCAGGTCGCCTACGGGAGTCAAATCAAAAGACCTGCACCTGGCGAGTCGAACTTGTCCTCGGACACTCCCGGCACTAAACGCCATACGCCATTTCATTTCATTGGAGCGATCATTTAACGACATGATTTTATAATTACTCAAAGTTGGCTGGACTTAGAGACCTATCAATGTTTCATGATTCACCGGCAGGTAATTCCGGAGATAATAAAACAAATGAACCAAATCGGTCTAGCAGAACGGACGGATGGATTTGCCAAAGCTGTTTTTAGTAAACTCGTTTAATATACAGATGATGATGCGGATTCAGTAGCTGAATGAGAAATTATTTACTTTCATCTTCACTACAGGCTTCAGTTCACTTTTGTGGTATTCTGAATTATTGTGGTAAACTGAAATTTCAAGCAGATTAATAAGGAAAGAAACAATTCAAATGCGATTGTATACTTTGTTAATACTTTTCATTCCGTTCCGCAATATGAAGACTTGGGTGGTGTTATCCATAACTCAATATAAGCAGCGCTGAAGATGGTTTTCCGCCTTTTTCCAAATTTAACCCCAGGCAAATGTTGGGGCTGTCCTTTAGGCTATAACGGCATGGCCTCTTTCTTGTCATTCATGACCCTTTCCCATTCTTGCGCCGCTGAAAACCTGCGATGTGTTACTGGGACGTTAAACCAATAGGAAAAAAATATCTCTGTTTAATTTTAAGTGCATTGGGATATTTAGGTTACATACCTAAGACAATTGCGCTGTCCCATGTAAGGTGATGACGTATTAAACAAGACACAAATGAGAAGACTAAAGGAGTTCATGAAACATCCGTTAATGAATGCGTCAACGAGTCCCCGTCAAACAGAATATGCTCGGAACAAATTTCAGCGGAAGAGTAGTATAAGTGTTCACAGTTAAAAAGCCTGTTTGTTAACACTTAGAGCTATTTTCGAACCTAATTGCATTTAATCATCACTCATCAGTCACCACTGATCTGTATTTAGGGCTGTCGCTCAGGTTGCAGTTTCCTATCAGTTATTTACGTAGTCTTTTTTCAAAGAAGTTGGAAATTTATCGAACATCTCCCTTGGTAAATTGTTTTAATCCCTAATTCCTTTTCATATAAATGAATATTTGAACTAATTTGTCCTCTTAAATTCCAAATTTATCTTTATATTATGATCTTTCCTACTTTTGAAAAATCCACTTACGCTTATTCGTCTACTAATGTCATTCCACGCCGGAACATACCGCTTAGTCGATGAGCTCATCTCTTTATTCCCCCTTCCCGAAGTTTGCAACATTTTCGTAACACGACTCTTTTGTCGAATATCATCCAGGACAAATCGTGCTATTTTCTTTTGGATGTTTTCCAGTTCTCGAATTATGTAATCTGGTGAGGATCCCATACACTGGAACCATACTCTAATTGGGATCTTACCAGAGACTTATATGCCCTCTCCTTTACCTCCTTACTGTAAACCATAAATATCATAATAACCATATGAAGAGATCTGTAACATTTCTCTACAATCTCGTTTAATAATGTGATTACGCCAATGAAGATATCTCCTTATATTAACACCTTGGTACTTAACAGTGATCCCCATGCGGTATTTGCACCCCGACAACACAGTGGTTAAAATATAGATGACTTTTCCTTTACGTGAAACGTAACAATCTGAATTTTTATCCCGTTTACCATCATACCATTGCTGACCATCTAACAACATTGTGGAGGTTTTTTTACAGTCGCTCACATTCTTTTCGTATATATATGAGTTTTATTTTCATTTTCAAAATCTTCCTCCACTTGGAGGCTACCTAAGACAGAGAATACACTAAAACGATTTAATTAAAAAATAAGCACATAAAAGTAAATTATAAATCTAGTATGATGATGATTATTGTTGTTTAAAAGGGCCTAACATCGAAGGTCATCGGCCCAGTCTCAGTCTAGTGAATACAAGTGGTGTCTGAGTATCAAAAGAGAAACTCTGAGCGCTATCAGTCCCTGGTCGATGAACCCTTTGGAACTGATGCTGAAAGTCTTCATCAGCTTTATCGTCTTCTTAGGGACTGTCCCTCTCGCACCGATCATGATACCCCTCACTTTTACGTCGTCCAGCTCGTATTCGTGATGTTATTGTCATATGGAATAAAACACGTAAAATGTTAATTGATGCCATCTATGAGATATATTGTAAAATTTAACAGAAAAATTATAGTTTATTTTGTTGACTTACAACCTATACTCTTAATAAATTCGAATACTGGAATTTGACTTTATAGAGTGAGAATCTTACCAGAAAGGAGTGTACTCTAGTTTTGATGGACGTTTGGAATGTAATCTAACTGGACGATTAAAAAAACAAAACATTGTTATGTTACTGATCATAAAATAAGTTTGGATACTTATGAATGGAATCTCTATAAATGTAATTTGCCTTCTGTCTATACATGATGAAAATTGTAATTCTGTTTGACTAAAAGACCCATTCATGTCATATAAGGCTGATACCATCGGTGTGTGTCTGTCTGTCTGTCTGTCTGTCTGTCTGGTTTATTTGTTCGAATATCACGCGTAAACAAAAGGGTATATTAGAACACTGTGTTACCTGCGATATCGGGTTAATTGGCATTACGGTATTCAAAGGAGGAAGGGTGGCTAAGAGGGGTGTTGACATTGTTTCTTGCTGATATTTTGAAAACGGTGAGCCTTATTTAGAAATGTTTCAAGCAAAACTCATTTTACATTTAATAATTTGAAAATTTAATATCATGGTATTTTTTTAGTCAAACTCTAACGTCAAAATTCACATTTTTGTTGCGAAGTCCATCAGTGCCGAGCTTCGCTGATACGGAAGTATTAAGTCGTCGTGGAGATTGTGGTGGTTATTGTTTAGTCGTGACTGTCTTTGTAAGGAGCATAACCGCGTGATCATCTGCCCCGCATAACCTGAAAGATAATGAAGATGAATATCGTAATGAGAAGAAACTGCGTGGTTTTTCACTTATAAAACAATAACGGGGGCCGATGACGTTAGATGTTAGGCCCCTTTAAACAACAAGCATCATCATCTTCATCATCATCATCATCATCATCATCAAAACAATAACGACAAAACTCGCCGCCAGTTAGTTACTGCTATGACGACTGAACAATATACGTATTTCCACATTAGCGATGCTCGCCGTTGATAGACTTGATAATAACGATCTAAATCCGTGAGCATCTCCATTATTATAGCTCGTATGGTAGAAATGTATGAGGCATAACGAGTGGGAAATTGCAGTTTCTAGAACTTTTGCCATATCCAGCTTTTAGATGGAACTAGGGCCTATTATTTGTGGAGATATGTGAAAGTTTGTGAAAAATATAATAATCGCTAATGCTTCCGTTACTATTCCTCGCGCGGTAAAACGCGTCAAACATAATTTATTGGAAATTATATTTTGCACAACATTTATTCTGTACAGATTTTCCATGCAGCTAATCTTAGCGAAGAAATTTGATATTTTCCGTTTCCACTCCCTTAATATTGCTACGCCACTGTGTGCTAGTCAGAGTACATCTATTGAACGAATCTACGACCTCCGCAATTACGGGTTGCCACAATTACCGAAGTATAGGTTATCAGGTTACATACATTTTACTCTTACAGAAATATAGTGGTAGAACGACTTTTAAATTAGAGGTCCGAACAAGTGGGATCTGAGAATATGTACACATCACTTATAGAGTGGTAACTATGCTTTCATTGTCATTCATAGGTAGCTGGAACGTTTTCCAGAATTCGGAACGTGGGTATAGTGCCATAATCCCCAACCATTACGCCGGTAATCTCGATTTCATTCAGCTGGCACTTGTTTTTGTAGAACGGTATGGTGGGCGCGTAAATGTTTTGCTTCTTAGAGTGGACTTCAGTAGGCTGGCTGACATGGTGCTCGAATCGGATGGTCGGATCGATAATGAAGCCTTTCTTGTCATTATCTTTAAAGGCAATTATGTCATTTCGTCTCGTACTGCCTGTCATAGACAAACCGTGCACGTCTTCACATACATGAAATGTTTTACTGCAGAGTTCTTCTACTGTGGTGACGCGAGTTTCTCAGTACGAGTACTTGGCCGTACGGGCAAGAACCCAGAACGTGAGCCAGTGTTTCTTTCTATCTGACGCATCTGCGACAGAGGTGTCCGTCCTGAATAATTCTGCCCTGAACAGTTCGTACTGCAGAAACATTATTGATGTTGTCTTGATTGCCTCCCGCCTTCAGCTACAATGAAGTCGTTGGTGCTTAATCCGGTTGTTGGCTGGAGTGCACTCTTTAGAGCTCTACACCGATCCCCTTCTGAGGCAAAAAGCATCAAAATGTCATTTCACATCTTCTTGGCTCATGGCAGATTTTTCTTGGGTGTGAAAGGCCGCTGCCTTTATTGGAGAATCTGTTAATATCTGCGATGTTGAGGGCCTGCAAACAATCCTCTTCAAAACATTAATCACCACCACCACTACCTGTAAGCAGCGCGTCGTTTTGGATGACAGATCACGCTTCTTTAACATGTAGCTGTTACTGGCTCGGTGAAAATCGCTGCATGCGCTTATTTGTTGCAGATGCACTTCCCAGAGTAATTTAAGAAGTCCGAGGCCTTTAAATCTTTGAATCTTAAATCGGAATACAGAGCACTATCGGTTGTATCCTAAGGTGACAGCAAAATGTCCTTCAGGGAGCTTTTTTATCATTTTGTCAGCGGCTTTCAGGGAATTGTACTTATCTTATTTTAGCGGTCTGAAGAGCGTATAGGCCTACAAGAGTAGGGCTGACTGCTTTGTTTAAAACAATCTGCCTTTAGCAAAGGTGAAGCTATAAACGTATCTAACTCTTTGCGCAAGATTTTTAAAGTAGTAGTCTCATCAGAGGCGAGTGTATCGTTAAAAATTATTCGTAAGTGTTATTAGCTGCCGGCCGCGGGGTTCCGGGTTCGATTCCCGGTACTGCCAGAAATTTAAGAATGGCAGGAGGGCTGGTATGTGCTGGTACATGCAGCTCACCTCCAATGGGGGTGTGCCTGAAAAGAGCTGCACTACCTCGGGATGAGGACACGAGTTTACTTATCAGAGGCGAGTGTATCGTTACAAATTATTCTAAGGTATCTTACTACTTTTTCTTTAATAGTACTAATTTGAAAACGTTCGTGGATATCCAACCTACCAGAGGTGTTCCTTTGTAGGATAGGGTGTTTAGTTTAATTAATTATTTCGTCGCTGATGTGCAATGATGACTATCGCCTTGTGTTCAGTGGCTACTAATTACAGGCCGTCCGGATATGTGGGGAAAGGAGCAATGCAAGTCAAACAAGCGGTGTTTACAAGCCTCCGCTTCTCTAAGCGGTGACGCCGTGCGTCCCTTCTCCAAAACGCAATTATTCTCTCCACGTGGCGCGGTATTGATCTCGTGCGTGCAGCCAATAGGATGAGCCCGGCTTAGTTTGGCCAGTTGGGCCTACTAAATCCTTCCAGTCTTTGTGATTCTCTCTAAAGGAAGGTATCAAAATATTACTAGTTGCATAGCTTCGGCTTCCTCCTCATTTACCGGCTGTATTCTATTTCTATGATGATGATGATGATGATGATGATGATGATGATGATAATTATACCGAATATTTATCACGGAGCAAGTAGCTGTGTGGTTTGGGTCACGCAGGTATCAACTTGCATTCGGGAGGTAGTGGATTCGGACCCCGCTGTCGGCAGACCTGAATATGTTTTTCGTGGTTTCCCATTTTCACACCAGACAAATGCTGGGGCTGTACCTTAAGGCCATGGTCGCTTTTTTCCCACTCCTGTCCCTTTCTCATCGTCGCCATAAGACCTATCTGTGTCGGTGCGACGTAAAGTACTGTAGATTAAAAACAATAATATTTATCATACATTTAATTGTTATCTGTTTTAAGGGACGCCGTAATCCCTCAAGTTGCTATAAATCGGCTTCAACACGCAAGTGAATATACTGAATATAAGCGCTCTTTAAGTGCTAAGATTCGATCCTAATATCTCAATATTTACAAATGACTAACTTTCCTGGACATTCACAAAACATTTAAAAGAAACTATGTATGTAAACTGTATATACCGGATTCAATTCCACAACTTGTGCCCAGGAGACAAGAAGGTTCCGGGTTAGATCTCCGGCTTGTACAAGGGCAGATATCCTTGTGTGAGGGTGGAAAGTGGTTTTCTTACAATTGTTTCAGTGACTCTAGGGATGTATGGGGAAATATAAAAATTATACATCGCACCAAATCAGACAAGTATTCAGCGACGGTGAGATAGGAAAAGGCTGGGACTAGGAAGAAAGCAACCATGGCCTTAAGTAAGGTTCAGCATTTGCTTGATGGAAAATGGGAAACAACGTAAAACCAACTTCAGTCCTGTCGATAGTAGAGTTCGAATCCACCATCTCCCGAATGCAGGAGAACAACCCGAAATGCGCAGCCAATTCCTAGGTTTTTATGATATTTTTTGTGTGTAGGCATTTCATTCTCCACATATTCACCCCCAAAATTAAGTAATGACTTAAATAATATATTGATGAACGAATCAGTAGTGCAAATCCAAAATAATGCATACTCTATTTTTGAGTGAATATTTAGATTAATTTAATAGCATGTTCTCCAACCCCTTCCTAGTAATAAAATAAGGTACTATAATCGCGAATCACACCTCAGTTTCTGTCGCGCAAACCAACAAGACGCAAAGGATACGTATTTGAACTTTCATTACAAGTCTGTTCTATGGGAAACATGAATTCATTGGGTTTTAATGATCTGCACAAAGTTTACGTTTGTCATTGCAGCATATTTACATAATAAGCAGTGAAGCATAGCAAATATCTTACGAACAATATATCTAGGTTATTTTTTCTATAAACCTTTATTTCGGGTATTTGTAATTTAATGTTATTAGATGGTAGTGCCTTAGACTGTTTACGAGTTAAATGTCTTTGTGAATAAATTTGTTTGTGTATGTATGTTTAGTCCTCAGCCCGAAGGCTGGTCGGATCCTCAACAGCTCCGCCATCAGCTGTCATAGATGGCCTAGGCATCACTGAAGAGGCGTACTAGGGAAATGAGGAGTGAGGTAGTTTCCCGTTGCTTTCCTCACCGAGCCAGAAGTTGCTATTACATATCAGTCTGCCAAGCCCACTGAAATGCATGCAACAACCTACCCTATGAGCAATATTTTCACACCATTCATAGCAGGGACTGGCTGCAGAAGGAATGGCATTACTAGCATCACTCATACCTCAGTCACTTTCATTTTGTCAAAGCCAAGGATAAAGCTGAGACAGATTAATGAAAGTAACAAGATTGCTCTAGCCCATACCAGAAGACGTAGTGCACTGTAAACACTAGGTCCCGCCAGCAAAGGCATAATTTGTTTGTATATAGTTTAAATGGTCCGGATGTAAACCTAGTTAGTACAAAGTTTCGTTCTATACTGTATACACGTTGGGTTGCGTGATGTGTTCTCCCCATTGAGGTGTGATTCACATGTAGAGACTGGATGACTGACAGTAATGTTGCGTGATCCCGGGGATTTCCTTCTCACTAATAAAAGTGGATATGTTTTATCGATAGCTTGGTTGCCTTACTGACAATAGCCATGGTCATGGACAGGCTATGTCTAGGTCATTCGTTCGTTTCCTTTCACTTCCTTGGAGGAGACGTCTAAAATGATTTTATACATCTTCATTATAGACTGTTATGCCTTTCAGCGTTCAGTCTACAAGCCTCTCTGAATTAACTATAGGCCTAGGCCTCCAGAATCTTGTATTTGTAATTAGTTCCGTGACCTCATTCAGTTCCGTACCTCTTATCTATATATATAAAATAACTTGTCCTGACTGACTGACTGACTGACTGACTGACTCATCATCGCCGAGCCAAAACTACTGGACATAAAGAAATGAAATTTTGGGGATATATTCATATTAAGATGTAGGTGCTCGCTAAGAGAGGGTTTTTGGATATTCCGTCGCTAAGGGGGTGAAAAGGGGGGTGAAATTTTAAAATGAGTGTGTCTACTCTTAAAACTTTAAAAGTTTACAGATGTAAAAAATGGTTTTTAGAATCTCCTTTAAAAATAAAGGAACACGTATTTTTTGTTTTTGGAAAATCCAATTAATGGCGGTTAAACAGGAGTGACAAATTGGGGTGAAT
This sequence comes from Anabrus simplex, assembly GCF_040414725.1. NCBI lineage: Eukaryota > Metazoa > Arthropoda > Insecta > Orthoptera > Tettigoniidae > Anabrus > Anabrus simplex. The sequence goes on along the minus strand of NC_090268.1, from coordinate 300,458,505 downwards.
TTTTTGAAAGACTATATCTACAGAATATCTGAGAAACGTAAAATATTACAGACGTAAAAAGTGGGTATTTGGAATCTTCTGTAAAGAAACATAGGTGATTTGTTTTTGGAAACTCCACTTAAGGGGAACTAAAAAGGGGTGAAATTTTAAAATGAGAATTTCTGCAGTATATCTAAAAAAAACTCAACAAGTTACAGAAGTAAAAAATGGTGTTTTTATCTCTATTAAAAACAAAGAAACGTGTAATTTTAGTTTTCGGAAATACGACTTGGGTGGAGGGGGGGGGGGTAAAAGTGACTGAAAATGGTGTTGAATTCTTTTGATTAGGCTACTGATATCTCAAAAATGAAGATGTTACAGACGTGAAATTTGATATTTGGAATCTGCTTTTAAAGTAAAGAAACACATATTCTTGGAAAATCCAATGAAGGTGGGGGGGGGGGAGGGAAAATAATTGAAAAATTGACTTAATTGTATGAGAATACATACATCTAATAAAAACTAAATTTGTGACAGACGTGAAAATTGGTATTTGGATCTCCTTTAAAAGCAAAGAAAAACGCGTTTTGGGGGGGAAACCATCTTGGGGGGCGGGAGTGTAAAGGAGTTGAATTCCTTTCATGAGGAGACACAAATAAAAAACTGAAGAAGTTCGAGTCGTGATAATTGGTAATTAGAAGTTCCTTTACTAATAAAGAAATAAGTATTTTTTTTTTTTTTTTTGCCGGAAAATTCACTTATATCAAAACTGAAGGTAATAGACGTGAACATTGGTGTTTGGAATCTCCTTTAAACATAAAGAAACACGCCTTCTTTTAATTTTTTGTGGGGGGGGGGGTAAATAAACTTAACGGCGGTGGGGTGTAAAAGGAGGTGAGACCATTTGATTTTACTGCTCATAATGTACTTATAAGGAGCCTCCGTTGCTCAGGCGGCAGCGCGCCTGCCTCTCACAGCTGGGTTTCGTGGTTCAAATCCCGGTCACCTCATGTGACATTCGTGCTGGACAAAACTGAGGCGGGGCAGGTTTTTCTCCGTTTACTTCGGTTTTCCCTGTCATCATTCATTCCAGCAACACTTTCCAATATTTCATTTCATTTGTCATTCATCGATCATTGCCCCAGAGGAGTGCTTCGGCAGCCGGCACAATTCCTATTGTCGCCGCTAGATGGGGCTTTATTCATTCCATTCCTGACCCTGTCGAATGACTAGAAACAGGCTGTAGATTTTCGATGTACTTATTCTGATCATAAACCGATCATTTTTTATCTTTCCTTGGTTCGTTTTCAATAGCCAACTTTTCCTACGGAGAACGTTCTTAGATTACAGTAGATTCTCCTGGCATATAAATATAAATTTAAACACATTTGAAAGAAGCGATAGGAATGAGATTGGCCGTCAAATTGTTCACCTGTATAATAAGGTCAATAATGCACGGAAGTATGTCATTCGTATCGCCAGAAATCCCGCACACTTGCCTACGCGCGACAATGGTGCTGGTCACATTGTCAACAATGACAATGGCAGCAGATGTAATTTACCGCCAAGTAGCGGTCTTGCATCTTGCTATGGGGTCCAGAACATCTAATGATAATAATAATAATAATAATAATAATAATAATAATAATAATCAAACAATTTTCTAACATTCACAGCGACATCAGAAAGCGCAGATTAAGATTCTTTGGACATATAAAAAGGATGAACCCAGATAGACTTACCAAGCAAATAGTTGAATTTTATGAAAACCGAAGTAAAGCTAAAACGGACACAATAAAATGGATTGGCGAAATTAAAACAGATCTCAAACTGGCAGGAATTACACCTGAAGACATCCAAAGCCGGGTTATCTTCAGAACCAAAGTTCATAAGTGGCAAGTTGACCAAGAGGAAAAACCAAAGAAGAAGACCGGAACAACATGGTCTCAAGAGAGAAAAGAAGCACACAGCAAACGAATGAAGGAAGTGTGGGCACAAAGAAAGGCAAATGCCTGTCTCTAAGTACTTTGCGTAGTCCTAATGGGCTCATTCGCAATATATATATATATATATATATATATAATAATAATAATAATAATTGTACCGGGCGGTACACCTCCACGCCGCTAGTTCAAATATTGCGCCAATTGAAACTCCTCTACAGGAGAAAGCCTGAACTTTAAAAAACTGTATTAACTCAACAGTTTCTCCGAAGATGGCTCTGTGTGAATTTTGATGTGTTTTTGTTTGTCATTGATCAAGAAGCGTGGACATTCTCTAACAGATGTGTCTAACAATAACGATGGTAATACACTCTGGTGCAATGGAATGAACTCTCTTGAAGAAATGTTGTATTCATAAGTTTTGTCCTTACTAAATTTTGTTCTGTGGTTTGTGGGTTGGCAACATTAATCCTTTCTTTCCGCCTGTTTTGAATTTAGCCAGTCCGTAATTTCTGTAATTAATTTTCCTCCAATCATTGCTTCTTCGAATTTCCATGTGTAATTATTAGTGAACCAATAAAATTGAGGGGGGGGTGTCTACTCATTCCTGAAAGGTCTCGAATTTTCCACGAGGGTATAAAAACTGCTGATTTTCTTGTCTCCGCGCCACTCGTATAACATCTAACTCAGCGTGTGTGAATATGTAGCAGGGGGCGGGAAGCGCCTCTTTCTTACGACAGCAGTTCTCCAACATGGTAATGGCCTTTTAACATCTTTATTTCTTGCTAGCTCAGCAGTTTAACTCTCGGGGAGGGTTCGAAACCTTTAATATGTAAACTATTAAACATGTAATCCCTTTTCCTGGTAAACTTCAGTTTTCTTGAACTTTAATTCGGGGATAGAGAGTGCTTTACCCTCTCGAGCTCCTCTTCATTTTGAATTTGAGGTGACTGTTTTCATAACCGTTTTTCTCTTCCTTCTTAATGTGTTAAATTTATCTTGTATACTAGTCACCTCCATAGATTGGGATTAGCCCCTGTGTGATCGGCCTAGCGCCACTTAGGTTTTAAAATGTGTATTTAGGAGTGCAAGTTTACGCCTCCAGTCCTCTCTGTACTTTGGGCCAGTAACTTAACCTGTTGTTTTTTTTCTTTTTCTTCGTGCGAAGGCCCTGTAGGTTGGGTACAAGATACCCCTGTTTCACTGTAAGTGTGCCTTGAGGACAGTTAGTGTAAAGTTAGTTTATGGCCTCTTAAATAGGCTTGAAAGATCGAGAGCGGGTCAGCTCTTTATGGTGTTGTGGTAAAAGTGCCTTAGCGAGGCTTGAGATGTAAAGTCGGGAGCTAATGCTCCATGTAATTAAGGGTTTTCTGCCCTTTGGTATTTTGTGATTGTGAGCTGAGAGCTCAGAAATTATACTTGGGGCTCGAAGCCCAGATCTTGTAATAACCCCCTAAATAGTGTGATTTCTTTGTACCTGATTTTGGCTTGTCGTTGACTTGTTAAGTTTTCAAATTCTATGTAAACTTTTGTTAACTCTTGTTATCTATTGAAAATATAACCTTTATTTAAATTTTAAATTCATCTTTCGGACTTGTAGTTAGACCCATTCCAGCCCGCACCTTCTTTCACCTGTGACTTCCACGGATAACTCCGTAACAATAATAATAATAATAATAATAATAATAATAATAATAATAATAATGTTCTGGACCGTCGTCAAATATGCGGAGCGCGCTGGAAACGGGTCCTGGACGGGTAATGACTAAGAATGCATTCCGGCGGCGGGTTCAGTACCACCAAGGCACCCAAGAAGACACCACGCCGGATCTCCTGAAGGATTTGATCCATATTAAAAATGCTTATAGGAAAAGATGGCAAAGATTTAGGGACCCCGGGAAGTACGAAATCGATTGCTGGAAAGAAAGATTGAAAAATGGGAGGAAACTTGTAGTAATCTATTAGAAAACGAGTCAGATCGCGAATTTTGGCGGATTTTCGCAGAAAACGAGTCGGATCGCGTATTTCGGCGGATTATATATCTAAAACAATAAGCATTCAATTATAAATTTCAGTATAATACCGTAGCGAAGCACGGGTATCTTGCTACTCTATATATATAAAGTAACTTGTCCTGACTGACTGACTGACTGACTGACTGACTGACTGACTGACTGACTGATTCATCATCGCCGAGCCGAAACTACTGGACATAGAGAAATGAAATTTTGACGATACATTCATATTAACATGTAGGTGTTCGCTAAGAGAGGATTTTTGGATATTCCGTCTTTAAGGGGGTGAAAAGGGGATTAATTTTTAAAATGAGGATATCTGTATCTCAAAAACTTAAAAATTTAGAGTAATAAAAATTGGTATTTGGAATCTCCTTTGAAAACAAAAAGAAACGTGTATATTTTATTTTTGGAAAATGCAAATAGTGGGGAGGGGGGGTGAAAGGGTGGGTGTAATTTAAAAGTGAGTGTATCTATATCTCAAAACTTTAAAAGTTTGCAGACGTAAAAATTGATATATAGAATCTCCTTTAAAAACGAAAGAACACGTTTTTCCCCTTAAATCCCAATAGGAGGGGTGAAAAGTGTGAATAAGTGGTTGAATGTCTTTAATGAGGATACTTTTTCCTCGTAAACTGAAGATATTAGAGACCTAACAATTAGTATCTGGGATCTCCTTTAAAAATACAGAAACATTAATTTTTTTGTTTTTGGAAAATTTAATTAATGGGGGTTAAACCGGAGTGAAAAAATTGGGGTGAATTTTTAGAAAGATACAGTATACCTACAGTATATCTCAGAAACGCAAAATGTTACAGGCGTAAAAACTGGTATTTGGAATCTCCTGTTAAAGTAAAGAAACAGGTATTCTCGGAAAATCCAATGAATGGGGGGTGAAAACTTGAAAAATTGAATTATTTGTATGAGGATACTTACATCCAATAAAAACTAAAGTTGTTACAGACGTGAAAATTGGTATTTAGATCTTATTTAAAAATGAAACGACGCCTTGGGGGGGGGGGGATTATCTTTGGGGGCGGGTGTGAAAAGGAGTTGAATTCGTTTCATGAGGACATATATCTTAAAAACTGAAGATAATAGGTATTTAGAAGATCCTTAACTATTAAGGAAACAAATACTATTTGCCGGAAAATTCACTTAAGAGAGGGGAGGGGGATGCGTGAAAGTAAGTGAAAAAAGTGAATTACTTTTATGGGAATACTTATATCTCAAAACTGAAGGTAATACACGTGAACATTGGTATTTGGAATCTCCTTTAAACATAAAGAAACACGCCTTCTTTTTCTTTCGGGGGGGGGGGGGGTTAAATTAACTTAACCGCGGTGGGGTGAAAAAGGAGGTGAGAGCAATTGATTGTACTGTTCATAATGTACTTATAAGGAGCCTGCGTGGCTTAGGCGACAGCGCGCCGGCCTCTCACCGCTGGGTTCCTTGGTTCAAATCCCGATAACTCCATGTGAGATTTGTGCTGGACGAAGCGGAGGCGGGACTGGTTTTTCTCCGGGTACTCCGGTTTTCCCCGTCATCATTCATTCCAGCAACACTCTCCAATATCATTTCATTTCATTCGTCATTCATTAATCATTGCCCCAGAGTAGTGCGACAGGCTTCGGCAGCCGGCACAATTCCTATCCTCGCCGCTAGCTGGGGGCTTATTCATTCCATTCCTTATCCGGTTGAATGACTGGAAACATGCTGTGGATTTTCAATGTTCTTATTCTGATCATAAACCGATCATTTTTATCTTTCCTGGATTCGTTTTCAAGAGCCATCCTTTTTTCCTTTGGAGAATCCTCTTAGATTGCAGTAGATTCTCCTGGCATACAAAATAAAAATGTAAACACATTTGAAAAAAACGATAGGAATGAGATTGACCGTGCAATTGTTCACCCCTATAATAAGGTCAATAATGCACGGAAGTATGTCATTCGTATCGCCAGAAAACCTGCGCAATTGCCTACGGGCGGCAATGGTGCTGGTCATATTGTCAACAGTGACAATGGCAGCGGCAGCGGATGTAATTTACCTCAAAGTAACGGTCTTGCATCTTGCTGTGGGGTCCAGAACATCAGTAATAATAATAATAATAATAATAATAATAATAATAATAATAATAATAATAATAATAATAATAATGTTCTGGACCGTCGTCAAAATGTGCGGACCGCGCTGGAAACTGGTCCTGGACGGGTAATGACTACGAATGCAGTCCGGCGGCGGGTTCAATACCGCCAAGGCACCCAAGACGACACCAACCCAGATCTCCTCAAGGATTTGATCCACATTAAAAATGCTTATAGGAAAAGATGGCAAAGATTTAGGGACCCAACTGACCGGGTGGAATACCTGGACATAGCCCGGGAAGTACGAAATCGATTGCTGGAAGGAAGATTGAAAAATGTGAGGAACGTTGTCGTAATCTCTCAGAAAACGAGTCAGATCGCGAATATCGGCGGGTTATATATAAAACGTTAAGCATTCAATTATAAATTTCAGTATAATACCGTAGCGAAGCACGCGTATCTTGCTAGTCTTTAAATAGTTAAAAACAGAGTCTAACCATCGTCGTCTTGGTCTCACGCTGCTTCTTTTACCCTATATGGTCGAGTCTATTATTTTCCTAGGTAACCTATCCTCCTCCGTTCGTCTTACATGACCGAGCTCGATAGCTGCAGTCGCTTAAGTGCGGCCAGTATGAAGTATTCGGGAGATAGTGTGTTCTAACCCCACTGTCGGCAACCATGAAGATGGTTTTCCGTGGTTTCATATTTTCACACCAGGCAAATGCTGGGGCTGTACCTTACATAAGGCCACGGCCACTTCCTTCCCATTCCTAGCCCTCTCCTGCCCCACCGTCGCCAAAGGACCTATCTGTGTCGGTGCGACGTAAAGCAACTTGCGTCTTATATGTCCTCGCAATCAAAGCCGGTTTATTCGCACATCTTCATCTACCGACATTTCTCCGAGTATCCTCGTGCTGTTTTTCCCTCCTGTTTGTACCAGTAATCATTCTCGCTACCTTCATGCCTGTTACTTCTAACTTATGAATAAATCATCCTAAATCCATCTACTTTCAGTCTTCTCAAAATATTAATAATTGAGGGTCTGCATCCCAAAGCTTCTTCAGTTCTAACCAATTTTAAGTTATGAGAAGCTGATTGGAATATGTTTCTGAAAACATTCCCTCTCGTATGCCACAGTAAAGTGTTTTCAAAACCCTGTCCCTGGCTGGGAAATACCCCAATACATGTGGGATTTTGTGAAATGAAAAGTCACATCCCAATTGTTTGAATTCCACATTAAATGGAAGGTATCGTGGCTGTCATCATGATGTCAACAGAGACGTAAAACTACAAGCCTGCTTGCTATAATATGCTGAGTTGCATGTGTTATAATAATGTGCATGAATATTATCCATCCTATTCCTCACTTCCCCCATACGCTGCTCCTAACATTCGTCTTTTATTAGCTCGATGTGGAACTTTTCTCCCTTTGTCTGGCCACTGTATAAATGTATTCGAATTGTAAGGCTTCTTCGGCTGTAATTTATTTAATTGGTCAGGAATCTACCTGAAGAAGTGTTAGGAGCAAGATGCGATCAGTCCTGGCCTCTCTAGAATCACTAGATTGGCCTTGATTGTGTTTAGCTGATATAACAATCTCAAGAGCTTCCTGGAAAAGATGATGCTGGTTGAGTGCCTAGTTCTCCGCCTGGAGCTCTAGGCTAGTCAGTCCTCCCGTGCTGTCCTTAACGGTACTCCTGACCTACTGGTGTGTGCCCCATATTCACGTTCAGTGAAGAACTACAGTGCTATCCGATCACTTGCTAGCTCACTCTGCACCAGTGTTTGTAAACAATCCCCGGGGGTCAGTGTCCCAGTCGCTTTACATCGGTGCAGAGGCCTTTTCTTCAGGAGATCCTGGATTTGATTCTCGACATATTGGGGATTTTAGCCGCCTCTCGTTAATTTCACTGGTTCATATGTGTCTGCTTGTCTCTGTTTCCCCCTACCCCGTTTCTTTGGTAGGGCTTTAATGTCACACTAAAACGTTCATGGTTTCGGTGACGAAGGTTTTTGAAAGGGTAGGAAGGGACTGTGGTCTTAATTAAGGTACTCTCCTAGCATAACTGGTATGAAAATAGGAAACCACAGAAAACTATCTGGGGGGGGGGGGGTCGAGCCTACCGTTTCTCGAATGCAAGCTTACAGCTTCATGACTCTTCCTGCGCAACCGGTTTCCTCGGTCTTTATACGCATTTCTTGATTCATAAACACATTAAACTACAACTCACCATGGAGAGACAACAGTGCATACATCTCTCCACATAAGTTTAGCGTCACGAAGGACATCCAATTGTAAAACTATGCCAAGGGCTGAATAGGGTGACTAGACGTTCGGAAACAGTCTGGACAACTTGCGTTTCATGAAGTGTGTCCGATTGTACGGCCATGAAGGCCCTTGGAGGGGTGGAAGGTAAAGGCTTCCACTATCCGTTACCTCGGCACTTGATGGAGTAGGGTGGTTAGCTCTACGCCCGACTGCCTTTATCCCTAAGAATTAACCTGGTACTCATTTTTGTTGTAGGATGAGTGAACCTCAGGGCCATGTGCACTCCGGAAGTGGAAATCTTAAATTTGTCGACTTCTTGAAGGAGAATCGGACCCACGTCCTTCCGAGTGAACTGAGCACGCCTTTACCGCCTCAGACAGACGGCCCCTAAGTTTCAATTGCAAGTTATAAAGCTGTTTTTACTATTTCATTTAATATTATTGTTATTTATTTGCTGGGGCCATCGAGGATCACGCTAAGTCTTCTTACGTTTGGCAGTGAACTTTGCCCAGAATTCCCTCATTCCTTCTAAGTGGGCTTGCTTGCGTTCCTCTGTCCTTTCTGTCCAAGGGACACCGTATCTTCTTTTCGGTTGTTCCTCTCGGTTTAGCCCGCTAGTCAGTCTTCTTTCGGGGAAAGACCTCTGTCAAAGGCGTCTTCCGGTTTGATCTGTTTGGTGGATGCCATTCTTGTAGTTGGATCCCACGATTCCCCAATTATTCTGCGCTCTTTTTTTTTTTTTTTTTTTTTTTTCACTTCATCAAGGAGTCCTTTATTGGCATTTAGGGATAGGGTTTCAGATGCATACATAATTACTGGCTTCAGAACAGTTTCATAGTGACGTATCTTAGTATTTTGGGAAAGGCATTTTTTGTTATAGATCATGCGTGACGTTTGGTACGCTATTTCATGTTTGCGTATTCGTTCCGTAAGTGCTTCTGTATCCAGTCCATTTTTAATGATCTCACCCAGGTACTTACATTTTTCTAGTCATTACTTCTATTTTTTCAAACGACACATGCAGACCAGTTTGTTCGGCGATTTCCTGTAACAGTTCGCGATTTGAATCCTAGCGGTTTCTACGTCGTTCGACAGAATGGCAATGTCATCGGCAAAAGCTAGACAGTCTACCGTGATTCTCTTGGATTTGGTTCCCATTCTCAGTGGACTATAGTCTCTTTCCATTAATCTCGTTCGCCAGGTCCGAATGATCTCAAGAATGCAGTTGAAAGGCATCGGAGAGAGCCCATCGCTTTGTCTGACTCCTGTTTTGACCTCCAAGGAATCCGATAGACATTCTTGGAAGTTTATTTTTGGATTTTGTATCTGTCAGGGTGGAAAGCGAGAGAATTTTATAGGTTACCGGTAGCGGGGATATTCCTCTTTAGTTGTTGATATTTTTCATACTGCCTTTCTTGTGCAGTGGATGGATCAGAGCCGTTTTCCAATCTCTTCCTGCAAGATTTAACTGATTCCTCAGGGGCATATTTCCACAATTCTGCGACTACTGAGTCCCAGGCGCTTTGTTGCTTTTGAGACGTGCAAAGTGGCGCTTGATTTCATCTTTGTTTGGTGGTCTGGAATCTGGGCTCCTGAGTATGAGTTCCTTGGTCTCAATGGGGCTTTGGGTTGTATCGCAGTTCAGTAGATTCGTAAAGTAGACTGCTGGAATGTTACAATTTTCTTCATTTGAAGTCGCCAATGTACCGTTCTTTCGCTGTATAATGTGCATAATTTACATCTACTATTGCAACAACTATCGACGTATTTCATTGATCAGTTTACCAGGCAAGGTGCTCGCTGGCATTTTGGAAGGGAGGGTGCAATCGATGGTTGAGAGTAAGTAGGATGAAAAACATTGGCTGTCAGGATAAGATTTTCAGTATGCGCTAGATAATTTAAACATGTTTCGTAAATCTAGAGAAGGCATACCTAATATGACAAGAGTACCGACGGAAAATGTTAGCCGTACTGAGGGATTAAGGGTAGATTGTTAAAAGCAATCAAAGTCTTGTTGACAATTGGGCTACAGTGAGAATTGATGGTAGAATGAGTTCTTGGTTCAAGGTACTTTTAGGGGTTAGACAAGGCTGCAGTCTTTCACTTTCGTTGTTCATAGTTTACATGGATTATCTACTGAAAGGTATGAAGCGGAAAGGAAGGATTCAGTTAGGTGGAAATATAGTAAGCAGTTCAGCCTGTGCCTACGACGTGGTCTTAATGGTAGACTGTGCTGAAAGCCTGCAGTCTTATATCTTGGAACTTGAAAATAAGTGTAAAGAGTATGATATGAAAAACAGCGTTTAGGTGATGCCAGTAAAGAAGAAACCAGGGAGAATTGAATGTCAAGTTGGGAATACAAAACTGGAACAGGTAGATCATTTCAAATATTTAGGATGTGTATTCTCACAGGATGAATTGAATCGAGGTGCACCAAAGCTAACGTAGTGAGGTCGTAGTTGCGATCAACAGTATTCTGTAAGAAAGATGTCAGCTCCCGGTCGAAACTATCTTTACGTCGGTCTTTTTTTCGGGGCAACTCTTCTGTACGGGAGGGAAAACCAGATGGGCTCAGGATATCTCATTCATAGGTTGGAAGTAACAGACATGAAAGTTAAAAAAAGTGATCGCTGGTACAAACAGGTGGGAACAAGGCAGGAGAGGATTCGGATTGAGAAGATAAAGGCTAAGTTAGGAATGAACTGGACTGATGAAGCTGTACACGTTAACCGACTTCGATGGTGGGATAAATGGAGGATATGTTACATAGCAAAATAATGGACGACTCAGTCTTGGTGGGATGGGAAGGGAAGTAGAGGGAGACAATGACGACGATGTTTAGACTCGGTGTCTAATAACAAAGATAAGAGGTATGGAACTAAACGAGGTCACAGAGCTAGTTAAACAGAGGATTGTGGAAGCGTTTGGTGAATTCACAGGGGCTTACAGATTGAACGCTAAAAGGCATAACGGTCTGTAACGAAGATGTATGTATGTTGTATTTGAATAAAAGTACATAGATTGTTGACCAGTGTATTATATTTCGGTGAATCAGTTCCATGAATCTATTGATAAATTATGTATACTCTCATTGCTGACGCGTGAAGCTGTCTTGGTTACAGTTTTGTTCGTGTGACCGATTCAGTAAGAAAAGGCATATGATCTCTCGGCATATAGTGTGTCCTCTTTTCCCGTTCTTGGTATGCGGTCACCCTAGTCATGTATGTGACACGATTGCACCCGCGACTCCACCAGGGCGTGGAAAAAAAATTGTTAATGTTTTCTGCAGCATTTCATATCTGCCAGATGGTGACTGAATCCTAAAATTGCACCGCAATATGGTATGTGATTTGGGATAAATCAAAGGCATTGAGTGCTATTGCTTGTGATGAGTTGCTTTGCTACAGATTTCAGTGACCTATTTAATCAAGTTGTACACTTCAAAACTTCTCGTTGGATCTGCTGTCGTATAAATAGTTCATTTTATATTACGTGGGACGGATGTTTCAGATGTGGCCATGCAGTGAACCGTGGAGAAGGGGGAATATATATTTATACAGTATAATATCGCAATATATTTGCTTTCGTGATAATGAGTCCCTTTTATGTTTCCTCTACTTGTTAGCATAGGACTGTGAGTAAAACTACAGTAATTCTATGAAGAAATGTTCATTTCAGACGCAAGACTTCTTTGGACGGAAACTCTTGCACAGTATACCTATTGACCTAATTTGTTTCACGAAATTCTTGAAAAGCTTGTTAGTGAATGCTTTGCGCTTGGTAAGACTTCGCTCAAATGTACAGAAAAGATTCTGAATGTGATATTTAATTTAGAGGGCATATGTAGTGTGCCAGGTGGAGTGGCTTTGGAGCCAAGCTCTGCATTCGGAAGATGCGTGGGTTCGAACTCTACCGCCGGCTGTCCTGAGAATGGTTTTCTATGGTTTCCCATTTTCACTTCCAGGCAAATGCCAGGACAGTTCCTATTCATAAGTCACAGCCGATTCCTTCCACGCCGTTGCCAAATTTCATTCGCCATCATTCATTTCATTCTGAGCTGAGGCTGGCGTCATGAATGGAATCATCTCCCCTCATTCCCGACCCCGTATCAAGAAACGAGACTATGCACGTACAGTATACTGTATAAGGTGTGTGTTATATAACCGGTGTTACTGTGGTACAGTCGTTTAAACATTGGGATAGGTGATTGTATTTATGGTGATTGGTTGTAAATTGAGAATCATCCCTTGAAATAAGGTTCTGATGGTGGTGGAGGAGATAGTAATGGTAGTTCCAAGGGAAATAAATGGGAGTATATCATCCCCTTGGAACATTTAGGAAGAGGAAAGGGAGTTCTCCAGACTCATAAACCTGGCCGATCTCCGTCGTAGTCTGAAGTTGTTTAGCACCGTCCCTCTTATGCGAGATGAAGAGTAGTCAGTAGAGCTCGTCGTCCGTTTTATGAGGGATAGTGAGTGATCTGTTTTATCCCTGTTTTATATTACATGTTTTAAATTATGTTTTACAGTTACTCTTTTAAGCTAAGTTACCGAGGGGCAAATTTTAAACAAGCATGCCATTACGGATCTAAAACGTAATGTTCGTCCAATAATAATAATAATAATAATAATAATAATAATAATAATAATAATAATAATAATAATAATAATAATTCCGTCGAACAATAACGTCTGGCAGTCATTGTTGTATAGGCAATCGAGGCCTCCTAGAGAAGTACAAAATCAAGGCTTCCAGTATTATGCACCCTTGGTGCTAAGTGGGATAGCGTAGGTACTTCTTTGCCCGGCCGCTTTTACGCCAGGAATTAACTTGTTAGTAATGTTTGTAGGTTGAGTTCATAGGGCCATGTGCCTCTTCAGAAGAAAATGTCTCACTGATGGGTCGAACCCACGACCTGCCGAATGAACGAGACAGCGCATCCCCCCCCCCTCTCCCCGTCGTGTACTGCTTGAAATGGGTGAATTTCGTTTGATGTGATCCCGTAATGTGTCCAACTGTATACGTTAGACCACACCGATATCAGTGTATTAGCCGGCCCCGCGGTGTAAGGGTAGCGCACCTGCCTCTTACCCGGAGGCCCCGGGTTCGATTCCCGGCCAGGTCAGGGATTTATACTTGGATCTCAGGGCTGGTTTGAGGTCCACTCAGCCTATATGATTATATTTGAGGAGCTATCTGACGGTGAAATCGCGGCCCTGGTCTAGGAATCCAAGAATAACGGCCGAGAGGATTCATCGTGCTGACCATACAACACCTCATGACCTGCAGGTATTAATTCTTCTGATATCTCGCCAACTCAAGATCTGGAGAAATAAAAATACAAAAGTAGTTGAACGCAATTAAAAGAAATAAAATAACTGAATCAAAGTAATTGAGGAAACACTGGTGGAGGTACACTTCTATACACACTGACTAGGCATATCCCATGGACGATTTCGATCGAAAGTGCGGCGGAATTGTGAAAATGGAGAGTATATAATGTCTCCTAGGCTTAATGGCGACTACATAACGGAACGGCAGATTGTAAAAGTGCGCGGCAATTGTGTTACTAGATAGATTATGGTTGCAGCAGCAATGATATGAGATTTTCGACAGTGAAGGGTTTTTCGCAGAATGAGCAAAACTTGATTGTCGAGAGAAGATGGGCGATGCAAGCTTGTAATTTTACGTGACTGTTGATATCGTGATGTTAGTTTTGCATGTAATTCGAACCCCAGGGACATGGCTTTTCACTTCATAAAACTTACATGCATTGACTGGGATTCGACCTGCGATCGCCTGTGCAAATGACACTCGGCTATCACGGCTCCATTGTGGAAAAAGGCCATGGCTAGATGGTCCGTGTATTAGGGCGGGGAGTATGAACAGCTGCATCAAACTAATTTACAGACGTGACTCACGTCAATCTAAGGCCACATCTTAACTTGGGAGCTGAGTGCACAAACGCACTATATTCTTCGTTTTATTGCTTCTCTGTTCGTCTTTAAAGAGCCAGATGGCAGCATTAGTCGGTGGACATGAAAGCTTCGTCTACGGTGTAAAAGATATAGGCGAGTGTGTTCGATTGACTAAGTTAAAGGGCCGGCAGTTCTGCACATGTGTGCGCGGACCTTCACATAGTTAGAACCAGATTACATCAAGTGCGCCGTGCCATGTGTGACGTCAGGCACTCGCACATGGTTATGGTTTTGGCACTTTCACTGTCACATCGTGTCCACACTTCCAAGTATCGAATCGCGAGTATCTTGGGGAAAGCTATTTTTTCCTCTTTCTTGTCTCAGGTGATGGTCTGTGTAAATTAGAAGTAATAGTTCTTTATATTTTTACTCTAAACGTGTCATGTTCTGTTTGAGGTCGTTTCAGAACGTGCTTGGAAAGCAGAATGGCAACTGTTGCTCGTGCCATCGTTTCAGCTAACCCGGATTGCTATTCTCTTCTAGCAGAACGTATCCGTCGTTGATGGGCCGATAGTTGGCAATGTCAGACCTGCTTTGTACCCTTCATAGACGTGTCATTTCTAAGCAGCAAACTTCGCACATGCTGTCCAGTCTGAATTGGTACGACCAAATATCCAGCCGAACAGCGCTTGGTTGGCGGGTGCTCTGGAAGGCATGGTTTAATACACCAAAGCCGAAATTCCTGGAGAACCATTAGAATTACAAACAAAATAATAATGGTATTGTGTGTGTGTGTGTGTGTGTGTGTGTGTGTGTGTGTGTGTGTGTGTGTGTGTGTGTGTGTGTGTGTGTGTGTAGGAAACTGAATTCAGAACATACACGCTGGGCTTTCCATTGGTTATAGGACTAACCATTTGTCTATGATTGTGCTTTTTAGAGGATTAAACAATTGCAAATTCAGTAAATACCTACATATTAATGGTCGCCATTTAGAAAAGTTGGAATAAGCTTGTGTTTGAACTTAATATCTGTGGCAATCCATATAAAATTTCAGCTCTGTTTGTCCATTAGGTAAGGTATGATTGAGCAAGAAATGAAGACAGCATCTCATTTTAAACTGTTGCAAGATTTTTTTGTAAATAATATCGCAAAAATTATATTTTTGGGTCAATATCTTGTAACAAAATATAGCGGAATATGCCCGCCGTTTAGTTATAATTAAATAATTAAAGACTGAGTCTAACCATCGTCGCCTTGTCTCCCTCTGCTTCTCTTAACCTCAAAGGCCAACCCCATTATTCTTCTACGTACCCTCTCTATCCTCCTTCATTCGCCTCACATAACCCCACCATCGAAGCTGGTTGATACGTAGAGCTTTATCCATCTAGTTTATTCCAAACTTAGTCTCTTAGTCTTTATCTTCGTATTTTGAGTACCCCCTGCCGATCTTCCCAACTGTTTGTACCAGCGATCGTTCTCGCTACTTCCATGTCTGTTGCTTTTAACTTATAAGATATCCTTAGTCCACCCAGCTTTCACCACCGTACAGTAAAATCGGTCTGGAAACAAACTGATGTAAGGATAGTTTCGTCCGATTGTCCGGCAGCCGCTTGTTTACAATAAGAAACTGAGTAAATTAGGAAAATAATGATACCAAGCGCATATCTTTGAAATAATCCCGATTTAAAGCGTTAAAAGAACAATAGGTACATATTTTGACTTATACTGTGTAACCAATGTTTAATGTACCGGTATTTCAGAATTGTTTTAACTGTGTGTACGTATACATCTGATACGAGAATAATTACTACTACTGTTGTTTAGAATTTCAAATTTCTAATTAGTTTTAAAAGGATTAATTAAAAATATAATGGAAGTTGTAAATTTAATTCACCGGACGAACGCTTCTGTCGTAGAAGAGCTCAAGATCAAGGACAGCCTCATGAAGAAGGTTAGTCAGGCCTATTTGAGATACTTTGGCCACATATTAAGGAGCACTGGAGCTATAGAAAAACTAATCGTAGAGGGCAAAGTGCAAGGAACGAGGACCCAGCGAAGTGCTCCAGTAATGTGGATTGACCAGATGATGGAGTTGGTTGGGAGGTCACTACATCAAGCGACGCATCTAGCGCAGGATAGAAGAGCATGGCGAAAACTCTGCAACCACATGCCACCACACCCTGTGAAGTGTTGTAATAAGTTGATGACTACTGATAAATAAATATAATAAATAAATAAAATCATGAATAAAATATGTAAATAAAATTACTCAAAAACTTAATAAAATTATTAAGCATAATTAACCGAAATGTCCGTAGTATGGGCGCCAGAGTTCACCAGAATGGATCCCTCGAATTTAGATAAGAGCATGATAGACTTTATATCCCAGGGCGTGTACATAATGCTGCGTACTGGTACATCTGCTGCAGGCCTTACCTAACCTCCTGAAAACGACTAATTAGGTAGGAACTGCACCTAGGTTTATCAATAACACTGATTCTAAAATAGCTAACTATATTCTGAACAAATTCCGTGCATGAGCACCTCATCAACATACAACATTATACATATAATACACACATAAAATATTGCTGGAAGACTCCATATTTACAACACAACAATAATGAAAACCGTGGGAAAACGAAAACGAGAACTAGGTTACCATTTGTAAATAGTCCGATGAACAATGTACATGTATGAAGATAAATACCCTTCACAGTCTATATCAATTCGACTTACCGATTCTCATAATCGGCAGTTATCACATCACACAGATACTGTACCTTGTACTACTGTGTTCACATATTTTAACACTTGTTGTAAAGATATATACACACGTCTGTCGATCCTCAACATAAATTTATGGAAAGTCTGAGATAGCTTTCACCAACATATAATGCTAGGCCGCCACAAGTGCTACAATACTTAATGCGCAAGCACTCTCCACAATCAGCCACTTTCCACAAACATAACACGACTACGCTCCACGAACGTTTGAAGTCCAGTCCATTGCAGCCATGTCAATCCAGTACCGTGTCTCAGCACCACTTCCTTCCCGTACAGTCCGTCAGTTGTAGTTGTAGTTATCTTCCTTCTCGTTCCTTTACCTTCACCTTTACAATCACCCTTACAATGTTTCTCATACAATCTCTCATACAATCCTCTGGTTGCCGCCGTATGACCAACCTTTATAGACATCAACATCCCCCTCCTCTCAGATGAGACGTCTGGATTGGTGCTTGCCAGCCAATCATGAGTGATCTCAAATCAAGACCAAGCCCTGAACTACTTCTTCCTCCCAAGACAATAACAAACTCTGGGGAGTTTTCATGAATCACCAAACTTTCCTGGTACAACAACAAGCTTATCTCATCAGGCTGGGATATATACACGAGTAATGGAATTTCCTGACACAAGTACATCACAACAGACACTGGGGTAGCCAGATGACTCATTCAAATTACCAGAGTTATTACAGCAATGTTTTCCCACTCGTGCAAAACAAATTACTCATACCTACATATGTGGATATCTTCCAGCTTACCAATATAAATGACAAAACATACAAATGAAATACTGATAATAATAATAATAATAATAAATCGAATACTGACAATAATATCTCTAACTTCTACATATAATTCGGGGGTGTGATATATGTACTATCACAGTGTACATGGATAGTAGATAGATAGATAGATAGATAGATAGATAGATAGATAGATAGATAGATAGATAGATAGATAGATAGATAGAACTCCCACACTCTTGAGTGACTTTGAAGCATTTAGTGCTCTTGAAGCTGCCCATTAGAAATCTGAGGTCAACTTACTAAGGAATATTTTTATGTAGGAAAACCCTACATAGGCCGACAAACAACCGACTACAATACCGGTCAAAAGTTTAGAACCACATAAATAAATAATGGAATGTCATCTAGAACGTACAATTGTGCCACTAGACCTCTGTATTGCTTTTTCTGATTTTTTTTTTTTTTTTTTTTTTTTTTTTTTTTGCAAGTTGCTTTACGTCGCTCCGACACAGAAAGGTCTTATGGGGACGGAGGGACAGGAAAGGGCTAGGAGTGGGAAGGAAGCGGCCGTGGCCTTAATTAAGGTACAGCCCCAGCATTTGCCTGGTGTAAAAATGGGAAAAACCATCTTCAGGGTTGCCGACATTGGGGTTCGAATCCACTATCTCCCGAATATTTTCTGATTTCTTACATCTAATAGGATATATGTGGCCTGATTTCATTGAGTTTGGTCAAGTATCATATAAATTTTAACTGTTGGAAGGTCACAGAAAAAAATCAAAAACTTTGGAAATATAATGTAGCCTACTGATACTCTTATTGGTTGCAAATATTATCCCCAAGATTTTTTGTAGCCTTAGCAATGTTTAACGTGCCGGTATTTCAGAATTGTTTTGTTTATATATTTATGCTTTTGATGCGACGATGATAATAATAATAATAATAATAATAATAATAATAATAATTACTACCATTGTTTTGAAATTTTTGTGCAAATGTAACAAATACGAAAATATGCGGCACCAGTTTTTGCGTGATTTTTATTTTTATTTTCCAAAGCAGATGATCGTCGATTTTTCCTTCTCATCACGTATGGTCCAAGGTCCCAGGGCGAGATATCGGCGTAAGACTTACCTGCCGTGATAGTTTCCCATGCACTCTACAGATGGCATCCAAGAACTAGGAGTTGTTAGAAAAAGTTGTACCTGAAGCTCTAACTCATATTTCCGCGTGAAAATGAATATAAATAGAATGCCCGAAGGATGTTTTTCAGTTATACCACTTGTGATCCTAATGATTTGGAGGCGAGGTACTTATCTTGAATTTCATTGTCATGTTACCAGATGCGAATAATTTACACTTTCATGGGGTCCTTCAAAAAGCGCGCCAGTTTCGTTATATCAAATTATGAAGTTTATTTTGTCAAAACACATTAACAAATTATATAGACATATTCATCACACACGTTCCAATTCCAGGTATCGAAAATGCAATAACTCTGTCCGTGTAATTCGCTATGACTGCCTGACAAGATTCCACTTGGATTTAGCCAACAACTCGTCGAATTTCTTCCTTTAACGCGCGGATGTTGCCAAGGGAGATGTTCAATCAATTTCCAGTTTCTTTAAAATCATTTAAGAAAAGGCTAGGAAAACAACAGATAGGGAATCTGTCACCTGGGCGACTGCCCTAAATGCAGATCATTAGTGACTGATTGAACATCGCAGGTCAAGTCACATGACCTTGGTGGCCATTGTTGGTCACCATTACGCAAGATGAGCCGATGAGGAAAACCGCTTAGGTATCAACTCAATTGTTTTAATGTTCAATGCTGAACCCGTTTCATTGAACTTTACCATAAATCTACGAACTGTTGATTAATTCGGTACTTCATTACGCCCTAGAATCGCGTGAAGACGTCTGACATTTGCTGCATAACTTTCTCCGTTGTGATAAAACGTTTTCACAATTAGCACACGTTGCGCAGTAGTAAACTGCTCCGTGGCTAGGACACACAATGAAGAAATGCGAAAACTTCAGACTGAAGCAACAGTCGGAATGTTTATGGATACCGAAACGATACGCAACAATGTCGACTACCGAGAAAGAAAAACATCGCGGGATTCAGAACCGGCGCACATTTTGAAGGACCATGTAATACCTTTAATAATGGACTGCCAGCTAAGGATATTGGTTCTTAGTTGCGTTATGCAGTACTGTCGTTTGGGAATCGGAGTGGCTACCTGAGTACGATCTGAGACAACGAGTTATAAGTTACACAGCTATAGCTAGCGTGTAGTGACGTTCTTCTGATCGCCTTATGTTAAAGATGTGAATAGAAGACTTTCGCATGTATGTAGGCAGGAAAGATAAAGCACCCCTCGAGTTGGCCAATTTTTCTGCCGGAGACAATCTCATACTATTCGAAGACAATACACCTAGTGACCTTGATATTAGCTTTATAAGCGACAGTAATCAAGTTACATTATCTGAAATGTAAGAAAAGTAAAGTCCCCTTTTAAGTTTGATATCGTACTCCGGGCATTTAAATCTGTTACGCTTCTTTGTAAATTGTACGACAGGAGTCGAATTGTCTGCCGATAATCCATTAACTTTTCTGCTTTCCACAACAATCAAAACCACCTCAGGTCAGTCCTAACATTGACAAACTATTGAAGTAGTCTTTGAAACCTCTTATAGTTCAAGTGAACTTCTATTAGCTACCCTTGTTTATTCAGTCTACCGTGGTGGTCTTCATGCGTGACGTCAGGACCCTTCTCGACATACCGGAAGTTTTCAGCGGGACTGTGGGAACATCGTTCAAAGTCGTATTAGGAATGTCGTGATAGCCGTAAAATTTTCATGCGTAATTTCCTCTGTTTTGGACAGCTACCCTTAGAAAATGCTGAGATAGTATGTTATTTGAAGTACTAGAACACCTGTCCCAACAGTTGTACATATCGATATCACCAGACCTGTTTGCATAATTTTTCAAACTATCTAACTTACCGATCGACTTCCTGTCCTCCAGGGCCGGTATCGTAAATCTATACAATATTATATTATCTTCAACTATACAGTACACCATCAGGCGAGATTGGTTATGGGCCGATTCCTAGATGTTACGCCCCTTTAAACAACAATCCAACAAGTGATTGGTTATGCGATAGGGAGACCTGATGGGTGATTCTGAGGATGACATTCGTTGTGCATACATACACACATACACGTTTTAGTCAACAACCGGGATTAAAGATAAATAAGAAATGTACGCGGTTAGACAACAGTAAACGGTTCTATGCTGGGCTACGTCAAATATTGGTGACAATTCTGAGCGTAATGTCCTCTGTTTTGGAGAGCCACCCTTAAAAAAATGCTGAGATAATATGCTATTTGAAGTACCAGAACACCTCCCCTAACAGTTATACAGTACATTCAAATTATTACAGCTCAGAGAGAGAGATATATGGCGATTTGTATGTATCACTTTGCTTTTAATCCGTATAGCCTGCATTTGAAATACTTCGGATTGAACCTAGTAATTCAGAGTACTTGCCACTATCTACACTCATCTGCATGCTGGTATGGGAGAGTTAGATGCTGATAGATCACTAGACAATTTTTAAATTGGAATTTACGTGTGAACTTGTGTTAGAGGATCGATTCCCCCCTTAACAAATTCGTGTTACGACGTACTTCACTGTATGTGAAATATTTCCACTTTTCATGTGGTCTTCCCGCTGCAGTGAAATAGAGGTTGCATTCATAGAACGTAGACGACCGTACCTGATCTTCGTATCCCATATCGATCATTGCAATGATAATGGAACTCATCGAGCTTTCATATCTCCTTTCTGAAGTTCATTGATGAAATGAAATGGCGTACGGCTTTTAGTGCCGGGAGTGTCCGACGACATGTTCGGCTCGCCAGGTGCAGGTCTTTTGATTTGACTCCTGTAGGCGACCTGCGCGTCGCGATGAGGATGAAATGATGATGAAGACGACACTTACACATAGCCCCGAGCCAGCAGAATTAACCAATGATGGTTAAAATTCCCGACCCTGCCTGGAATCGAACTCGAGACTCCTGTGACCAAAGGCCAGCACGCTAACCACTTAGCCATGGAGCCAGACTCATTGATGATAGATCCAGTATAAGGTGAAATGAAGGTGACGTTTATAGTGCATGCAGATTTATCCTAAAACTGTTATAGGGTGGACCGTGGGTAGTGAATAGGGAAAGAGGTGAAACCTAGCTGTTCTGAGCTATATTCGCAAATCTTTTCATTGAAGCAGAACATATTATTCTTCATTAGTGTCTCGTGTATCGAATATGATGGGGATAGAGTATGTAAGAATTATAGCATTAAATTTTCAGAAAGAGATGTGTAACAATCATCAAGTAACGTAGCCTTCAGTTTATTTTGGTTAGAAATAAATTATAGGTGTTTAAGAAGAAATAGAGACCGAGAGTGTTGGCCGTGCGGTTGGAGTCGCGCAGCTGTGAGCTTGCATTTGGGAGACAGTGGGTTCGAATCCCACCACCAGTAGCTCTGAGCTCTGATGACAGTTTCCCATCTTCGCACCAGGCAAATGCGGGCGTATAGGCCACGCCCACTACCTTTAAAATCCTAACATTTTTCCATCCTTCCGTCGCCGAAAACCTTGGATGTGTTAGTGCGACGTTAAACAATGAGAGGAAAAAATGAAAGAGAGAATTAACACTCCCTGGATTACTGCAACTTTGCTTTTTCTCGTAATTAATACGTGACTATATAATTTTGTACCTTGAGTGTTCTATCGATTAAGGAGAGTTTAACATTTAATCTTTTCTGTTGTGTAGGGCGCACCTGTCGGGCCAGCCCCCTCCCCCGCACCTGGTGAAGAGCCAGAGCCACTCCTCTGTGCCTGCATGTGGCACGAGCGGCCGTCAAGATGAAGAACCCCTGAGAGGACTGCAAAGGAGCAGTACTCAGCCTCTGGGCAAGGAGCTGGATACCGACACCATGAGCGGGGCCAGCATCAGAGACAGGTGAGTGCGTTGTAGAGTTACAGGTGGCCACATTTTATGTATAGTATTGTTAATTGCAGGTGGGTATATTACAGGCATTATTAGTTATAGGTGGGTACATCATAAATATTGTGAGGGACAGATGGGTACATTACCGGTATAGATATTGTGAGAGATAAGTGAGTGCATTATGATCAGTTTGGTTTCATCTTAGATAATATTCTGAGATGTGGGTGAGTACGTTATAAATATTGTGAGGGATGGTACGTCTTAGACGTATTAGTTTCATCATAGACTTTGAGAGACAAGTGGTAGGAGACATTCGTTGGTCACTTATTATTAGTGTCAAAAGGGAAGCTGTTAACTTTGTGGTCGTTTTTATGAAGTAAAATATTTTGGCCTGGCGCAAAATTTTTCGGAACGCAGCGTATTGACTGGGTGGGATAACGCGACATCATTGCGGGTGCTTGGTGAATCAATTCTGAGTAGCCTTTAGAGTCCAAAATGCTTCCCATTTGGCACAGATTGCAGTTCATTACTGATTCATTTAAAATTAAAAGGAGAGTTTGTGGACTTGAACGATAGCGAATATTTCCTCTTGACAAATGTTAGCAGTAGGATTAGAAACGCAAAGGTATTGATAAATACAGCCGCGAAGACTGATACGATTAGGCTTGAGAATGTGCCTGTCATACTTATCATATGGAGAGGACAAACTATTTTTACATCAATTTTAGTGGGATTTTAAAAGTAGGCTCTATCTGGGGAGGGAAAACAATCCGAAGCTAACTTTTTACTAGTTCTCAGAAGTGCCTCAGGATATTGGCCTACATTAGTATTTGATACAAATGAACTTAAGCTAAGACCTTCTCTGCATTTCATCTTAAACTATAATGACTGTAAATTAACCCAAAATATCAACTTTTTAAGTATTTATTTTCATTTGATATTTTAAACAGTCTTGGTTTTACACAAAACTAACGGTTTTTACTACGATTTGTTTATACAGCCGGAGAGTAGGAGATGCTCTCTTTAGTGACAAGATTTGTACAGATATTTACGAAGTCGTTATTTATTTCTGTCATTCATTTTATATAACATTTATTTACGTCCTGTACTTTCTTAATTAAGAAACAAATATTTTATAAGAATATTCAGTCAAACGATGCCACTTGGGAGATATTCTCAATTTGAATAGAAGTATCAACGACAAATTATTGTCGCTCGTGTCTGTGTTAATATAGCCTTACGTAGAGTAAGTAGTTCACTACGTCCCTAGGAGAGAAACAAACAGGCTGCTAACGGGTTGCAGATTGAACAAGTAGAGTCTGACATCTGAGTGGCTAAGCATTGTAATTCTCATTCTCATTCACTCCTTAAGTCGTGATCCACATATTTTCCCAGCCACTTGGTATCTCACTTATCAATGCACCATACATAATAATGGTATATACAGTCCTGCTGTGCCAGTATATTTGAAATCTTACGGGCTGAACCAAAGGGTTACGTTCAAGACGTTCTTGCAGAGAAAAGGTAGCAGAACATTTGAATTTTTTCCTGAAAATAGTGATCATATGTGGTTATTGTCTTTTTATGTCTATGTAACTGCTCAACATGTACTGAGGAGCTGATGAGGTGGAATGCATGGGCAATAGGTGCTCATGTCATGCACGAAGCAAATTGGCTACTATACATGTGGGAGCGACGGAAGAATATTCAGGTGTATACAGTTTATCCACCGAGAACTGTACGAGAGCAGATCAGAAAATAAGTTGCACTTCCCAGTTATGGCCATTTATTACACCACCTATACAACAGCAACACGACTATAACGACATACACTGTAACATCACTTTTCCACATAGTTTCCAAGAGACTCCAAACATTTCTGCGAACGCACAACCAACTTGTCGATGCCGGACGCATAGAAATTTCCTCCAGCGTTCTGCAACCACTCGGAGACAGCGGCCTTCACCTCCTCATCGGTCTGGAAACCTCGACCACCGAGCTCCGTTTTGAGCTTAACGAACAGATGAAAGTCACATGGCGCTAGGTCGGGACTGTAGGGTGGATGTTGCCAGACCTCCCACTTGAAACGCTGCGGCAGTTCTCTCGTTTGGCGGGCCTTGTGAGGTGTTGCGTTATCGTGCAACAAAATCACACCGGCGCTCAATTTCCCCCGACGCTTCTCTTTAATCGCTTTACGCAACTGGTGCAACATTTGACAATACGACGCCGCGTTGATCGTCGTTCCTTTCGGCATGAATTACACGTGCAGCAAACCCTCCATGTCAAAGAGCACTGTCGCCATGACCTTACCGGCTTAAGGTTGAACCTTGGCCTCCTTTCGTTGTGGTAATGAGGATTGCACCCATTCCATTGATGTTCGCTTCGTTTCGGGGGTGAAGTGGTGGACCCACGTTTCGTCCCCTGTGACGATTCGCCGCAGAAACCCGTTGCCGTCTGCGGCATAGCGTTGCAAAAATGCCAGGGAGGTTTGGAAACGTTATCCCTTGTGCTTATCGGTGAGAAGACGTGGGACCCATCTTTGACACAGCTTACGATATCCAAGGTCCTCGTGAACAATGGTGAACACACTGCCATACGACATGTTCAGCTGCGTCGCGATTTCTCTCAGTTTAATGCGCCGGTTCTGTCTAATGATCGCATTCACACTGTTCACCTCTGTACGGGTCCTGGACGTTGCGGGCCTGCCTTCGCGATGGTTGTCCGTGATATCCGTGTATCCGGCTTCGAATTGCTGACACCACTTTACGATACCTCGCCGGGAAATGGCCCGTTCCCCATACACAGCACTGATTTCACGATGAATGTCCGTGCAATTCTTCCTTTTGGCCCATAGAAATCTGATTGTCGCACGCACTTCATATTTGGAGTGAACGTCCAATTGACGCGCCATTGCATTTGGCCGCTATTCACACAATACTAGACGAGACACCACAGCGACCTGCCTAACAGACGTGTGGACAGTGTCTGTCCCTTTCTCCGCTGTGCCCACGTTTGCGACACACAACGCGCTGCTGCGGCGCGTTAGTGCAACTAACCTTTTGATCCACCTACGTACAAAGATTGTCAAGCTATGCTGTATAGCCTTTAATTACAGACAGACATACGAATATAGACTGCAAATATTATACAGCAAATACGTTTCATTCTCGTATGTTTACAAATTTGATGACCAAGACAAGGTATTTTATAAAAGAGACCTAACAGTGTAATCAGGAAGCAGTCGTGTTTACCACTGATTTGTTTTTTGTCTTCAAAGTTTTGTCACATCTGCAAGAAATTACATGAGTGTATTATCGTTTGTTCCATATGCAGAATGGCTGCTCTGCAGAAGAGTGGCACCACGGACTGGAAAAAGCGGCTGTCCCGACTTAATCCTGAGGATGATCTCTCTCTTCTCGTTACCAACAACAAACTTAACGTAAGTTACCGCCATTCATAAGTAGTGCAGTTTGCTAATTCAGTATAATGTGTTATAAGTGTGTCTTGAGCCAGCCTTGTCAGTGCTTTCAAAATGATCTTGTTCACGCCAGATTCTAAAATACGAAGGCGGAAGTGGAGGGGGGAGAGGGCGGCAGTTCGGCCCCTAAGTACTGTGTTGTATCAAATTGAATTTACATGAATTTGCGAGGAACGTAATCTGAAGTTAGAGATATGCCACCAGAACGCATACAGTGCAAGCGTGAAAGTTCAAGGCAGATGACACAATAACAATAGGTTCAGCGAGTCGGCACAAAGCACAGCAGTACGCGACCTCATGGCCATGTCCGGGTGTAAAACTGCTCTTCTCCAAATGCTTTCATTCAGAGGATAACGAGATAAAGTACAAAAAGCTAGTATTTGAGGTACAGGATGAGTCCCGGAAGGGTTTCCGTCCTTCCTGCATGCCGCGTGTCTGCAAACGAAAGCGTGGTCACTGTCACGCTGTTCCCGTACGTCCGTTGAAAACTATGATAAATAGATGATAATCATGTTGAAAACAGAAACACAGTAAAATTTACCCCATTACTGAAAGTGTTGAAAATTCTCTCCCTCAGCCTGTAGACAAGCGTTGTAGCATGTGGTGATGTTCGGGTTCATTCTCTAAAATTTAGCCTCATGAATTTTCAAAATTTCGGTCTGAATTGCATTTTAAAATCTACAGAACATGAAAATACGCTGTCCAACACTTAGTTCAGAAGCCATGAAACGCACTAAACCGATCAATCACTGCTGTATAAGAAGCAATCACGCTGTAAGTTGTACGGAAGCTTATCGCAGACTAGTTGAGACCATAACGTCACTGGGCAAACTATCTGGTTCAGGCAGCTGTTGCATCATCCACTCGCCCAGACACGACACAAGGAATAACCAGCAATTTGACTGAAGTTTGCTCTGTATTAAAACATGTGTGTTGTATTTAAATAGGCTGGCCCTGTTGTCTAGGGGTAGCGAACCTGCCTTTTACCCGGACGTCCTATGTTCGATTCCGGGCCAAGTCATTGATTATTACCTGCATCTGAAGTCTGGTTCGAGATCCACTCAGCCTAAGTGAGAACAATTGAGGAGCTAACTGAGGGTGAGATAGAGGCCCCGGTCTAGATAGCCAGGAATAACACCTGATAGAATTCGTCGCGCTGACTACGCGGTCGCTTGGTAGGCCAAGATCCATTAAGAATGTAGCGCCATTGGCTCCATGACAGACGAGGTTAGAGGATCGTCTAAAGATGGATTCTCAGACATGTCAGGTAATGTTAGTCTCGGCGAAAAATTGTACAAAGTTAACCTAATAAAAATAATATCAGGTCTTTAACGTCTTTCATACGACGAATGAAAACGGAGATGATAAAAATTTTAGCCTTCTACTCATTTATATTAAGTATCTGGCGCTCTTAATGGGTGGTCCACGTTATGGCCTTCGGTTTATAAGGCCCTGAATTCGATTCCCGGCCAGGCCGGTGAGTTGTGCCGCATTTGGTTAAATCATCTAACCCGTGGGCTCGGTGGCTGTGATCGCCATAATACACATCTTCATTTAGGGTTTGTTTTTGGAAGACCATCCAGGCGTAAAACTGAGCTTAATGCACATTAGTGCCTGCTGCAGAAATTTAGGGTGGGGGAGCCAGAAAAGAAGTTACTATTGCGTCTTACAAAATTTTAAATTTTAAATGTGCGCTGTTAATTACAGAATTCTCTTTTTAAATACCTTTTTAACGTGGAAGAAGGGAGGAACCAACATATTTGAGTAGATGTGACCGATGAAGTGGGAAGGGCGGATTGCGTAGTCGTGTTTGTTATAGCCAAAGATGAAACTGAGGGACCAGTAATAAGTCATAATAGACTAATGTAAGTACTGGAGCTCGTAAATGTTGGTTCTGGACTCAGTATACATGTACAGACACCATAACACTGTGTATATAACTGCTTAGAGGAAAATATGAAAATTAGCGTTTTTCAAGACTAAAGTGATGCCAGTAAGGAAGATACCTGAGAGGATTGAATCTCAGGTCGAGCATACAATCTTGGAACCAGCTGATCATTTCAAGTATTTGGGACTGTGTTCTCCTAGGTTGGTAGTGCAGTATAGTAGGTGAAATTGAATCGAGGTACAGCAAAGCTAATGCCGTGAGCTTGCGGTTGTGATCAACTGTGTTCTTGTAAGAAAGAAGTTTGCTCCCGCACGAAACTACCTTTACATTGGTCTGTTTTCAGACCAACTTTGTTGTACAGGAGTGGTGGCGGTCATTATTGTTTTTAGGGGAACTTCAACCTAGCAACCATCCTCAAGTTAGAAATAACTAGCGAAAATGATCGCTGGTACAAACAGATGCTGTCAATGGCAGAAGCGTACTCAGAATAATGAGGTGATAAAGGCTGAGTTGGGAATAAATACGAGAGTGAAGCTGTACACACAAACCCGCTTCGGTGGTAGTTTTCTGAGGTGAATGGAAAAGGATGGGCTCGGTAATGAAGGTTGAGAGAAGTAGAGGGAGACTAAAGCGACGATGGCTAGACTCTTCTTAATGATGGGAAATGTGGAACTAAACGAAGCCATAGGTCGAGTTCCAAATAGAGGATTCTTGAAGAGTTCGTGAATTCACCGAGACTTGCACACTGAAAGTTGAAGAGCATAATAGTCGATAACTTGTGTGTATATATGTTAATTTTGCGCCCTGGGGCATAACCAAGTGGCAGTGTCACTGGCTTCTCACCAATGCGGGCCGAATGTATGCGGGATATTTTATTCGGATTCCATTTAAAACTGGAGGTCTTATGATTGTGTTTGGTTTTGCTACAAGTGATGCTGATATATATATATATTTTTTTTTTTTGCTAGGGGCTTTACGTCACTCCGACACAGATAGGTCTTATGGTGACGATGGGATAGGAAAGGCTTAGGAGTTGGAAGGCCTTAATTAAGGTACAGCCCCAGCATTTGCCTGGTGTGAAAATGGGAAACCACGGAAAACCATTTTCAGGGCTGCCGATAGTGGGATTCGAACCTACTATCTCCCGGATGCAAGCTCACAGCCGCACGCCTCTACGCGCACGGCCAACTCGCCCGGTGATGCTGATATGGTACGAAAGTTGTTGTAGGGTTACCCATGCACTCATGGTTTTTTAAAGGGATTATGAGCGGGGTTATGAGCTCTCTCTTTTACCGTAATCTGCCTGTGTTTAATTGGCTGGTTCAAGTCAGTAGCGTAGCCAGGATCGGCCGATGTGTGTGTGAGGGAGTATAGTTACAAAATGCTGATAGAACATAAATGAGGTGCGCGTGTCGTGCGCGCATGCATGACTTATTATGACACTGATACAAGTGAATTATGTTGATATTCAGATTGCAGTACACTACAAAATCTTACAGAACAAGAATAATGCGATCAAGGTGAACAGTTTTACAGCGAATTATATGTTCAGTTTATAATCTAAAATCCAGTTTTCGAGGTTTCTTAGATTCATCAGATCTGTTGGTTTTACAATTATGTCTCTGAATGTTTTGTTTTATTGTTTACTGTCTATTTCTGTTTATTTTCTTTAAATATCCCTCCTCTCTGGCTATGCCCCTGATTCAAGTATATTGTGCGTGTAGAATGCAGGCCACTCATTGATGACGAACGTTATGGTTGTTTCATTATTTTTGACGCAGTATTGTCCTTAACCTGAGAAAAGAGCTTTATAATTGTTTCATTATGTTAATAACAGTGTTCCATTGTTAATTCGTGTGGCCCATTCATCTTCAAGCATTATAAATCTGTGATAAACGCATTGTGTTCTGGAGAATTATTACAAGCTATCAATTACTGCTGTGCCGTGTGCAGTGAACCTTATTGTTGTGTGATGTTTTAATAGCTGCATAATTTGAGGGACTTGAGCTTCTGTCCGTCTTCACTCTTCAGTATAGGATGGCTGTTGTTGTTTATGTTCACATTAGGGGGAACAAAACGGAACATGTAGCCCTTTCCCCACCTGAAAACTTTTTTGTTGATAAACTTAGAAGTACAGTTTTAAAATGACCACAAGTTCTGGAAAAGACAGAATACTTTTAAAAAAAGGTCTTTTGCCATATACATGTTCTGGAAAGGTAATGGCACAATCGCGCTAATTAAGTGTTCGAGTAAATTGTCCCTTTATGTGACTCAACAATTACATAAAACATTTTGAAATGTCTCTTAATTTAATCTTTCGGGAGGAGATAAAAAATAATGCTGCTGACAATGTTTAACAATTTGAATAATTTATATGAAAACATTCAACCATATATTCCATTTAATATCTTAATGTGTTTCTATAGATAATTTCTCGACATTACACGCGTGTGTGGAACGTTTTAAAACCGTTGTTTTACTTGGAGAGGCGTAGCTAGAAATCACACTTCACACTGCGCGGTTTGGTTCCACTTTATCACCTTAAAATTGTAGGCCTCGTACCTAGTGGCCAACCACAGTAACGCAAACAAATAGAAACACACTGTGTAAGACCTGCACAATAATGCGATTAATTGCAGTCTGGGTTGATGCTGCAAAAGCTCGGATTAAGTGGGAAAGGATGAAAACCGAATATTCGTCAGCTTATCCCAGTTACTTCTTAGGTCGCTGGACCCACCCAGACCCATTTTGTTTTTGGCCGGGGATTTAAGGCTGGACGCTTCCAGGTGCCAAGTAATTTTTGAGATGAAAATCTCAACCCAGGATCGACCGGGATTAGAGCCTCGGCCTTCTGGGTGGGAAGCCAATAGATACGCCATTGAGCAAATCATGCATTCCCGATAGGAAGCGGAAATAAATGAAATATTGCTTACCTGCTTAATTTGCTCAGTCTTTGAACATGGAGGAAAATATTGAAAATGAAAATCCACAGCCTCTTCCCAGTCATTCGACCGGTTCAGGAATGAAATGAATGAAGCCCCCATCTAGAGGCGAGGATAGGAATTGTGCCGGCTGCCGAAGCCTGTCGCACTCCTCTGGGGCAATGGTTAAGGACTGACGGAAGATATGGTTTTAGGGGTGTTGCTGGAATGAAAGATTACAGGGGAAATCGGATTACCCGGAGAATAGCCTGTCTCACCTCCGCTTTGTCCAGCACAAATCTCACAAGAGGATTTGAACCGCTGAACCCAGCGGTGAGAGTCCGGCGCGCTGTCGCATGTGCCACGGAGACTGGAGGAAAATATTTATCTTAGATTCATCAAAATCCGGCCAGTTACATAGTTCTGTAAGCCAGTAATTAAGATCATAATTTCCATTGTGATTAACTTACTGTGCACTCGTAACGCGGTGGGTTTAGGTTCATTTTTCGATCAGTTATGTTCAGTCGCGTCAACGTTATTTGCATGTCCTTGCTAGTTTCGCCATAAATTTAACGAATCATTCAAGTCTTTGACCGGCCAAGACTACTACTGCCCAGCGATACGACCTGCAGATATTGGAATACCAGCTGGTCAGTATCACGACATCCTCAGCCGTATTGCATGGCTTTCTTGACCGGGTGCTATTAATTAGCTGACCATATTTCTTAAATAAATTGAACATTGAGACGGGGATTATTTAATATTGTGTATTCACGAAACAGTAAAATGTTACAGAAAGGTTTTTTTTAGTACTGTATAACCATGTTTGAGCTTAATGTTTCTATCGTTGGACTTGGTGGCAGAAACCATACAGAATTTATATAGACATACGATAGAAGGGTACCGTATTTCACTGCCTTCCATGTAGATTCGAACCCTTTGGAAGCCCACAACAAACATATCTATAGGTTCAGTTGTTTCTGAGAAACATAGAACTTCGTAGAACTTACATATTGACATACGCTCATTTTTTTTGATCGACTCTAATTGCTGTGCCTCTGTATTTTTGATCTGCAAATATAAACACGTTTTTCTATAATAATAATAATAATAATAATATAATTATATATTATTATAATATTAATATTAATATTAATATTAATATTAACTACGGCAATAAACGAAGCGGCGTATCGCGTGCGGCACCATATATTATTATAATATTAATATTATTTATTATTATTATTATTATTATTATTATTATTATTATTATTATTATTATTCGTGTGACTGTTGAAGCCGGGTGCTGCCCATGTAAGGCAGATTCTCATATGAAAGTAGGCGGCGTCTGAGAAATTTTATAGGCCTATATTTGTGGTGGATTGTATTATATGTGGTGTGCGAGATACAGGAATGTTGGGGATAGCATAAACACTCGGTTCCCAAACCTAATGAATTAACTGAATTAACCATTTACGATCAAAATCCTAAGACCCAGCCGGGAAACAAACCCAAGGCCTGAAAATCAAGATGGTGATTATTCAGCCATTGAGCCGGAGTTCTTCTTTAGAGAACCTGATTTGTTCTGCGTGCTTTATAGGAATATTCTATTCTATATATATATATATTTAACATATATATGGGTTCTGCCATTGCAGAATAAAAGTGAGTCCAAGAATGTTTGTTTTAGAACGTCCTATATCACCTTACCTTTTCGTATACATATGCACGTTTTGTCTTAATGTAAGCAAGGCTATGGAAGCACAAATTCTTGCCAGCAATTATTCTTTATTGTGGTGGGTAATGTGTCTTGCATACGCTGCTTGATGGATTGAACTACGGCAATAAACGAAGCGGCGTATCGCGTGCGGCACCATTTGCTTCTTCCCACGTTAATAAACACGCTGCCTTATCTGGATATAAACCATTACCCGACTCCATTGTGCACGAGTCTACAATTGGGAACATGCATCATTTTCAAAAATATTTTTTTTGAAAAGTACACCAATGAAATAGTACGTAAACGTATTACATTGTGGTATGTTGCCTTGTTTTCTACCATTAAAAAAATATTTAATAGTGCCTTTCCGCAAGGCGAGTGAAACGGCCTCTGACGTAAGCGGCGCGCTGTGACGTCACGATCCAGTACCGCATGGAGCTCTACCAGCCGTTGTGCATCAGCCGTTGCTAAAAGCCGATTGTTTATTATTCATGATCGCGAATAACTTCAAAATGACAGAAGAAAGGTTCAAAACAGCACAATCAGACAATCTATCATGTGTAAATGTCATCATTCTTGAAAAATAGTGACTTTTGTGGCCGCAGAAATTCGCGGATAACAAGCAAGTTTGTAAGTGGCGTCTTTTATATACGTGCAATGTACTGTAACCCATAGTATTAGGATAACAACGAACCTGGATAGATATCACATCAATTTCAACATTTCCTTCTAGACTAATTCCCCTATTAAAGAATAACATTACATTTTCGGGCTTTCAGCATTAGTAAAGTAAGAAATCGGATTTCAGCACTAACATAAACATATAGGTAGCATTATAGTACTAGTCCGCTTCTGTGGTGTAGTGGTTAATGTGTGCCACTCCCGGAGGCCCGGTTTCGATTCCCGGCTCTGCCATAAAAGTTGAAAACAAATAGTACGAGGGCTGGAACGGGGTCTACTCAGCCTCGGGAGGTCAACTGAGTAGAAGGGTTTCGAATCCCACCTCAGCCATCCTCGAAGTGGTTTTTCGTATTTTCCTACTTCTCCTCCAGGCACCTAAGGCCACGGCCGTTTCCTTCCCTCTTCCTTGTCTATCCCTTCCGATCCTCCCATCCTCCAACAAGGCCCCCTGTTGAGCATAACAGGTGAGGCCGCCTGGGCGAGGTAATGGCCCTCCTCACCAGTTTCATCACCATACTCAAAGTCTCACGTTCCAGGACACTGCCCTTGAAGTGGTAGAGGTGAAATCCCTCGCTGAGTCCGAGAGAAAACGAACCCTGAAGGATAAACTGATTAAGAAAGAAAGAAAGAAAGAAAGAAAGAAGGAAAGAAAGAAAGATCATAGTACTATAGGGCTATAATCTATCATTCCCAAAAAAATATATATTTATGGTTGGGACAACTGGCCTACCCACTTCCGGGGCCCATGAAAGAATTAAATATCTTTGTGGAGGGAAAAAGTTAAACATGATAAAGATAAATATGACTTCATCTAGTTTTCACAAGTCGGGCTGAGTGGTTCAGACTGTTGAGGTGCTGGCCTTCTGACCCCAACTTGGCAGGTTCGATCCTGGTTCCGTCCGGTGCTAGTTGAAGGTGCTCAAATACGTCAGCCTCGTGTCGGTAGATTTACTGGCACGAAAAATAACTCCTGCAGGACTAAATTCCTGCACATCGGCGTCTCCGAAAATCGTAGAAGTAGTTAGCGGGGCGTGAAGCCAGTAACATTAATTACATTTGGCTTTTAACAAGCTGAGCATATCAGGAAAGAAAAGTGTCCTGGTGACATTTTAGTCGCTCAATACAGGAATGTCTTTGGGTGCTGTGACTTTTACATTTTTTTTTTTTTTTTTTGCTGTTTGCTTTACGTCACACCGTCGCATATAGGTCTTATAGCGACGATGGGACAGGAAAGGCCTAGGAATGGGAACAAAGCGGCCGTGGCCTTAGGTACAGCCTCAGCATTTGCCTGGTGTGAAAATGGGAAACCACGGAAAACCATCTTCAGGGCTGCCAGCAGTGGGGTTCAAAACCCACTATCTCCTGGATGCCAGCTCACAGCTGCGCGCTCCTAACCGCACGGCCAACTCGCGCGGTATTTTTACCCTTCGGTTTATTGACTTGGCTTGTATAACCTAAAACTTAGGCTAAGTTGGATAATATTTTAAACACCTACATCACTATTTTCACCTGTGTGCAATTATGTTATTTATTTCATTAATATTATGATAATTATTATAATTGAGCATTGTTAACTTATAAGACCCCAACAGACAAGCATTGGTTTTGTGTAGAGTTATACATTTGTTAAATTCACGTTGTTTCCTTTCATGATGTACACGCCTATTCTTTGTTACATTATAGAGTATTTTGATATAGCCTAAATTTCTTTACCAATTAAGCTCTTCAATAAAGACATACATAACTGCCCCATGCCAAGATATATTGGTAGAATTAGAGCTGTCCAAATGGTTCATCCCCTTTGATTTATTATCTTGACATGGATCACCCAAAACATAGGTTAGGTTTGGAGAATACTTTAATAATCAGCATTATTTAATGCACTGTTTATTACTTTCATATTCCAAGATGTAATTGAAGCATTTAAATAAAGCATCATACATTAAAATTTAAAGTTTTACCACTAGAACAGCTGACATGGAAAAGTGATTTCAAAATTCAAACAAATTCATCTTACGTTAAAATCTTCAAAAAAATAAACTGTAGACTTTTCCGATATATCACCAGCATTTCTCCACCTCGCCAAAATCGATTTCTCCCTAGTTTTAGCGTCTTTGGAACGTTTATAAACAATTTGTTTGGTATGGTATGCGATGTGCTATTGCACATCGGGACTCTACACCATTTATAAGTTTCTGCCTCACTGTCTGCGCAGGATTCATTTGAAGTCTAAAATATACCACTCAGATTATTATCCAATGTATAAACCTCGAATTTAACCATACTAGACACTAACGTAAAGTAGAAATACGCGAAGTGTATCCTGCTTCTCACAGCACACTATGTGTTATTTCGTCAGCTAATTCAGTCAACCTGTACGATGACGTCAGGCCAATGAGATCGCGTACTTGCGTGACGTGACATTTTCGTAGATTTTTATCATGTTTGGAGTTATTATTTGTACATTCTGATCACATTTTTGAATTCTGCATGCAATTTTGAATCAGATTAGCATATTTTTAATTAAAACCCCGGATCATGCATGTTCCCTATTACTGCACTATCATGAGACTGAAGACGTTGATTTAAAAGTTTACGCCGATCTGATTGTTTCTTGTGCCGTATCGGTGCTGTTAGCACGCTCAGCCTTAGCCCATAAGGTATACCACCGACAGGGGCTGAATAAGAGACTGCAGAGCCACAATTAATCCAATGGTTTTCTGTAGATATGGTAGCGAATTAATTTAAGGAAACGTTAAAATTCTTTATTATTTAATCTCTTATAACATAATTGCTAGTTTGTCTGAAAGTCTCTCTTATAACTAGTACTTGTCAGATTGACGACTAAACAAAAGTTCATTAAAGCTAAGGCCATCATTTTCACCATTACTTTCATTCATCTGTCTTCCAGCATCCGAATTTGATAGTAGGCCTAATATTAATCTTTGGATTGGAGGGAAGTAAGTCTGCACGTGGGTTTCTGGTATCAGTCAATCAGTTTTCCTTGAAAGGAACATTCCAGAAGGTGCAATATCGGAACAGTATGCTGGATGAGGTTACGGTTCTGTTCCATCTAATTACCGGATTTTATATTGTATTAGTGATGTTCGATATGCTAAGGAATTGTCTTGCTTGAGTTTCATAATTTCATAAACCCGATCCATTTGCTCATAATAGACCATGGCGTATGCTGAGAATGTGTCCGGCCCGGCGGTGTAGGGGGGCAACGCGTCCGCCTGTCACCCGGTGGCGCCGGGCTCGATTCCCGGCCGGGTCAGAGTTTCTTAATTGTATTGATTAATATCCCTGGCCTGTGAACTGGGTGTTTGTGACGTCTTTAATCCCTTTCCTCACACACAACATTCCACACTTCCGCCATTCCCATTACATGTATGTTCATACAATATGGTGCCAGTAGGGGCAAAAGATCCACATGGGTCGACGGCCCAATGCTGAGAGAGTCATTTGAAACAAATTAAGTGATTATTTGCGAAATTATATCACTGATAATACATTTTGCCCGACACTACCTTGACGAACTTCTGACTCATGTTCTTTACCACGAGATATGCACTGTTTCTCAAGGGTAGCCAGAAAGAATCATTTTCCATAGCGTGTCTTTGCACGTTATAGAACATATTATCTTGTGAATTTTTGAGATAACTTTACCTGAACTACGGTCTCTTGATAAGGATCTACTCGTAGACTACCTCGGTTGGTGGAGATTCCTGGCAACTTTGGCTATGGAAACAAATTCCTTCCAGCAGTACGTGGATGTTGGTATGTGGCTGTTCGTCGAGCATGGTGCGCTGACCATCATTTTCTAGAACTGAAGTTCATCCTGAGCGAGGTTTGTATTCAGGGGTAGCATTTCCACCACTATATCGCCGGAACCAATATTTTAAATATGCTGTTCTAATACTAGGCAACCCATTATTTTCTACTAAACACATTTCTTCGACTACTGATTTCACACGCAGACCTTTTTTTCCAAAAGGATCTAAGAGGCACCAGAATTCCATTATTGTTGGCTCACAGTTACGAAGTTCTGAAGTATTGATTGAAATTTTACCAACGATAAATACAAACTCGAGGATAAATACATATAAAACATTTGTAGTAAAATACAGTCTGTAAAATTTATAGAAACTGGTTCTGCAGCGATATCAGCAATAATAGAAAATTACAATTATTTATATCTATCAGTCGCAAATTTGGCAATCATTTGTTCATAATTTATATTCGTAGTAACGACCGTCCCTGTGGTTAAAATTGACTAGTCACTGAATTTCCCTAGTCCTATTTGTACCGGAATAAATCTATTTGTACCGTAATAACTCTCTTACCTTCTTCTGGAGAGGAAAGACACTTTCTCCGCCCGTGTTTGCGTGGTAGCATCACATATTGTTAAAAAACAAATGAAAATTACTTTGGTCCTACTGATGCGTAGCGTTTCTACTTAAATTACGTTGGAAAACACAAGAAGTCATTCAGGTGATAGCGTTATGATTAAAAAATAAAAGCTTGTGCATATCGACTACTCCAGCTTCAGTTTTGAAATTGTTCATGAATTCTTGGGAAATGTATTACACTCGGTACTAGCGTTTGTAACTGTGTGTAAGAACAGCAATACAGGAATCTCGAAAATATTTCCTATTGAAATCGTTGGATTCGTCCTCCGTAGTTTTTGGAATGGAAAAACCTATAATCTGTTATCCAGTCTTTGACCGGGTCAGGGATGTAATGAATGAACCATATATAGGCTATTATTTCAATGGGATCGCCACCCCCAAGGTGATTATTAATGACTGATAAATGCTATGGACAGTGTTGCTGGAATGAAAGATGACAGGGAAACCCGGAGTACCCGGAGAAAAAACCTGTCCCGCCTCCGCTTTGTCCAGCACAAATCTCACATGGAGGGACCGGGATTTGACCACAGTATCCAGCGGTGAGAGGCCGACGCGCTGCCGTCTGAGCCACGGAGGCTCCTAGTTTTTCGAATATCCTACAATATTTGTGAAAAGTAAGCGTATTTCAATAAGTGAAACTTTCCCCTTTCATCATTGCCCTGAAATTAGTTTATCTACATCACGAAAAATGCACGAAGAAAAATATTTAATTTTTTTTTTCGAGTTTTGTTTGTGTTCTGAGACGAGAAAATTTAAAAGAAGAAAGTACAAACGTTCTGTAGAGGTCTTCTCACGCTTGTATTCTGTACAGTGAACTAAATCAGTATGTTGTCAGTAGTGGCGGATTGGTGCTATTTATCCCTGAGTGTTGCTCTCATTTTGGAGGATGGAATAGGATAGAGATGAGGATGTTAACATACGTTTAAATGCAGTGGGTCGAGAATCGTAACAGAAAAATACAATCAATCAATCAATCAATCAATCAATCACTACTGATCTGCATTTAGGGCAGTCGCCCAGGTGGCAGATTCCTTCTGTTGTTTACCTAGCCTTTTTTTTAAATGATTGCAAAGAAATTGGAAATTTATTGAACATTTCCCTTGGTAAGTTATTCCAATCCCTAACTCCCCGTCCTATAAACGAATATTTGCCCCAATTCGTCCTCTTGAATTCCAACTTTATCTTCATATTGTGATCTTTCCTACTTTTAAAGACACCACCCAAATTTATTCGTCTACTGACACCCTCCCACGCCATCTCTCCACTGACAGCTCGAAACATACGACTTAGTCGAGTAGCTCGTCTCCTTTCTCCCAAGTCTTCCCAGCCCAAACTTTGCAACATACGAGTGAGAGAGAGAGAGAGACTTACAGAGAAGTCTTTTCGTTGAAAAAAAAAATCTGATCATTATTCAGCCCCACTGCTTCGCCTTCTTTGATCACTAGAGCCTATGTATAGCAGAGTAGTTACCGACGCTATGCCATGTCGTTGGGCAATCATATAGGCCTACCCTCGCATTTTTTAACATTGCAATACCATGAAGGAAGGTTGAAACGCATGTGAAATCAACAGTAAATTTATAACTGCTAGGTTCTTCAGTGTGCCAAAGCTAATTTTGAATAAATACATTTATAAACTCTTTGAAAAAGAAAACGTATGGTAACAGAATGAGCCTATATATTGATTTTTTTATGAAAACTGAAGTCGGTCAGTCCGGCCATTCTATCCGGTCGATTTCCTTCAATTTTTTAAACTGAAAAGTATTCGTGCACAGATTTGCCATCAGATACTATAAATCATTTAATTTCCGCCTTCCTCAAATTATTTGATTTTTCAATTTTTTGTCTCTTTGAAGAAATCATATTTTTGGTTCTAATTGAGGTACGGAGTTCGTTTTGGCCTAAGAACACTCAGTGTATCAAGCTCTTTCATTTCAGCTTTTAAGTATTCAAATTGGTTGATTCTAAGGAAAGTTATGAGTGCACATTCAATTTGACGTCTCATTTCTTCAACATTTTTTCTCATTGAAGCAATCAGATCCATCGTTCTAATTGAGGTATGCAGTTCGTTTTGGTCTAAAAACACTCAGTGGATCAAGCGCTTTCTTTTGAGGTAATAACTACTTAAATGGGTTGATTCTGAGAAAAGTTAGGAGTACATTTGTCTCCATGACGAAGATTTTCGAAGGACGTTTTACCAGTTCGGCGCGTAGTGTTGTTCCAAGGAACGTTTAATTCAATTTGTTTGTGTGATGTATTTTCAAGTGTTTTGTTGACATAATAGTACATTCTATTACCACAGAAGATCATGTGCTTTATTTCATTAATTCGAAACTTTGCAAATACATCCGTGAGGATACTAAGGAACACCACCACACTAAGTACATTGCGCGGGGAGCCAGCGGGAAAACTGCTAGTTATACCTGAAAAAAGAAACACCTTAATTAAAAATAGAATGATATGTTTCGTTCTTGAAAGAACATACTCAGATTCTATTAAATCAAACTCTTATATGTTTAGAAATGTATAAATATAAACAAAAATAAATGTTTATACCGAGTGGGGAAAATAAAACTGGCCCTGAAAATATTTATAATGGGACTGACGTGGGTTTGATCCTTGTTAATGAACATCACACAAGATGCTGGAAATGGCCTCATCTGAAGAAATGAAAAACTGAGGATCCATAAGTCCTGACTCACTTCATTCAGAAACCACCGGCAGAACTCAACACGCGAAGATTCGTGTGGACACTTTAACACTTGCATAACAGTAAATTGATAAGGACACTGATGCAGGTCCTTTTTGGTAATGTTTCGACACGACGATCTCTTATTTCCCACTTCCACAGATAAACGGCGTTAAGATATCGTCGGTCTACTGTTCGAACTGTCTTCGGATAATTACGGTTTTTTTTTTTTTTTTTTTTTTTTTTTTTTTCCACCATAGAGTCCGTTTCACGACATTTTGCCACTAAGTTCTGCATTGCAGAATTTGCTGGAGGTTTTGCCAAAACACTTCCAGTCTTGAACTCTTGCGCCAACCGTTCCGCACAGGTTTTCCACGAATCGTGCTTCGCATAACACGCGACAACGAACACTCGCTGTTTTATCGTGAACACCATGTTGTGTTGCATTCAACTGGTCACTAAACACAACAACCGATTGGTGCATCGAAATCACGGTTTCCAGCATTGCTTGTGATGGGCAGTTCTCCTCCTGTTCATTAACAAGTGCCAATTCCACGCCAGTCTTACAAATGTTTTCCGCACCAGGTTTCGTTTGCCCATCCTGTACATTCATATTTTTTAATGTAGATTTGATAGAATCTGATGATGTTCTTTCAAGAACGTAACATGCCATTCTGTTTTTGACGATTTTTTTTTCTTTTTCAGGTATAATTCTGTTACCACATGTTTTATTTTTCAGATTGTTTATACATTATTTATTCAAAATTAGTTTCATCAGACTGAAGAACCTAACAGTTATAAATTGACCGAGTCGAAACTGAAGAGATGGCTTCAAATTTCACAAATTAACATAATTTGTTTAATGCGCACAATGTGCAAAGAATTAATATACGTTAATCTTCGTTACAAAATTTCACCAGTGATTCCGATCGCTGTTTACAACTTAAAACATGGTCCCTAGTACAGTGTGCACCACATCTTGAACATACACAGTTCAAACCTGGTTCATGATAATGCTTTATATTACACAGTTTATAATGGAACCCATGAACGGAGAACCTTGTCAGCAAGTGCCGCATTTCATATCCACTTTGAACCAACTCG
Organism: Anabrus simplex; assembly: GCF_040414725.1. Lineage (NCBI taxonomy): Eukaryota > Metazoa > Arthropoda > Insecta > Orthoptera > Tettigoniidae > Anabrus > Anabrus simplex. The sequence continues at coordinate 300,416,853 of NC_090268.1, read as the reverse complement.
CGATTTAGCATGGCATCGGTAGAGTAGAAATCTTCCCAGATGTCGGCTTTCTTCGATCGTAGGTCTCGAAGCAGATGTATATAGGGTGTTGTTGCTGGAAGTAACAACTGTAACCTTAGCTCCTCCACATAAAATTCCTCTCTGGATAGCTCATACACGAGCCGGGAAGGAGAGTATTTGGAAAGGCACAGAGCCTGTTTCAAGTAAATTGCCTTCAACTTCTCGATTTTTTCTAGCTGTTTCATACTCAAATGTTCCCTAATGTTTTCCAAGCCATATGTTGCTATAGGACTGATTTTTAGATGAAAGAGTTTTATGGATGTTCCTAAAGACAAGTTTCTCAGATGTTTAATGTCAGATATTGCTTTCATAGATGCATTTAGACGGTCCATGAAATGGAGGGTAAAAACATTACCTTGAGTTTGAAAAATTACACCCAAGTAAAAAAAAATGTTTTACGGACTTGAGTTCTTGGTCTCCAAAAAAGAAGGTTCCATGAGGCCCCCCTCTTCTAAACGTCATGGAAACTGTTTTTTGTACATTCAGTTTGAGCTCATTTTTATTTACCCAACCTACTATTTGATTGAATGATTCCTGTAGTTCCTTCTCCGACGTTGATGTTAAGACCATATCATCAGCGTACATTAATAGTTTGACGCTTTCCTGGTTTACCAAATCACAAATTAACAACAGTAAGTGCGAAACAGGCTATGGCAAGCAAGTGATTAGGATTATAGAGTGGTGTTACATTCCTGAGTCGCAGTGAACTCTGGACTCTCGCGTAAGACGTATAAACAGAGAACTGTTAAGTAGCTGAGTATTTAGTGTATCATAGTCAACCTTTCTCCAAGAACCATTATTACTCGTAATGGTAAAAGGGCACAATATAAAATAGCAACAGACTTTGTACGAGGATTGGTGATCCTCCTACATGGAGGTGGATTTCCATACTGCGTCGTTGCTGCTGGTATGGGACATTATGCCACAACAGTGATATGATTTTGGAAGCAGAGGATCGAAAAGAACAGGACGCGTTGAGAATCTGGCAGTGGATGACGAACTGTGACGACACCACGATGTGAAAGACATCTCTTTCACACACTGCTTTTTGGCCGATTCCCTTGACCCTGGCGTAGACCAGACCATCGACTTCTCAGACTAAAATGGCTCGTTAACCTACACAGTGGTGTGCATATTGATAGCACGTCATATTTTCTGACAAATCTTGCTTTAACTTACATTACAGCGATGGCTGCATACAAATTAGACGAAATTGCGATAACGGGTATCATCCTTCGTGATTGTCCAGCGTTACATTGGCCGAACGTCACACGTGATGGTGTGGGGCTCCATTGGGTATCGTTCATGATCTCGGCTGTTGCATATTAAGGGTGAACTCGCCAAGCCAAGCAGTACACTAGTGAAGTTGTAAGAGGCGGAAGTCATACCCTTCTATCAGCGCATGTCTGACGCTATATTCAAGGAAAATAACGCTCGAACTCATGTGGCTAGGAATGTTAAAGCTTTCTACGAATCGCAGAACTGCCGTTCCCCAGATCTGTCTGCTATTGGACATGTATGAGAAATGTTCGGTCGAAAACTAGTCCGTCAAAATCCTCCAGCAGCCAGTATCAGTGAACTGTGGATTTGCATACAAGCAGCCTGGCAAGCAATTCCCCAGGAAGGCGACAACGTATAGCAGCTACCATTGCAGCTCGTGGAGGTTTCACAATATACCGGCCTTTGTATGTGTATTAGTCTGAAACTCTAACATCATGTATATCGGTATTAATAAAATGTAGAATAAATTTGATTCTGCTCTCGTGAGTCCTTCATGGTGTTGCTATTTTCATACACATGGGTGTATGAGTTTTAGAAAACAATTCGTCCATACAGATGAGTATTATCCCTGTTAATAACAGCGTAAGGCACTCTTCCGATCATGGAGCACTAAGAAACACCAAACCAGCTCCACTCCCACCTGTCATCCTTGCCCATTGTCTTGTTCTTCCTGTGGCGCTGCGCAGACAGGATCAAACGACTTAACTAACCAGTTTGTTTCAAATGAAGGGATTATTTATAATATACTGTCACACGTTCGCTTTGTTCTGTTTACAAATAGCTGTAATCTGTAATCAAGGCACAGCATTCCAACGGGGAAACCAAAACAAACCAAAACATACTTTCGCCTTACGTTGTAGCTCTCAAGCAACGCTCTGCCTATCTGTCAACAAATTTTATGAACAATTGTGTTATAAGATATACAGGAAAGTTGTATGTACTGTATAATTAAAAGCTCAAAGGCAAGGTTTTGAGAGAGAGAGGGAGAGACACGTGGTTGTGGTGGTTTTTGTGGTAATGCTGCCGTCAAGTGAGGGGTAGAGGGGCGTATAGAAGGTAGACTAGCTCAAGCAAGGGTAAAGCTGGGATCGAACCCGTCAGATTTGGCTCGGGAAGTAATGTGAGCCACTAAGCCCAGCGATAAAGACCAAACACCAGTATTGACTAGAAACTGAAGATAGGCTCCTCTTCGAGCGACGATCTTAATTGCAGGAAGTGCATTTAAACCAATAACCAGCGATGCTGTTTGATTCATTTTAGGAATCCAGTAGATTTTACTTTTAATGTCTTTTGTAAGTGAAAATGTCTCATTTTAATAAATATTGAAAGGATTTTTTGATATCTCTCCTGGCCTTGGGTGCCGATAGGAAAAGAAAACGCGGCGCGGCTGGTTCTCAGTTCAATTACTCTCGCCGTATAATACAGAAGGGAAGTGCGTAATTTCCAGTATTAAAGGTCAAATTTTACAATAGAGCTAACAGACAAAGGTTAAGTAGAGTTTTCCTCTCGCTTCATATTATTCCTAGATACATGAAATATTTAAGCTGAGATTCATCTTTGGTGAGCTATTGTGTTTACAGTGCAGAATATCGTCTGGTACGAGCTAGAATAAGTTTGTTTCTTTTTCAGTCTGATCTTTTGACGATATGAAACTGTCATTCCATATGCACTCAGTCCCTGCAATAATTGGTGGGAACGTATTACTTGTTGGTCTGATTGACTCGTTTTGTGTAGTAGAGGGAGACCAAGCCGACGGTAGTTAGACTCAGTTTTTAATTATTTAAAGATAAAAGATGTAGAACTAAGCGAGGCCACGGAGTTAGTTGCAAATAGAAGATTGTGGAGGCGCCTAAATAATTCAGAGTTTTGCAGACTGAACACACTGAAAAACGAAGATATGTAATGAAATGTTATGTTATTTCAAAATTAAGTTCCCGAAAGAAAACTATAATGGAATTTCATCGACTGCGAATACTAGAGTATTAGAGCTCGAATACTGTATTCTTTCTTTCTTTCTTTCTTTCTTTCTTTCTTTCTTTCTTTCTTTCTTTCTTTCTTTCTTTTTCTTTCTTTATTTCTTTGTTAGGGTCCTCTAGGGACCACGTGACAATTCTAATGTTGTTGTTCCTTCTTCCTCAAATACTCTCCTTCATCTGCTCACTGTGTCTCCTTTTCCTTTCCTGGGACCATTTTGAGTCATTATTATTATTATTATTATTATTATTATTATTATTATTATTATTATTATTATTATTATTATTATTATTATTATTATTATTAACGTATCGTTTCGGCCCCTTAGGACCACGGTTTACACTTGTCAGGCTTTCTGAATTTCCAATACTCCTTCATTTTGATGGAGAATGTAGTTCTTCGCTTTTCGGACCACTTTGCACCTGGTTGTTTTCAAACTCTTTCTGGAAGATCTTTTTACCCATGTACTGAGGTCCTGAACTTACTTCATTCTTATACCAGTGTCTCAGAGACACCAGCCAGATCCTCCTTCACTTCAGTTGTCCATGAAGTGGTACATTTCCAAGTCGTGAGATGATCAAGAATTCTTCGAGATGTTCTGGTTTTAGGCATTCGAGACAGCCGACCGTAAAATAGGATACGGCGCGTCTTCATAACAAGTGATAGCTTTTCAAATTTAGAGTACACTTCAGCATTTGATCTCAGGCGATATTCGCCCTAAGAACTTTGACGTGGGCCGAGGACCTTCCTTATGAATTTCCTTCCATTCGTTTGGATCTTCTTTGTCTCATCGTGGTGAGTCAGGGCCAAGCATTCAGCAGCATATAAAACTTCATGACATTCTACTGTGGTGTAGTACTGGTTTTTGGCCTGCCATGAGATTGATCCGGACTGGTAAGTGGGTTTGCAGAGGTGAAAAGTGGTTTCCTTGCGTTTAGCCCAATATTTCAGAGCTTCTTTCTCCGATGCCTTAAAGGAAATTACTTCTCCAAGATACTTCAAATGTATGCAACGTTAGATTTTTCCATATGTAGTACCTATAAATGCAGTGGTATTATGATCGTCAGTTATCATTGCCGCAGTTTTTCAAAAGATGTAAGAAGCTTCAGGTACTATTTGTAATATTTCAAGCTGGAGGCGGGCGATGTTAAGGTAATCTGCGACTAGAACTAAATCATCTGCAAAAGCAAGGGCAGTCGATGTTCACTGCTTAGGATCCAGTGCCGAACGTAATACCATTATTGGGTAGTATGTTTCTGTTCTCACGGATGACTTTTCAAGAGCACGGTTGAAAAGAATGAACGAGAGCGCATCCCCTTGACGAATACCAGTCTTGATCTCAAAAGATCGAGACATTTCCCATATGAATTTCACTTGTGAGTAAGTTTGGTCAGAATTTGTTTGATAATGGAACGAGTCTTGTTGTCCACGTCCATCTCCTTGAAGCTATCAAGAAGGCTGAATCGGTCGATAAGGAAGGACTCGAAATATTGAGCTAATCGTTCACAATTGTCATGATTAATCAGAAAGTTTGTTAGCTGTGATGTTTTTCTCTAAACTTGTTCGGACACATTTCCTTGTAGACTTTTCTCAGAGGTTATTATGTTATAAAGCACACTCGTTGCAGTAATTTGTTCCCGTCATTAGAGAATAAACCTGTTTGTTTCTGGTAACATGACTTTGTTCACAGTTAGAATCACTTGGAAGGTTAGAAAACGCTTATACCCCTAGTAGGTTACCAGAGAATCTAGCTACTTCGTCCACATCGCACTATAAACCAGAATTTCATTGTAATTTACGTGGTGCTTTCTGTCTGATGGTGAGCTTACCATAAATCATAAATATGAAGAATGCTTACGTCGTATTCTACAATCTATAGAAAACTCGCCCCGTTTCCATCTTCCTCATTTTCCCCCCATCATGCGATCCCTTGTTAATCTCCTCATTTTCCCTTATTCCTTTATCAAATTTCCTTCCAATATGTTCGACATTCTCTAAATAGATAATTCTCAGTATCCCTACTTTTCTTCCCTTCTGGACAGGGTGCATGAATTTGTAGTACTTTTCTTCAACTTCTCCATATCAAATTGGCTGTCTCTGGCTTTTATAAATCTTCGAAGTGGGTCCTTTCCAATTTCCTCCTTTATTCTTTCAGTCTTAGTAAATCTCGTCTTGTTTTATTCGGAGTATTTCTGTAAATATTTCATATCTACTGCTGCTGTCTTGCTTTCATGTTTCAATCAGTCACTACTGATCTGCATTTAGGGCAGTCGCCCAGGTGGCAGATTCCCTATCTGTTGTTTCCCTATCTTTTTCTTAAATGATTGCAAAGAAATTGGAAATTTATTGAACATTTCCCTTGGTAAGTTATTCCAATCTCTAACTCCGCTTCCTATAAACGAATATTTTCCCCAATTTGTCCTCCTGAATTCCAACTTCATCTTCATATTGTGATATTTCCTACTTTTAAAGACACCAATCAAACTCCTGATGTCATTCCACGCCATCTCTCGGAACATACACTTAGTGCAGCAGCTCGACAGTAAGATACAAAAGTTGAAAGCAACTGGAATTGATAAGGTTTCGGGGATGTACTAAAGACAGTAGGTTGGGATATAGTACCACATCTGAAGTAGTTACTTGATTATTGTTTACATGAAGGAGCTATACCAAATGAATGGAGAGTTGTTATAGTAGCCCCTGTGTATAAAGGAAAGAATGATAGACATAAAGCTGAAAATTACAGGCCAATCAGTTTGACATGCATTGACCAGCTTACACATATGTTTTGAATATAATTTTGAATATTTGGCTTTTTACTTTATTTTTAATTTCTGTCCGCCTTAGAATGGTATTATTAAGCTGTTGCCGGGCTGAGTGGCTCAGACGGTTGAGGCGCTGGCCTTCTGACCCCAACTTGGCAGGTTCGACCCTGGCTCAGTCCGGTGGTATTTGGAGGTGCTCAGGTATGTCAGCCTCGTATTGGTAGATTTGCTGGCACGTAAAAGAATTCCTGCGGGACAAAATTCCGGCACCTCGGCGTCTCCGAAAACCGTAAAAGTAGTTGGTGGGACGTAAAGCCAATAACATTATTATTATTAATAATAAGCTGTTAGACTCTGTTTGCCTTCTTGATTCTATTCAAAATTGCCCCGTCAATATTTCCATCCCCTGTGAAGATAGTTCCAAGATATTCATAAGATCTTACTAGTTCTACTGTAGTACATATTCTTTGCAGACAATATTAATCTCGTAGTCCTGCTGCTGTCTCCTGCCCACTGTCATCTGCACGGATGGGATTTGTACGCAAATGTTCTTTCATTAGCTATAGTCTAAAATGTGTGATGTATTTACAAATTACGATATTTGGAGCGATTTAAAACATTTTTATTTTCAATATTTGTCCATATTTCCAACTTTAGTACATATTTTTACATATTTGCAGAAAAATCACATATATTTTAAATAACTTCCATATTTTATGGTTTGAAAGTTATTCTTCCCAGGAAATAATTTAAAATGTATTTTACTAGCATTAATATTTCGAAGCTGAAATCTGGTATTTCTATGAAATATGGAAAGAAAGTTCTGCTCTATGCATGTGTTTTTCTTTCCTTTCTTTCTTTCTTTCTTTCTTTCTTTCTTTCTTTCTTTCTTTCTTTCTTTCTGGCTTTGTTCTTGTCACTTAACCCACTGTGACCCATATCTCATATTCACTTGTTCCTTGACTTTAATTGAAATTCTTATTTTTGTGTCTTTCATGTTTAAGCATTACATCTTTAACTCACCGGGCGGGTTGGCCGTGCGCGTAGAGGCGCGCGGCTGTGAGCTTGCATCCGGGAGATAGTAGGTTCGAATCCCACTATCGGCAGCCCTGAAGATGGTTTTCCGTGGTTTCCCATTTTCACACCAGGCAAATGCTGGGGCTGTACCTTAAGGCCACGGCCGCTTCCTTCCAACTCCTAGGCCTTTCCTATCCCATCGTCGCCATAAGACCTATCTGTGTCGGTGCGACGTAAAGCCCCTAGCAAAAAAACAAAAACAAAAAAACATCTTTAACTGTACAGGTATTAAAATTTGATACAATATCGATATTCTTTACATTAGTTTTAACTATTTTTATATATAATGAACCCATATTTCACTCCATATTTTGACATTTTTGTAGCTCATAAGTATGTACATACAGCCATTTTATTACATATAAATTCTAGCCTTGGTCATCACCTTGCTCTTCATTACATGTATTTACTTTACTTCCCCTTCCAGTTTTGCACTGTAAAAGTAGTAGTGGGACGTAAAACCAATAACATTATTCTTATTAGTTCTGCAGTCCATTCAGTTATCATTTCTTAAAGTTCTTGAAGTTTCTCCTCAGAATATGCTATGATGACAATCTCATCTGCATTAAGCAGAACTTGTCTGAATTGTCTCATGTTCCAGTTCACTATTTTGACTCCTCTTTTCCATCGTTTGCAGATTTTCAGCATTTCATCTATAAGTAGAATGAAAAGTAATGTGCTGAGACAGTCTCCTTACTTGACTATTTTTTGTCATTTTCAAACACAGTTAGTAGTTTCACATCTTTTCTAATAACTCCTTGAATTTTCTTGTGCAGGTTTTTATAACGGCAATCAGTTTATCTTCTTTAATGCTGCTATTGTCTTCTAGAAGAGATGAGTTTCTCATCTCACGATCTTGTGTTTATATTTGCCGCACACTGAGTGCGTTAACATGAGAATGCATGTACTTAGATGATTGTCTTAATTGATCCCTTCAATCATCACTGATCTGCATTTAGGGCAGTCGCTAAGATGGCAGATTCCCTATCTGTTGTTTACCTAGTCTTTTATCAAATGTTTTTTTGGAAATGTATCGAACATCTCCCTCGGTAGATTGTAACACCTAACTCCCCTTCCCATAAACGAACATTTTCCTCAATTTGTCCTCCTGAATTCCAACTTTATCTTCATATTGTGATCTTTCCTACTTTTAAAAACACCGCTCAAAATTATTCGTATACTAATGTCGTTCCACGCCATCTCTTCTCTGACAACTCGAAACACACCGCTTAGTCGAAAAGATCGTCTTCTTTCTCCCAAATCTTCCCATCCCAAATTTTTTTAACATTTTCGTAACAATACTCCTTTGTCGGAAATCACCCAGAACAAATCGTACTGCTTTTCTTTAGATTTTTCCAGTTTTCGAATCAAGTAATCCTGGTGAGGGCCCCAGACACTGGAACCATACTCTAATTTTGGTCTTACCAGAGTCGTATATACCCTGTCCTTTACATCCTTATTGCAGCCCCTAAATACTCTAACCATATGAAGAGATCTGTAAACTTAATTCAGTGCTGTGAGGGCAATTGTGTGGATGACGTCTTTGTTGATTCTGAGTCTGGTGGATAAGTCGACAAAGGAAGACTCGATCTTCTTAACATGTGCTTGGCAAAACTGTTCATTTCATTTATCAGGTTCTTTGAAATGTAGTCAAAAAGACGTTTAAAGTTTTGATTATTTCCTCCTTACGAAGGAGGGATTTCCTGTCTTTACGTTGGCATGGAGTAGGGACTCATGGGAGCTCACGGCTAGGAGATATGAACATTAGCAATTACGCGGCACTTACGCTACGTGCACAGTTTGATTTCTTCTACGTCATATTTTCATCACCCATGAGCTTTCCCTTCGATGTATCCATTTTTGCAGATCTACATATTTTCTGAGAGTTAAGAGTATAATATACATTTTACTAGACCATTGTTCTTCGAGAGTTGAGGAGAACAGACGAAATACCAGACAGAATCTTCTTGCAGAGCGATACAAATAAGTAGTTTCCAAACTCTGCAGACATGAACCGAAGAGAGCAAGCGACAGTTATTCAAACCAGTTCAGCTGCAGAAGATAAATGGTCTATTACCGATGCAGCGGATTCTGCTGATGAGGCTACAGCAGGATGTAGGTGACATTTCCAAAGATTACCGAGCTTCCGGCCCGTCAGCCGCACCTGTGCAGACTTCGGTTGCAAGGTTGTAGTGTAATTCACCCTTCAGCGTCTCAAATATTAAAGTGTGTTAAGAAATACAAATTCGCAACACCTCATTTATGACGAAAAATCTGCTTCTGTATTTGAAGTATTGAATCTCAAATATTGTCGTGGTGCTGCTTAATTCTCCTAACGTTTGGGGCCGATGACCTACGATGTTAGGCCTTTTAAACAACAGGCATCATCATCAACAACAATTCTCCTAACGTAATAATGGAATTTCGAACTATAGGTAGTTACGGTAGTAGGGCCTACTGCACCCAGAATCAGTGTCACTAACTTCGAATTATTGAACGGGACAAAGATCTACCCTTACATTGTTTATTGTTATTATGATGCTAGGTTAAAGATCCCGTCTCTCTCTCTCTCTCTCTCTCTCTCTCTCTCTCTCTCTCTCTGAAAAACTAACTATAGACACATGCTTTGTGTAGTCTCATTAAATATGTAACTCATTTCGGATTTTCATAGTAAAACGATTCTGTTAATAATAATAATAATAATAATAATAATAATAATAATAATAATAATAAAAAAGAAATAGTGTACTTACGGTCATTTCCCTCTGTAGGCTTAGGCTTCTTATTCCCTGATACCCAAGACATTATCAAAGTTTATTCCTTGTTGTCTGTTTCATCTGTAATTCAAAATTGACGAAATTTCTGGAATAAAAATATGGAACACTTCCGATCTAACTTTTTTTTTTTGCTAGGGGCTTTACGTCGCGCTGACACAGATAGGTCTTATAGCGACGATGGGATAGGAAAGGCCTAGGAGTTGGAAGGAAGCGGCCGTGGCCTTAATTAAGGTACAGCCCCAGCATTTGCCTGATGTGAAAATGGGAAACCACGGAAAACCATTTTCAGGGCTGCCGATAGTGGGATTCGAACCTACTATCTCCCGGATGCGATCTAACACGTTCCTTTCGAGGACATACAGTATTTTTGTGAGGAGTGAATTTTCTTCAGTAGTGGCTTGTTTTCTTTGAGCATCGAAAAAACTCGACACAGCCACACACACAATTTGTTTTGGTTATTAGCATTGCTCTGAGCAAGTCTAGGCGGAAGAGACATTTTTTCAATAGTCCACAATTTATTCATTGAGGGAAATACTCGTTCTACCCAAGCATTAGTTTCAGGTAAACAAAACATGAACCCAACAACTAACCCAATGATTTTGCACGTGTTTGTAGAGAGTTCTTGAACATTTCCACCCAGCGGTATTCCTCGCTTGTGTTTTGAGAGTTCCTCTTTGTTACTTCATCTAACAAAAGTCTGGCTCCATGGCTAAATGGTCAGCTTGCTGGCCTTTGGTCACAGGGGGCCCGGGTTCGATTCCAGGCAGGGTCGGAAATTTTAACCATAATTGGGTAATTCCCCTGGCATGGGGACTGGGTGTATGTTCCGTCTTCATCATATCATCCTCATTACGATACGCAGGTCGCCTACGGGAGTCAAATCAAAAGACCTGCACCTGGCGAGTCGAAGTCCTGGGACACATCCCGGCCATAAGCCATTTCATTTCATCTAACAAAAAAAAAACCAAATTCATTTATTATTATCAATTGTTTGCGTACCAGCAGTTCTGTAATAAACTCCACAGATTTTATAACATCACTCCAGCGAGAGTCGGTATCAAAAACAATCCAATTAAAACTGTAGATCATCGTCGCCATAAGACCTATCTGTGTCGGTGCGACGTAAAGCAACTTGCAAAAAAAAATAAAAAAATAAAAAATAACACCTGTAGATGTGGGCATCTAATTCTAGAAATAAAAAAAATCTCTTTATTATTGGTCTACGTCTTGGGAAGACCATCTACAGTACTGCCACTACGGGTCATCTCCATTAGGTAATGAAGGTTGCTACAGGAGGATTGCGCAGTAATCTCTGTTTCACGATGCGACTCACGTACGTCTCTAGTTTCCGTCCCCTCGTCACGCACCAATAAATGCGTCTTGATATCTTACGCGATGTGGGAGATCATGTTTCTCTCCTCTGAATTACGGCATTGTGATATTTTTTTCTCTTTGACATGGGTTCTTTTAATAGTTGAGAATTTGGGGCTAAGACTTAAATGTGAATATTGGTTCATAAATCATTAGGCCTATACATGAAATTAAATGAATTGAAGTTCCAGCACCCAGTGAATTTAAAGTACGAATGATATAATTCTAGGATCATGAGCGAGCTTTCAATCCTTTCTGATGGCCAGGTGATTCAGCCGTAGGTGGATTTTCTCACATTTCCCCGCAATTTTTTTTATAAGTCCATTACTTTAATCTGTTACGGGTATTGCAGATCAGTATAGTGGTATTCACTACAGAGAAGTATTTCGTTCAGGTATGCAGAATGTTGCAGTCAAGGTTCTTGATCTACCTATTTCCACGAAATATTGTTAGATGTCTATTCCGTTATTCACATTGGTACTTGAATAGCTAAAATTGTGTGGACTCGACATTTTTGGAAACGACTCGTCAATACGCAGTATTTCATGTTCAGCCACCCTTTTATGGGTTCTAGCATACAAGTCTTGACTCGAACCGGTTAACCACGGAGTCATACCATACAGACTTGACGCCTTAACGATTATGGCCACAAGGCGGGCGAATTCTGTATTATATTCTTATTCTAAATAATGGGGGCCGATGACGTCGATGTTAGGCCCCTTTAAACAAGCATCATCATCATCATTCTAAATAATGACGATGCGTCTTTCGATAGTATTATAGCTGACAGCTTGCTTGAATCACTTCACTTATTGGTATTGCTGAGATGACAAGGCCAGACTTCGGCAGTTGCAACAGAATTCGGTTTCTGGTAGACTAAAACGAAATTGACACGCAGCCAACCGTAATGATGTCAAATTGAAAATACTGAAATGATTCCTCATTTCAAGTTCCGGGATCTCAAAAACAACCATAGCTTCAGATAGTAAGTTAATATCCTGAACTTCAGATACAGTCAACACAGACTATCAGAAAATGTACAGGAAAACTCGTGGCTGAAAACCTTACTCTCCTTAATCACTCGAAATGCAACATTTTCTACAATCATCACTGCTCTCTCATGTCCTTGTAAACATAGAATGTGTAGTGGTTATAAAAAGTATACAGGGTGAATCACCTCAAACTTGCACCACCGGGTGAGTTGGCCATGCGGTTAGGGGCGCGCGGCTGTGAGCTTGCATCCGGGAGTAGTGGGTTCGAACCCCACTGTCGGCAGCCCTGAAGATGGTTTTCCATGGTTTCCCATTTTCACACCAGGCAAATGCTGGGGCTGTACCTTAATGAAGGCCACGGCCGCTTCCTTCCCACTCCTAGGCCTTTCCTATCTCATCGTCGCCATAAGACCTTTCTGTGTCAGTGCGACGTAAAGCAAATAGAAAAAAAAACTTGCAACATAAATATTTCTGAAATAAGGTGCTATTGATGGACTAGTTTCACAGAAATGAAGTATAACCGAGGGCTCATGATTGTAGTCCATACACAGATTTTAATAATTATTCGAATGTTTATTTATTTTAGGAAGTTACATTTTTCAAATGGAACAATGCCTGTTGATATTAACAAAATAGAACTTGAGTAAATTAGATTGTCAATGGCGTTCTTTCAGGATTCTAGTACATGTAGTTTACGAGCTATCGTAGTTTGAAAATTGTGAATACCGGGGCAATTATCTGCTCCATGTGTATCTGCCGCCACTTTTCCCACATTTGTGGGGTCGTGGATGCGACCCGTGTAGCACAGCCTTTTCTGACGCCAAACCTTTATGGAGTGATGTAATAACTATTGCGTGTTCCTGTGGCGGTTGGTAATGTAGTGTGTTGCCTGAATATGAAGAGGAAAGTGTTGGGAGTAACACAAACACCCAGTCCCCGAGCTAGAAGAATTAACCAGGCGCGATTAAAATCCCCGACCCGGCCGGGAATCGAACCCGGGACCCTTTGAACTGAAGGCTTCAACGCTGACCATTCAACCAATGAGTCGGATGCTTCATGTGTCAACGCTGACTTAAGAAAAAGTTAATAAACACGTTTTTTTTTTATTCTGAAGAAGAGAATTAGCCTTCAAACTTTTTATTCAAAATGACTACTACCAGCTTCAACACAAGCTTCCACTCTGCCATGTTGCACACGTTCTATCATTTCATCGACAATTTCAGCGCATTTTATACAGTCATGGAAAAAGGTATTCATACAGTATGCGCTGCAAAACAAGTGCGTGTTTTCAATAATAGTTTAATAAAAGGTACATCCAAGCTGATAGGTTCCATGATGTAGCGTAATATAACTAAACCATTCGCTATACAGTTATACAGCTTTTCATATGCCATGGAAATGTTATCTGAAGATAAAATATGTTGTGATTCGCACAGCATTGAACCGGGAACAAATTATTCATACGCCAAACTAGTGTTGTAACAAAGAAACAGCCGACCCAACCCCGCAGTGCAAGGGACACTTGTGTGTGGTGTACCGTGAAGTATCTGCTGGCAAGACATGCATATTGTGGAACAGCAGAATGGACCACAAAAAGACGAAAACACCATTGTTGTCTCCCAATATCTTCAACATAAATTGTATTCCGAAATTGCATGAATAATCGGAAGAAGTCGAGCAAATGTACAACCCATCATTAAGCGATATAAAGAGAGAAAAACAGTAATCAGCGGTGAAAGAAGAGCTCACGAGAAGAGAGACTAGAATTCTGCCAAAAATGCCCTAACATTGAGGAAGGGAGAATATTATGTATATAAGCCTTCGAAAGAAATAAGGGTATCGGGTAGAAAAAATACTGAACAAACAATGCCTCACAAAAACCTTCCGGATCGGAAAGGATAAGTGTTAACAGAAAGCCGTCAGGCAGGAAAGAATGAAAGATGAACGCCAGACTGGAGTCCTGTGGAGAAAGGAAAACTGGTGTAGGAATATCAAGGGTTGAGATCGAAAACCACTTCTAGGAAAAGAAGATAAGGCAGAAAGATGGTAGGAACATGTTCAAAAAAAATGTATCAAGGGAAAGAAGTAGATAAGGTTGTAGAACAAGAAGCTGTTGATGTTGATGAAATGGGAGACTCGATTTTGAGGTCAGACTCCGACAGTGCTTTGAGCAATCCAGAAAGGAGTGAGACAAGGCTGCAGTTTGTCCCCTCTCCTTTTCAATGTTTGTACAGAACAGGCGGTAAAAGAAATCAAATAGTAATTTGGAAAGGGAATCACAATCCAAGGACGGGAACTCAAACCTCGGAGATTTGCTGATGATATTATTTTATCTGAGTCTGCAGAAGATCTTGAGAAATTGCTGAATGGTATGGACACAGTCTTGGAGGAGGAGTGCAAGATAAATATAAATTAATCCAAAACAAAAACAAAAAACAAAAAAAAAGTAATGGAGTGCAGTCGAACGAAGTCGGGTGATTTAGTATAGATTAGATTAGGAAATGAAGTCTTAAAGGCAGCAGATGAATGTTGTTACTGTGTAGAGATGAGAAGAATGCCAGAATGAGGAATGTGGTCTGCAAGCACGAACTTCCTGTTCTGCCAAGACAGATCGGCTCTTATCTGCTACACGAAAACATTGACTCACACTTTTCAGTTTCCTGGATTACAATTGACAAGAGCGAAGAGCTGCCAGTAGAAGATAATATAAAGTCGCCTAGGTAGTAGCGGAGTTGCTATGGTAACCATTGCGTCACTGGTTCTGCTGGTGAAAACCCCTTCTCCCCGTGCCTCACCGGGCATATGCATTCTTCTGATCTCCCAACAATACTAGAGTAGTAAAGTGATTAACTATGGCAGAAGTATGAACGACATAAAATGTAAACTAGCATAAGCAAAGAAGGCCTTTCTTAAGAAATATGTTCATTTCGAACTTTGATATAGGAATATGTTCTTGAAGAGTTTCGTCTGGTGCGTGGCATTGTTCGGAAATGAAAAATGAAAGAGAGCAGAAGCTTTTGAAATGTGGTGTTGCTGAAAAATGCTGAAGATGAGATGGATAGATCGAATCACGAATGAAGGTATACTGAATCGAATTGGTGGGAGGAGAACGATTTGGTGAAATCTGATGAGAAGAATGACGGTCACACCGTAAGGCACACAGGACTTGTTCAGTTAGTTTTTGAGGGAACTGTGCGCGGTAAGAATGGTAGGGATACATCAAGGCGTAAATGTGACAGATTAGAGTAGATGTAGGATGTAGTAGTTACGTAGGAATGAAAAAGGTTATCACAGGATAGGGTAAGATGGAGTGCTGCATCAAACCAGTCCATAGATTGATGACTCAAACAGCAGCAGTGTTTTGTATATACCGCACTATTATCTTAAATTTCCATTTTAAATTGCCTGTTATCCTACTACATTTTTTAAATTTTCTTGGCATATGCATGTCTCCATGAGAAGACTACAGTAGCGAACTTCTATCAGTCGGTCTAGTAATGCCACCTGGACGAGTAGAGGTCCAACTACTAAGTGATGACAGGATACACTCTAGCGGCAACTCGAGAAATTATTTGCTGCATAGCAGATAAAGAAACTGCCTGCAATGCCGACGTTCACACGCTGTCGGTCAAGCAGCACGTTCGCTTCGTACGGTCATGCTTCTTTGAACTATCGCAACCATCCTAAAACATGTGCACAGACTAACGAGTTAATTAAGACGATTTCGACTGTGCCCACCTCTACACGCGCCTCCTAACTTCACTGTTTCACCCAGCCGACCGATTCTCAAGTTTCATACGGCCAGTGTAAAGCCATACAGAGCAAAGTGCCACAAAGTTATTTTTGAGTTGGGTGAAGTGAAAAAAGAGTACATTCTTCACTGGCTTGACGGTACTTGACTACAGGGGCGTAACGTTAGTCAGTAGGGCCTGCAATGCAGGCGGGCCCGGGGTCTTTAACGGGCCCCGAAGACCCTTCGAAAAATAGTAAAAATTATAGCCCAATATCACTCTGCACGGACGTGATCAGAAATGATCAGGCGAGTTTCTTAAATCTATGGATTTGTAAAAAAATGTTTACGTAAAGGAATTGCCATTTAGTTCCATCTAGCAGCAGTTTATTGGGTTGAGTGTAACACCGCACAGTCATAAACAACGCTTGCCCTTGTCTCACAACACCGCGAAAAGACCTGCACCAAATTATTTAAACATAATTACAGCAATAAAAATTGATACAAAAATATCACATTATAATAAGGAAAATGAATCTTTCTTGACGTGTAGTGCACCTGAGATCGTATTATGCACGCATTTTGCAGAACATTCCACTTTTGTCACACGTTTGTTCGACAAGAATGTATAATCCCAATGAAAAATACAAGCAATTAGAGTTAGTACGAACATCTAAGTGGTGCATGGTTGGCAGTTCAGCTGCTTGGCCGTTTAGCCACGGAGGCAGTCAAATAAAACCTATTAACATTATTTGTTAATAATCTTACAACAACGAATACTCACTTTGTTCATAAAACTTGCCAGTATATTACTTCTACCTGACCGGGCGAGTTGGCCGTGCGGTTAGGAGCGCCCAGCTGTGAACTCGCATCCGGGAGATAGTGGGTTCGAATCCCACTGTCGGCAGTCCTGAGGATGGTTTTCCGTGGTTTCTCCATTTTCACACCAGGCAAATGCTACGGCTGTACCTTAATTAAGGCCACGGCCGCTTCCTTCCCATTCCCAGACCTTTCCCGTCCCATCGTCGCCATAAGACCTATCTGTGTCGGTGCGACGTAAAGCAAAACAGCAACAAAAAAACTTCTACCTGATGTAATTACATTTATATTAAATTATTCATCGGTTTAGCATTTTATTTGAGGGGGCCCGAATTTTTATTTTGGCAGGCGGGCCTATATGAAAAACGTTACGCCCCTGCATGACTAGATTTAATACCGATGGTGGGGACAGTATAGGCCTAACCCTTACCATGTATGATTAAGAATTGATTATGATAATGATAATGATGATAATGATAATGATAATGATGATGATGACGATGATGATGATGATGATGATGATGGCTGTTGTTGTTTAAAAGGGGGTCTAACAGCTAGGTCATTGGCCCTCATTAAGAATAGAAGAAAAAGAAATCCTAATTAAATTGGCTAGGTCTGCCCTGAAGTTAATATATTTTATATTAATCTTACCTTCAGTTGTATTTTGAATGCTATGAAGTTGATCTTTGTCCCTCAAATATTGTTCATAAACTGGATACCATTTACGTCCTTGAAATGGAACTGAGTCAACAATAAGTTTTTCACTGAATCCACTGATAACCTGCTTCTTTATGGTATCCGCTGTGCTTTCATTAAACTAGAAATTCGTTCATCATCAGCGTTGTGAGCAGGTAGGCCTATAGCATAAACAAACTCTTATATCTTCAGAAATTCTGAATGAAGTGACCGAAATGGCTCGCCTACTTTTCATATAACTATGTTTCGCTAAACTCTTTTAACATCCTCCTTTCCTCTCTTTTTTTTTAAATGTGAAATTTGATCAAATAGGAGGAATTCCTGAACGACAAACCCCTTTCTCCTTCACTAATTATACAGACTTCACTGGGACCTTTTCAACTCCACCCATTGAAAAAAATTTCATTTCCTGAAGTTTCTACCTTAGCACTGCCGCATATTATTTTTATTGGATTGTTAGTTAAGATGTAGGCCTATAGCACGAGGAAAGAGCATTCTAAGAAAGAGTACAAAAGTAGACACCATAAGAAGAGGACATATAGTTTTAAGAGTATATCTGGTAAACCTATTTTTGAGAAAAACGAAGTTGAAATTTAGCCTTGAATACTTTGTAAAGAAAATTATATTTAATATCTGTACGTTTTCTAGCATATGGTCATTCGTATGCAGTTACTAGAAACTACTTTAATGGAGACAAAAAGTAAGAAGCCAGCGACTAATGATATTTATTTTACAAGCCCTAGCATTCATTATAAGGGGCTGCCTGGCCGAGGCGGTAAAGGCGTGCTCGGTTCGCCCGGAAGGACGTGGGTTCGAATCCCCGTCAGGAAGTCGTACAATTTAAGAAACGAGATTTCTACTTCCGGATGTGCATATAGCCCTACACCAAAAAATGAGTACCAGGTTAATTCCTGGGGGCAAAGGCGGCCGGGCGTAGAGCTAACCACTGTACCCCGTCACGTGCCGAGGTTAACAATGGCGGAAGCCTTTACCTTGCACTCCTCCAAGGGCCTTCGTGGCCTGTACGTAGGTGACTTTGCTTTACTTAGCGTTCATTATAACCGACTGAGGTGCCAGCGTAGCTGATAATCCCTGAGCACTTGATAAAAGTGTAGGCTTTTGTGTAGGATAGAATAAGAACTTTATTATGATTTATGAGTGTAATTCCGCTTAAAAAATCAAACTAGCTTTATCCATACATATTTATATCAGGAATGCAAAAATAATAACTATATTCAGCTACCGGTACTTTTTAAAGTGAATACAGTGTTCTCAGTACTGACCTCAGAACCATCAATGTATTCCTCATTTTCTTCATGCTCCAGCAGGAACTCATAAAATTTATTGGGGCATTGTGTCTTATGCTTACGCTGAGAGTGAGAAGTTGATGACAGATAAACACTCATCTGTTCCTGAAAATGACGGTTGTGACGGAGAGCACTTCCCTCCCCGCCATATTCTTTTGTACGTGACTGCCATCTGCCTGATCCGCATTTTGGGTAACTTAGGTAAACTTAGGTAAAATTTCCGTATAAAATTTCTGTCGATATATCGCCCTCTTAAATAGACATTGTGTACAACACATCTACCAGGGCATTATGGTACCCTTTTAACTCGTCATTTTCCTTACTGCAGCGTACTTCACTATTGCTTGACACCGGCCATGAAACTATTTGCTGCGGCTTTGTGTCGAAAAGCAATTTTAGTATTTCAAAATAGTCTTCTGTTCTAATTTGAAACTGTTTCCTGCTGCTTTGTGTCGAAAGGTAACTTTAGTATTTGAAAATAGTCTTCTATTCTAATTTTCCAAGGGTGAAGATTGTCAGCATATGACGCATGTTTCAGTTTCAGTTTCTTCTTCTTCTTCTTCTTCTTCTTCTTCTTCTTCTTCTGAAAGGAAATGGCGTATGGCTTTTAGTGCCGGGAGTGACCGAGGACAAGTTCGGCTCGCTAGATGCAGGTCCCCGTAGGCGACCTGGGCTTCATGATGAGGATGAAATCATGATGAAGACGACACCCAGACCCCGCGCCAGCGAAATTAACCGATGATGGTTAAAATTCTCTTCCCCCTGTGGGTGGGGGCGGTAGAATAACACCCACGGTATCCCCTGCCTGTCGTAAGAGGCGACTAAAAGGGGCCCTAGGGGCTCTGAACTTTGGAGCGTGGGTTGGCTACCACGGGGCCCTTAGCTGAGTCCTGGCATTGCTTCCACTTACTTATGCCAGGCTCCTCACTTTCATCTATCCTGTCCGACCTCTCTTGGTCAACTCTTGTTCTTTTCCGACCCCGACGCTATTAGGTTTGCGAGGGCTAGGGAGTCTTTCATTTTCACGCCCTTCGTGGCCCTTCTCTTCCTTTGGCCGATACCTTCATTTTTCGAAGTGTCGGACCCCTTCCATTTTTTTTCTCTCTGATTAGTGTTATATAGAGGATGGTTGCCTAGTTGTACTTCCTCTTAAAACAATAATCACCACCACCACCACCACCGGTTAAAATTCTCGACCCTGCCGGGAATCGAAAGCGGGACTCCTGTGACCAAAGCACGCTAACCATTTAGTCTCCTTCTCACATGATAGGCGAGTACGTGTAGTGGCTACAGGGTCTCAACGTGATATAGGCTTACTTCTTGATATTATGAACAAGTGTGACAAATTATTTGAATGCTGTCCATTATTGACGCTTTAATAGGTTTGAAAGAGTCCTATGAACTTAGACAGCTCCGGTTCCGCACATCTGTTATCTGGACGTAACGTAACAATATTATACATGTCAACGTATGTTTAAAAGTGATTTGGTAGAATCTGAGGATGTTCTCATAGAACGAAACATGGTCATTCTGTTGTTAATGTGTTCTTTTACAGGTACCGTATGTTATAGTGTTATAAATGTTACATTTTATGCTTCGACAGGCTGATAAACTTAAAAGGTTATATTACTGAATTCACACTGTAAAATAATGGCTTCCTTCTGAACAAACAAACAAACAAACAAAAAATCAATGGTAGTTAACGTACGGCCATGACCACTTCTTTCCCGATCACTTCCGTCATTACTTATAGAAATATACACCCGTACAGACACCACAGCCGGGCGGAGTAGTTGAGACGTTTGAGGCGCTGGCCTTCTGGTCTCAACTTGGCAGGTTCTATCCTGGCTTAGTCCGGTGGTATTTGAAGGTGCTCAAATACGTTAGCCTCGTGTCGGTAGTTCACGTGCGCTGCTTCGCTCTTCCCTACCTCTCCGCCACACCCCGATACTCCCGCGGCACTTCTAATTTTACGACTATTTATTTGTTCAATTTTGGCGTTTAAACTTGCGCTGGGCACATGCAGTTTTCACCTTAGCATTCTACTGCCTCCCACGAATATTCCTACCAAATTTCAACCGAATCCGAGTGTAACACATGTATGTATTCCCTCGTCTGTTATTTGCGACTAGAAAGTTATGGAGGCGCTTAGTTTATCAACTGAGGTTTGCACACTGATGCTGAAAGGATAATAATATGTAATAATGAAATGTTGTTCTTCTGGTGCCGTCTGCTCACTCTAAGGTGACGACGATTATGGAGTATTTTTTCCTACTTTGCGTTTCCCCCATCAGAGTTGCCGGATCGACAATGTCGAGCCGCTGTCTTGAAATTCCGCGCCCAAGATAATTTTCTCCGCCCACACCAGCGTTTCCCTTCTATCTTGTTTTCTATGATCATTGTAACAGCCTGTGTTTGTCATTTCGGAAAATGTGACCGAAATAGGCTGCTTTTCTAGGTTTTGTGAGGTTACGACTTCGCAAGACAGAGCACCTCCTCGTTGGTGACACGGTCTCTGCATGGGATCTTGAACATCCTGCGATACATCTTTGTTTCAGTCGATTCATTGACGAAGACTTTAGTGTCGATCATTCGACATCGTAAAGCAGCAACGATAACACAACACTCCACGATACGCCAACGAGTTTCGAATCTGTGGCCATGGTTGTATGAAGATGTTTCTTGCAATGCCGATTCTGGTTTTGATTTCTACATCTGGATCCTATAGACAGCATCCTAGGTATCATACTTGAAATGTGACATTCTATTAATTGTTTCCGTCATAGGACCATGTGAGGAGAAAGGAGCTGAAGGAGATCGATCCTCCACGATAATTTTATTGGTGGTAGTCTTAAGCTTTTCCCCGTGCCTTTTCACAGTCTTTGTGTTAGTGCCTTTTTAAATTAGGAGTGCCGGGCAGAGTGGCTTAGATGATTAGTGCTGGCTTTTTGAGCCATAGTTGGTGGGGTCGATTCTGGCTCAGTCCGATGGTATTTGAAGATTTTCAAGTTCGTCAGACTAGTTTCTATATTTTTACAGACACATTAAAGAACTTCCGCGTGGCAAATTTCCGGCACTTCGGCATCTTCATAAACCGTAGTAATGGTGGAAGTAGAATAATGCCGGGTTCCTCATTTGATCATGCTGCGGATAGCGTATGTAACAACAAATGATGTCCTGATGTCTTGACTGATCATCCTACCAAATTCCATGCAATCGATGCCTTCGATACACCCGCAATAATAATAATAATAATAATAATAATAATAATAATAATAATAACATAGGCATTAGCCTTAGTTCATATGTTCTAAGCTCAATTCCTAGGTCTGCCGTAATATTTATCTTCGGTTAGAAGGTCTAGAATGAGTTTACCTTAGTCTTCTGGGGACGCCAATAAGGTAGTGAACCTCGTCACGAAATATATCAAGAGATAATGGAAGAAGGTGGCGGTCGACACATCACTCTAAACTTTCCGAATTTTGTAATATGGTTGTTTAAATCAGTCTAGCTCGCTATTTTTGTTCGGCCTATAATAAGACCAAACGGGTCTTATTGTAGGCCTACAACGACCTGACTGGATTGGATAACCCTTTTCTGTCTGGTTATGTAGGTGATACAATTGCTGTAAAATCTTTGTCTTCATATTAATAACAATGGTTTCAGTACGGTATCTCTTATGTTAACTTTCCAATGGTAAATCCTGAACCCTTGCGTTGTATGTCAGGTTCGTCAGTATCTGTTCAGCACATTTGGTTTGTGGAATTGAATGATACAGGCCTTGATATTTACGTAAGAGTAATAATTTTCTTTTTTGCGTCTGCATATTGTGTAAGGATTATATTTGTTTTTTTATTGCTTGTACATTTTATCGAACTGAATATGAGTCATTGGGAACAATATCGGGCTTATTACGTTGTTAAATGTTGGTTCTTTGGTAAATCTCCAACTTATTCCGAAGCTGTACGAAGAAAATTTCATCGTCCTGATCAGTTAGATTTATAAATAGAAGACCGTTTGATTACTAATCACCGATTTTCAGTGGTATTGTTAACCATGGTATCAAATTATTTGAAATTGGAAATGCCACCAACTCTTCATTCAGTTGCAGTTGATGGCAGTCTTGTAAGAGTGAATATTGGAGGTGATTAATATTTCCAGAATAAATTCATAAATAAATAAATAAATAAATAAATAAATAAATAAATAAATAAATAAATAAATAAAGTATTTGTTAGACACACATATTACATTGTGAGGTCGCGACAAGGGACAGACAACGTACTGTTCGTGTGAGAAATTGCATTTCGGAGACATAAGCCTAGAATGATGAGAAAGGCTGAAATATTTTGACGCTCTGAAGGTGTCTGAGGGGGCAAATCTTCGTTTCGTAGTCGGAAAATACTTTCATAATTGTAATGTATCTCCGAACATCATCAGATTGGTTAGTCGTTGAAATTTGATTCGTAGTTCGCGCTCGAATTAACTGATCGTCCAGAAGATTAATAGGAACCGTCTATTTCTTTGACGAAGAACAAACTATTTTGATTGGCCTGAAATCAGCGCTTTATCCCTGCATAACAACCGTAAGGACTTGGATATTGATTGAACTTCAGCTTATCTCTGAGAGCTGCCCTTGAAATTTAACGAGTGATCGTAAACTACAATGATGCAGAGAAGCACGCATTTAGAGAGCGTTCTTACAGTTTCAAGTTTTACGCTGCTGATTGTATCGAGATCATAACCACAGAGTCTCCGTTTTTACGTGGAATCTAAACTACAGGTGTATGACTTTTAATTTTTAAAATCTCCACGTGCATTGCCTGAGTTTCCAATCACGGCCGCCTTGGTATCGCGCACCCGTTCTTACGGTTCTGCTTAATGTTGTGAGTGAAATGAATTTGTACATCCTATCGTCGGTAGACTTAAAACCGTTTTATATTTTCACACTAATAAATATTTAGGCTACCTTCTCAGACTTAGCCTTTTCCTATTCCAGTATTGTCGAAAATCTGTTCGTTTTAGAGGGACGTTAAAGATATATTTCCACGTACACCAAACAAACGAAAATCCCTTTGTTTGGCTTGGCTGATTTAGACATGCCTTGCTTAACAATTGGGGCTCCCAAATTTTTAACGCATAATCTTTTCATTGTGATGTGTATTATGATAATGCGGTACGTAGCAAAGGTAAGCCCTTGTAGTAATGTTCGCAATAATACGATTTTAACATAACCAAATATCAGAGTTAGATGGAAGAGAAGAGAGCTGTTTTCCGACCTGCTGGCCTTCAATTCTTTCAAGTCCCTTTTTTTTTTTAAGAAGCATCTGTTATCATTGGGCTATTATGATCATTATTTCTCGACAGGATTCGTGATTACGTGTGTCTCGTAATTCCATGTTGATTGTGATTCATTCTTAGCAGGAGGGTGCCGAAGGACGTCTTAATATAAAGATGCGTAATGTTACCAAACATGCGGCTGGCTCTCTTCCATGGCTACAGTTTTCGTCATTCGAATTAGATGTCATGGCTACTGGAACTTGGTTTAGTATTAGCTTGTTTATAGGTGTCCGAGATAGATGAGGTTTTGGTCTCATTTGGAAAGACGTATTTCTTATTGTATTTATGTTGAGTCCTTAGTCCCAAGGCTAATCCGATCCAAAACAATGCGATCATAAGTTGTCTTGGAAAGTTCAGGTGTCATTGAAGAAACATAGTAGGGAAATGAAAGCTGAAGTACGGTAGTTTCCCCCTCACTGAGTTAGAACATTCCTTTTACGTACTACGCGTAGACCTCTGAAATGCGTTCGCACCATTCATAGCAAGAACTTGCTGCACAAAGGATGATGATACGAGGGCTGCTCATCCTGTGCTACTTTCATATTGTGTCAAAACTAAGCATGAGACTGACAAGGGATCTGTTATGGTTGGACCAGACCTATAGGAATGAAAATAGGTAGGACGATCAATTAAGACATAAACTGTATATGTAATAGTCATTCTGACTCAAAATAATATTTACAGTTTTAAAAATGGTATGTTGCTGCAGTTTTAAGTGGAACACGGTGTATTGAAGGCATCGATTGCATGGAATTTGGTAGGATGATCAGTCAAGATATCAGGACATCATTGCATGTCAGACATTGAGGCTATCCGCAGCATGATCAAATGAGGAACCTGACAGTTCCCTCGTTTGTACTAATAAAAAAAGTATTTTATACTTTGCAAGTTGATATATTATACAGTAGATGACAAAGATTTCATATAACATAATATTTTATCATCCGTTATGGACGATATGGAAGTATTAAAACCCAAAAATGTATATATTCATCATGAAATTCTGTTACTGTGTCAAAATCTCATATTCGGTATAAAGTGTTTTATCTAGCTTTAAAACAGAACTATTCGTATGTTTCTAGAGTGCATACGTTATCATCAGCTGACTGTTCCGATATGCCCAGATATTTTAAAGCAATTATAACAGTTTCGTTCACTTTGCGGTAAAATGATCATTACCATTACATTTTAGATTTGTTTACTGATTGTTCACCAAAGGTTCATTGAAATTATCTGGTCCATCCTAAACAGTTCCCTGAGAGACAGACTGATCGATGTAACAAACTAACTTGTTCTTATACTAGGAAACATGGTCGACTAAACTTTATATCTCTTCATTAAATGGTCCTGAACTCTAGTTTTTATTATCCGTCGAATAAATATAGAATTTTCAGCGATTAAACATTCTGAAAACTTGGATCGTGAGGTTAGCTGCTGTAAATAGTCGTTGACAGCTTTATCTGACTTCATTGCGATTGTACATATACCAGTTAAAATAAAGTGGAACTAAAAACCCACGAATTAGAAGGGGCTTTAAGCTTGCTTTACGAAATTTAGCAAAAAATCTTACGTCCACTCTGGTACGTGAATCGAAATAGGGAAACTTACAGTAAACATTCTAAAAAATTGAAACAATGGAGAAAACCGGAAGAAGATAACATGGCCTGATAGTCTTGCTAAAGGAGCGTATATTCTAGAATCAAATGCAAATAAATCAGATTAACTTCCTTCCCATCCCCAGTCATTTACAAATGCATTAGAATATGCACCACGTCCACATATGTTGCTGTACTGACGTCACTGTCTCTGACCACAAAGTTGTGTTGACTGTGATACCCAAGCCCCTTCCGTGAAGTAAACAATGATTAACAAAAATGGTTCAGCTATCCAGCGTGGTCATTAGTTCTGGTATCTATTACCTGTGAGTGGTCTAGTCATAATGAGGCCATATGTAACCGTAGAACTCGGCACATTCAGACTGTGTGTAGTTGGAAGATAGTTGAAGGTTCCAATACCGGTGCGGTTAGCGGTCACTTAAGTCTGCTTCCACTCGCTCCAAGAATATACTAGGTCGGTAGCTTATTTCAAGTCCCGGGGTTCCTGTCCCGATACGAGGCACATAAAATTACATTTAGGTCTCTACGTACAAGCAAATGTCCTAACGAGAAGGTTACTCCCGTTTCTGACAGCTTCAGGAAAATGCTGTAGTTTTGTTTTGAGACTTGAGGCACTTAATTCCAATCCCATATAATCACAGTTAACGGATTGCCTCATTAGGGCTAAGTGTCACAGATAATAGGTACGTGGTCTGAGGGCCACATTGAACCGAACCCATTGCTGACAGATTATCATATTTTCAAGAGTGATTCTTTTCTAATTCGTTGACTCACTTTGTTTACAGTTCGAAGACTGAAAAGGTAAATCTCTTAACACAGGTCCTAATTCAAAATAAGCGCCTTTCATAAATAATCTTTATGGCAGCTGCTTTTCGACAGTAAAGCATCGGCAACATTTTCTGTGTGTTTGGTAGAGAATTATTATCTAATTGAAAGATAAATTTTATTCTGTTTAAAATATTCTCATTTATACTGTTGTGTACGGGCACTCTTTTCATAAATTCTTGGTGTTTTTGAACCTATAGTTTCCAGATTTGTGTCTGGTTAAGAGAATGAAGAAACCGTTGACTTATGTAATAAATATTCCTGACCATAGACAAGTCAGTTTTCATCCGAATTTTGTACTCTAGTGAAAACATTCGTTAACGTCGCTTACGAATTTCACCCATTTTGACTGGAAATATACTAGCCTCGAGCATAGAAATAGATAGAGAGGGCGCTCCGTATGTTTCTACCGGGCAGGCGTGGCACCAACATCAAGCTCTGAGCAATCAGCTGATGTAGGGCAAAACAAGGCGGTCTTCCATAAGAAGAGCATTGCGGAGTGTTTTTAAATCCCGATTTAAGCGTACTGCTTATGATTAATTGATTTAAACTATTTAAACTATTTGTATGAAAAGTGTTAGGTATCATTTTATATGTGTGATATTCTGATGTGTTTATGTATCAGTTAAGCGATATGGTGACGTGAATAGGTCTCACGCTGTAAACCTATTTTAGTTATTTGTCTCCTAATTTCACAAGTTTAATTTTTCTCCGTAGGCCTAATATTCGTCTGAAATAGTTATTTTAAAAATATTTTCATAGTGCTGCAAATAATAAACTCAACAAATCATACCAATAACCTGCATTTCTAATAATGCCGATTTTATGCTGGTTAAGCCTTATAAATCAAGAAACGTGACCGATAATAACGCAATCGTCCCCACTGCACATATAACAATGATCGTCAAAGAACCGTTGAAATTACCAATACTTAATGCAGGTGATAACCTCAAGGTTATTTAAAAATGAACAGCTATCACCACACACACACACACACACACACACACACACACACACACACACACACACACACACACACATTTATATCTTACAAAATTATGATGATGATACTTCATTTGAGTGGCTTGGGACATATTGGCCATCATCCCCTTATACTTAGGTGTTTGTTGAATTTGTCTGATAACCTAGTATGTGTTACTAGTTTTTAAGTTCTAGGATTCAGGTAGGTTGGGGGGGCTTTAAATTACGTACTATCCCGGCATTTTCCTGGAAGGAGTATTGGAAAGCCTGGGGAAAATCACTACTCTGAGGATGGCCAGTCAGCACCGGGATTCGAACTTTCTATGTCCGGACATCCGACTCAGCCGCGTAGTAATGGTGCGCGACTTACGACTGTGCTGTGAGGTCCAGAAATAAATTTAGGCTACCAGGAAAAACGAGTATTTCAAAAAAGTTCAAAGTAAGATAAGGCCACGATGTAGTTATAAGTCAGAACAAAACTATATGTACCTACGCCTAATATTTGATTTGGTCCCAACGGTACATGTTAATATCTATCTATGGGAGAAGAGTACAAGCAATTTTAATGACTTATACTCGTTTTCTCTGGCAGCCTAGATACTGTATGAAATCAAGACTGTCTTTTCAGTTACAGATTTTAATTCTTACCTGTGAAAAGATATCTTACTCCCCTTTTCAAATCTCCGACTGCAATTGTAAGCATTTCAGACTGGTGTACTTCACTTATCACATCAACGAAAATAGGACGGTTTTTTATGTTTGTAACACATTAAAATTGCATAGAAAAAGCCTGGTTTGTCGACAGTGAATCCTTGAAATCTCCCCGCTTACGCCTATTGCCCGCGCAATGTACGATAGGTGCCGAACATCAGCTGATTTGTATCTTGGCGCCGTGTTCTGCTGGCAGCGCCCTCTCTATCTATTTTCCCCCTGTGGATGGGGGCGGTAGAATAACACCCATGGTATCCCCTGCCTGTCGTAAAAGGCGATTAAAAGGGGCCCCAGGGGCTCTGAACTTTGGAGCGTGGGTTGGCGACCACAGGGCCCTTAGCTGAGTCCTGACATTGCTTCCACTTACTTGTGCCAGACTCCTCACTTTCATCTATCCTATCCGACCTCTCTTGGTCAACTCTTGTTCTTTTCCGAACCCGACGCTATTAGATTTGCGAGGGCTGGGGAGTCTTCCATTTTCTCGCCCTTTGTGGCCCTTGTCTTCCTTTGGCCGATACCTTCATTTTTCGAAGTGTTGGACCCCTTCCATTTTTTCTCTCTCTGATTTGTGTTATATAGAGTATGGTTGCCCAGTTGTACTTCCTCTTAAAACAATAATCACCACCACCATCTCTATCTATTTGTATGCTCGAAGGATACTAGGAACATATTACAGTTAGCCCTTTAACAGTCGATTCTAATGTCTTCATTGTTCCAATCCAGTGATGCCATATGGTATGATATTTCTGGATGTTTTAGTCCATTTATACTACTTTTAGTAAATAAATACAAAAATACAATTTGCTTTACGTCGCACCGACACAGATAGGTCTTATGGCGACGGTGGGATATGAAAGGCCTAGGAGTGGGCCGTGGCCTTATTTAACTTTCCACACCAGTGGTAATAATATGGCCTAATTTTCACCATCCCAGCAACTAGCACTTATTTCCGTTGAAAGACAAAAGGATACACACCTTCCAAAGAAATTCACAAATAGAGGGCAGATCCTCTGCACGTTCTCCAATTGCGATTTAGAAGAAATTTCTGAGTAACTTAATAAAAAATCTTAATTTCTACGATGCTCTGATAGACATTTTGGATGCCACAACATGCCGTCGTATCGACCTAAAGTTTAAATAGTAAATACTGAGGTAAGCCTTAAAGCTCAGTTAGAAATTCATGTTAACCCTTATGATTATGAGAGCATGAGTAGCCTGACATGTTTAGCATCATGTGAACCTTTTTAATTAGTATAAGATCGAGACTGCCAGTTTCTATGATGTTGATGCTCAATATATTATCTGCGGTTTTTTTTTTAATTTCGTGTGGCTATTTCTAGCCGAGTGCAGCCCTTGTAAGGCAGACCCTCCGATGAGGGTGGGCGGCATCTGCCATTTGTATTTAACTGCGTGTTATTGTGGTGAAGGATAGTGTTGTGTGGTGTGTGAGTTGCAGGGATGTTGGGGACAGCACAAACACCCAGCCACCGGACCATTGGAATTAACCAATTAAGGTTAAAATCCCCGACCCGGCCGGGAATCGAACCCGGGATCCTCTGAACTGAAGGCCAGTACGCTGACCATTCAGCCAACGAGTCGGGCTCTGCCGAAATAATAATAAGCTTAGTTCTCTAAAATGGAACTACAGTGGTTTTTTTACACTTAGCGTTAGTCACACATTGTAAATTGAGGAGTGTGATTATTTTCAAAATTGGACAGGTACTTCTCGAGAAAATGGAATATTTTCAAACATCCGTAAGTCGACAACCGAGGATGAATCTCTAACCAGAGTAGACGGCAAAGGCTCGCGCTGCACACTAATCCTGAGCCTGATGACATAGAGAGATCCTTCACCTTCTTCTGACAGCCGTTTTTTTTTTTTTTTCCTTTGTTTGTTCATGCTGTGTTACTACCGAATAAATACAACTTCGGTTTAATTTCAGACATTAAGTGACATTGGTTAAATGTCACGTTTTAAATCGTACTATGTTGTCAGTGTATTTACACACACATTACAGTGAAACGAATAACTAGCTGCTGGAGGAGGGCAAAGGAACTCTGTATGTCAAAGAGCTTAGGATTTATACGTAGCATGTAGCCTGGTCTCGTAGTTGGTGATTCATTCGAATAGTGCAGCCCATGGTTAGCGAATGAAACATGTATGAAGAAACTTAGTTTTCTTGTGAACTATTCGTCGAAATTTGAAAATAATCGCACCTCTGAAGTTACTGCCATTATTTCGGCAGATATTGACTCGTTGGAAAAGTACAGCAAGTTCAGTTATGATGCAGTTGGTGATATTGCTAAAGGTAAAAACAGATTTTCAAACTTAACGGTTTAAGTTTTTTGTGGCGAACATCTTAGCTGTATAACCCTGTATATTGGGCTGGAAAGGGTTAAAATGCTTTCTCTTTAAAAAAATAAATAGAAGTGTGTATTTCGGATATATGTTTATTTGAATACTGGATGGGAACATATATTTTTCTTCACTGCAGTAAGTGCCCTTCTGCCACGTCCTAGTCGCCAAATCTTAGGAGCTGGATAGTATCAGTTTCATCAGGCGGGCTCAGATGTCTTCTTGGTCAGACAACTCGGTGAGAAGGTCATTGCATTGCAGTAGCAAGTTGTCCCGAAGGGAGTGGGGCGGGACGGGTAGAGGAAACAGTTTGGATCCCTAATTGGCTCACATGTTGCGAACTCTGTGCTATATGGCTCGTGGAGGAACGAAGGAAGGAAGGAAGGAAGTTGGACGGATGTACTCCTGGTGGAGGTGTGGACGTCACGGCTCCCCACCGCGGCGCTCAGCTGCATGTGTTCTGGCACTCGCGAGTTGGCAGTGTAGTGTGCTCACAAGGCCAGTGATAGAACGCTGCTCTCTACCATTATTTTGTAAATAACATACAGTGTTTACAGATCTCGTTGCTGAATATTCCGCCGTGGAATTCGTTCACTGGAAGTGCCAAATCGGTGGTAGGGTGACTTTGACGTGTGATGGATTAAAATGTGTCTGCTAAGTTGTGTTGCCGTGTATTAAACATTTCATATTTCGTGCCCGACTACGAGGTTTGTTATTTTCTTGAAGGTGTTGCTTCTGTGTATGGGTTGACTTCACAGCGCTACTGGAACGGGGGGAGGTCTCTGCAAAGCAAGAATTCTTCATGGTGCTCATGTTTCATTTCAGTTCAGGCAATCTTGCATCTTTTTATTCTTTTAACGGTATCTGACTTTGGTCTGAGGGAATATGGACTTGGGTATGTTGCTGGTGCTTGTAAAGCACATTCCTCATTCAGGAGAGATCTTCGTTGCGTCCAGGGTTATTCAACACGTTCTCTGGATTTTTGTCTTTCCCTCTTCTTTCTTCATAGAGATGTTCTTGGCGCGCCGCAGGCCTACATATACGTAATTATATTGATATCATTACGGTTACTCTGATCTACTTCACAACAGAGCGGAGTGGTCACGCGTGTTAACGCACTACGCCTATGGAGTCAAGCTCTGCACTTGGGAGACGAGTGGGTTCGAACTCCGTCAGTTGTCCTGAGAATGGTTTGCTGTGGTTTCCCATTTTCACTTCCAGGCAAATGCCGGGAAAGATGTTCATAGGCCACATTCCTTCCACTTCCTTATTCATTTTCATTCACCATCATCGTTCATTTCATCTTCATTAGCTCCTCATTTCAGTTTAGATAGCAAAGGCATCCGGCCGTAAAAAATACGCCATATATTCCATCGGACCTCATCCACAATCCCGTATCAGGAAAGGGGACTAAGGGGTAGAGATACATACTCGGACTTCAGTGATTTAAAGGGTGGAGCTAGTTAGGATGGGAAGGTTTAGTCACCATCAGTTTTTTGTGGTTTAAGTCTACTTGATGGACTGCTTTAATTGGGCTGATTTAACTTTTACAATAGTCAAAATCATAACGTATAGTATGTAGCAACACTACACTTGAATATACTGTAGTCTCTCTCTGTCTCAGGTAGAGGAGGGGCTGCCTGCTTGTACTCCCTCTTAAAACAATCACCACCATCACCGCCGCCATTCTCTGTCCCAGGGTATCAAGTGTTTACCACGAAAGGTCTAGGAAGATGGAAGTTGTGAGGCTCGAACCTAGAACGTCGATTTTCTTTGAATTTCTGCGTTTTTCCACGGAATATTCAGTGACTACAGGATGATGATGATGATGATGATGATAATAATAATAATGGTGTGTGGCCTCCGAAGTGGCCTGGTGAAGGTCTTTGGAGTTGACGCCCTTTAGGCGACATGCGCGTCTATGAGGATGGGGCTCTACATACGATGAATTTTAAAAATGAGGACGCACACATACCCAGCCCCCGAGCTATCGGAATTAACCAATGAAGGTTAAAATCCCCGACCCAGCCGGGAATTGAACCCGGGACCCCCTGGACCAAAGGCCAGTACGCTAATCATTTAGCCATGGAGCCGGACTACAGGAACATGCTGAGATATTACAGTAAGTGTTGGTTGTCCTGTGGTACCTCTCGGTCCTGTCTCCAATTAGATACGCAGTAAATACTTCTGCTAATGACCACGAAGTTCCTAATACTCAACCAAAGTAACAGGCTAATTTATATAATAGGGCAATTTTCAGAAAAGGGCGGGCTTCGGAGTGTGGGACGGACCTCCAGGGCTGTTCCTTAACAGAATTGAATTACACACTTAAATATTACGTATGATTTAACTATAGATAATATTATTTACTAATATTTCAGTTATCAGTCAGGTTTAGTCTGATATATTTATCTTCATAGAAATGCACCACTTCGGTCTTTTTGTCCTTTGTAAATATAAGGACTCTCTTGATTCCTTCTCCGGTGCTGAGATCGTAGAGCTTCCATTTATGAAGCATCGTCTTCTCTCTCTCTCTCTCTCTCTCTCAGAAATTCAGGTAGATTTAAGGGAGTTCCTTAGTTCAGGAATCTTTCAGATACGCAATATAGACAACTGATTATTACTTATCTATGACCTAGCCTACTCGACTGTTCAGATATATCCTATAAGTAAACAGCAAGTTGAAATTTGAAATATGGGACGAAGTTCTGACAGACTGTGGAACTCGCGACTTCTCTGGTTGTTCTTAGACCGATAACTCTCCACCTAAACAAAGATTTTTTTAAAAAAATCTTTGTCTCACCGACTCGCATACTGTAGATCTTACGGCGACGATGGGATAGGAGAGGAAGCGTCCATGGCCTTAAGGCACAGCCCCTGCATTTGCCTGGTGTGAAAATGGGAAAGCACGGAAAGCCATCTTCAAGCTGCCGACAGTGGGGTTCGAGCCCACTATCTCCCGAATGCAGGCTCACAGCTGCGCGGCCTTAACCCCACGACCAACTCACTCGGTCAAAGAATGTTTTAATGTATCGTCTACATACATAATTCGAGTTACGATCCACTAAATAACTGGATGGTGACGTTTCTCGACAATATTAATTGATTGCAGGCAACTGGGACTGTGCGCGTGGTACGATCCACGCGTACATCATCAAGGACATCGGCTTGTATCTGTTAAAGTGACGTGACCCTGTACATTCTACACACTTCCAAATGTTCAAAGACTTAGGTACCGTTCTTGTGAGAAAACTGATAGTGATTGAGAAGATGGGCCAGGCATCATCGTCTCTATTCTCTATATCGGGAGGAGGAACGAGAGGGGAGCGTCAGAGTTCTGAGCTCAAGTTAGCGGGCTCGATCCCGGCTCAGTTAGGTGGTATTTGAAGGTGCTGAAGTACGTCAGCCTCGTGTTGGTAGATTCACTGGCATCTCAATTGAATCATCAATAATCTGCATTTACCGGGCGAGTTGGCCTTGCGCGTTGAGGCGCGCGGCTGTGAGCTTGCATCCGGGAGATAGTAGGTTCGAATCCCACTATCGGCAGCCCTGAAGATGGTTTTCCGTGGTTTCCCATTTTCACACCAGGCAAATGCTGGGGCTGTACCTTAATTAAGGCCACGGCCGCTTCCTTCCAACTCCTAGGCCTTTCCTATCCCATCGTCGCCATAAGACCTATCTGTGTCGGAGCGACGTAAAGCCCCTAGCAAAAAAGAATAATAATCTGATAATCTGCATTTAGGGCTGTCGCCCAGGTAGCAGGTTCCCTTCTTAAACGTTTTCAAATAACTTGGAAATTTATCGAACATTTCTCTTGATAATGTATTTCAATCCCTTACTCCTCGTCCTAGAAATGAATATTGGCCCCAATTTGTCCTCATGAATTCAAATTTTATCTTCATATTGTGATCTCTCCTCAAGCTTAGTCGTCTACTAACGCAATTCTACATAATTTCTCCACTGGCAGCTCTAAACATACCACATAGTCGAGCATCATGTCTCGTTACTCCCAAGTCTTCCCATCCCAAAGTTTTCAACATTTTTGTAACATTACTCCTTTGCTGCAAATTACCCAGAACAAATCTTACTGATTTTTTTTCGGATCTTTTCCAGTTCTTGTATCAAGTGGTCCTGGTGCGGATCCCATACACTGGAACCATAATCTAATTGGGGTCTTACCAGAGACTTACACGCCCTCTCCTTTGCATCCTTACTACAGCGCCTAAATACTTTCATAACCATGTGCAGAGATCTGTAACATTTCTTAATAACCTCGTTAATATAATTACTCCTATGAAAACCATTCCTTATACTAACACCTAGATATTTAGCGGGACAAAATCCCGGCACCTCGGCGTCTCCAAAAACCGTAAAAAGTATATTTAGTGGTACTAAAAATTATTATTATGAGAGCATCAAGATAAGGAACCCCAGTTAACTCCTAATAATTAACGGATTAGCGGCCTAATTATTTATAATCGTAATGTTGATTTTTACCTTTCACTAACAACTGCTCGAGTTTTCGGAGACGTCGAGGTGCATGAGCATATGGTATTGCACTTTCCCTCGCATTTAATATTTTATCAAACTTGAATCTTATCAAAATATAATTCTTATATTGCAGATAAAAACCCTGAAGATACCACAAACATATCAATAAGGTCAGTAATTTACTTAGCTCCTTGGTTGAATGGTCAGCGTCGAGGCCTTCGATGCAGAAAGTCCCGGGTTCGATTCCCGGCAGTGACGGGGATTTTAGTCGCGTATGGTTAATTCCTGTGTCCCGTGGCCTGGATGTTTGTGTTCGTCCCAGTACTCTCGTCTTCATACACTCTCAACACATTATATTGCGAACCACCACAGGAAACACGCAATAGTGAACGCATCCCTCCACAGAGGGTTAGCGTCAGGGAGGCACCTCGGCGTCCCCGAAAACCTTAAAAGTAGCACTTACTATTATGTTTAATTTGATAGAACAAACTGTTATTGGAGTAAAGGACAAATCACAGCATGACGGATTATTGTTGATTTTTTAATCACCAGTTCTATGTTTATGCGCGTAGGAACTGTGAAAACCAGTTATATTATATTGCTAGTTGTAATTATTTGAACCATACCCTTTCAGACTGGAGTGACTTTATAGTAAACATCAAGGGAGAACCACACACGAGATAGCTGCTGGATTCGAACCTAGGAATACCGAACAGTACAGCTTCTCAGTTTTATCGCGGGGCTTGAGTAAATTAACTATGAATACGAAGGTGAACAGCAGTGTAGGCTAGGAGGGCTATCAGCACCATGGCATAGTGCTTAAGATTGTACACGTAACCTTTTTGAGTCTAAGCTCGTAAGGCTTCAGAGTACCATTCCCTTGTTCTTTTTTTTTTTATTATCCCCTTATTTATATTCGTAGTCCCGTTTATCATCAAATAATATAAAAACAATCTATTGGATTCCGTTCGCGCCTGTCTTCGTCGAAAAAGTACTGTACGTGACGGTATGATTAGTATTTTTTCTTTTAAATGTTTAAATTTTATACAATGTAGTACGTTAGGTTTATGCGCAGTTACCTCGGAAGCGTATGCCGATTCTCTTGTGAACAACTGTAACTTGTTTACTGAAATAATGTCGGGCTAAGTTGCTCATGCGTTAGAAGCGCTGGCCTTGTGAGTCCAAGTTGGTAGATTCAATCCTAGGTCAGTCCAGTTGTATTTGAAGGTGCTGTAATACGACAGCCTCATTTCGATATATTTAGCAGCAGGTAAAATTAATACCTTGCGGTACAAAATTTCGGCACCTCGGTGTCTCCTAAAACCGTAAAAGTAGTCGCTGGGGCTTATTATTATTTCTGTGCATGGGAAGTGTATCTTCCTCCTTAGTAGAATAAGAATCCCTTCTCGAAATCATTACAATGTATATGAATATATATATATATATATATATAGGTTATACTCTCAAACACACATAGTTCGCTTTCGCATGTTTATTCGTTAAAGAATGGAACTGTACATAAACTGTTTCTGGAATACTTCCCAGTGTCTTGTCATTTGTCTTGTCGAGCAGTTCCGCAAGCTTGTCAGGAAGTTCCTTCTTAGGAAATACAGCTTCCTTTCGACCAGCGACCACTACTTGATAACCATAGCGATTCTGCCTATCCATTTCTGTTGGTAATATGATTGAACAGAGTTGACTAAGCCGTGGGAGAGTGTAACTTCATTCAACAGGCTCACTGTGATACCTTAACTTTTTATGAAGGACTCAGTGTGGCTCATGATCAGTCGGTGAAAGCTATTAATACCTTTCCCTCGGCCCATCATTAAAATTGTATAACCGAGCGAGTTGGCCGTGCGGTTGGGGGCGCGCAGCTGTGAACTTGCGTTCGAGAGACAGTGGGTTCGAGTCCCACTGTCGGCAGCCCTGAATATGGTTTTCCGTGGTTTCCCATTTTCACACCAGGTAAATGCTGCGACTGCCACGGCCGGTTCCTTCCAACTCCTAGCCCTTTCCTATCCCATCATCGCCATAAGACCTATCTGTGTCGGAGCGACGTAAAGCCAATTGTAAAAAAAAGTATTATTTGTAAAATTCTGAGAAGTATCTTGAGTAGAAAGAAAAAAATGTGTGTTTAAGAAAAGTACCTTTATTAAGCAAAGAAGTCCTTTTTTTTGTCTTCCTCATGGCTTTAGTCCATCTATCTTCGTAGAACTGTAGAGAGGTGCTCATGTGAGTGCTTATTGATAGCATTGGCATTGCTGAATTATTTTCAGTTCAAATACTTCTGCAGGGACCGAAGTAATGTGGAAATTCGCGCGGAAAATGAAGAGTGTGGTACGATATAACATCAAAATCTCATTAATTTTCTGCGCGTGATCTCTTGTTGTCTTGGGGGAGCACAACGTCCTATTCGCTAGTTCAGACCTTTCTTGTTGAATGTTATGGTGATCTCCAACTGGTTGCAGAATATGTTCACGATCCCATTGATAGACCGTATAACTAACGAGGAGGTACTCTATCATGCCGGGAAATAGCGTGAAGTCTTAAACCTAGCCAAATGCAGGAAAGCAGCCTATTTGTCACATCTTCCGAAATGACAACAGCCCGATACGACAGATCGTGGAAGGCAAGATAGAAGTCGTAGTTAGAATGTTAATGTGTGCTGTTTTTATCTGGCAGGTTGTGCGATATCGCAGGGGATGTGAACCCCACCTTCACTAAATGTACATAAACAGTACTGTACTTTTGTGGGAATTCTCAACTTCTGCTAATTCCTGAATCGTTAAGGCCTTTAGGTATACTTTAATGAGGTCCGTCGTCCATTACTTCCTGAGTCTTCTAAGTAGAAAGCCCTGGCTTTGAACGGCATGCGCGCACACACACACACACACACACACACACACACACACACACACACACACACAACTTCTTCCCTTATTTCCCGTTCCTCTTTCCTGCAAACCGTACCCTGTACATTGATTGACGGAGAACTAACTTCATTCCTTTCCTCAGTTAAAAGCCTTACCTCCCTCAAACTCGCTGTCTCTTCCATCATTCTGCTTAATTCCCACTCACACCTACAGTCCCTACACCTTCCTCACTCAGCCATTCTTGTATATTTTCATAGATAATATTAAAATACTAACAGAAATAAAATAGGATATTGGACGAATATTATACTATATACAGTACATACGGAGGAAATAAATACTGGATTCTACTCGAGGCTTTCACGACAGTGAATCCAGTCAGATACTAACTGATAAAATAACTACACTTCAAAATTCTACTTTAGATAGGTGTAATCTAATTGTATAATAATGGGAATAATAGATAAAATAATAACAGGTAACTATAGAAATGTTTAGTTACACTAAATACGCCAATACATACAGATTATTTATTATTATTATTATTATTATTATTATTATTATTATTATTATTATTATTATTATGCGAAAGAAATGAACATTTACGCTAAAAATTTCAAGTTTGCCTGTTTTCTCTAGTCCCTCTCTTCCAATGCGACAGCGTCGGACACCACACTAACCATTCGTTACGTAAGATTAATTAAAGCTGTAGTTATTTTTTAATTTTGTCCTCCTCTGCACCACCAGCAACATATTTAGGAAAGTTGTTCATTACTACTACCTAAAGTTCATTTCCTTAATTATTTCAGGAGTTTTTCGTACTTGCATGGAGATTCTCTCCTAATAGCACATAATCTCTTCTTCCTCTACTCTAATCTAATGTTTAAATAATCTTTGTATCAGCGTCTGTAGTTTCCTCTTATTTTTACTCTATTTTTTTGGTTCAAATTCCTCGGAACATACACGAAGCGAATGCGATTAGCTCTCAGGTGTTATGTAAGCCTCTGACTGTAGATAAGTCCAGAAGTACCTCCCTTGTCGCGCAGAGACGTGGACTGCGATGTAGCATAGGCTACAGTGAGATAAGCGAACTTGCCAAGTACAGTGAGTTACTTCCAGAAAAACCTAATGGTGGGCGTGTGTGGAATTTCATTCCAGACTTGTGCTTGCTGTGTTTTAAAAATCTATTGCTGCAAAGAATGTACAGGGGACTCGAATGGAATCTACCGTTTATAACACATAGGTCTCAGGGTATTAGTATTACTTAGTATCGCTCAGATCGTCCATACTGGCAAAGCGAGTTTCAAAATTAATAGAATGTCAGGAGTGTCATGGGAAAGTTGTAATATTTGATACTCTTATTGTTTAGTAGGCTGGGCTGAGTGACTCGGACGGTTGAGACACTCGCCTTCTTACCCCCAACGTGGCACGTTCAATCCTGGCTCAGTCCGGTGGTATTGAATGTGCTCAAATACGTCAGCCTCGTGTCGGTAGATTTACTGGCACGTAAAATAACTCCTGCGCGACTAAATTCCAGCATACACTGTTACGTAACTGCGTATAGGCTGATGTCATTAAATCATTTTATCCAAGTTAATAATAATAGTAATAATAATAATAATAATAATAATAATAATAATAATAATAATCGTATAGCCTGGTTACCATGTACAGGCATTTTGATTATCACTTTCTATGGCAGAGAAACGATTATCTGTTTGAGTTTTAATTTATTTTGTCGGGTAAACATCAAATGTACCGACATTGTATGACACTGAATGCCGTCCTTCAAAAATCCGTCTACCTCTGCCACGATTGAAGCTTTTACAGGAGGCTTACATAACTGTAACGCAGAAGGGAGTATTCGATTGATAATTGTGTTCTAGTGGGCATCGTTTGTGAAATGTTATGGGGAAAACATGCGAGGTACAGCAAAGTCAGATTTAGGTGTCTTTTAGTTCATTGCATTCAAAACGATGGCACAGGTTTAATCTCGTAGGAAGTCGATGACATTTAAAAGTGCTCTAAAGCCGATAGACGTACATCCGGTGTATTAAGATGAACACAGACACAGCCACCGGGCTAGAGGAATTAACCAGACATGGTTAGAATCCCTCGCCCAGTCTTAAATCGAACTCGAGGTCCTCTGAACCGAAGGCAATTTCTCTGACCATTCAGCCAAGTAGCCGGACTCAGTGTTGGCTGACGGGCTGAGTGATTCAGACTTTAGAGCTCTGGCCTTCTGAGCAAGTTGACGGGTTCGATCCGGCTCAGTCCGGTGGCATATGAAGGTTCTTACATAAATCAGCCTCGTGCTGGCACGTTAAAGAACTTCCGTGGGACAAAATTCTGACACCTTGGAGTCTCCGGAGCCTGTAAAAGTAGTCACTGGGACGTAAAATTATTATTATTATTATTATTATTATTATTATTATTATTCATTGTTGGCTAGTATTTTTTAAGTTGTTGGACAAAGTTCTGGAAGAAGTGAAAAAGTTCGAGGCTGTACGTTCCAAAAATGCGCCTCGAAATACCGTTATGTGAGAATGACCCGCAGAACGTGTATCACAGAACGAAAATTCGTTGATATAGTTCGTGCAATACTGAACTTTAGATGACAGAATCTTTCTGGTCAGAGTTCTAAGCTGAAATATTATCCCATAGCGGTTGTTCAAGGTGCAACGGCTATGCATACATTTTTAAACGATTGTCAGGGTTGAGAAAATAATCCTTTAAAGGAAACACGTTTCAGACAATCCATACAATTAGATTAATAACTGAAAGACTCTGTATGACTAATCTCAACAAGAACGTGTTTTCCAGTTTCTTTCTTTCTTTTTCTCTTTTTTCGGTTTTAAAGCGGCAGTTCACTATTTATTAACGGTGTACGCCTCGCAATTTGTTTTTCATACCTCAATCTTTCATCACTGACTCTCGACCCGAGGTGCCGATTATCGTGGAATTTGGTTCCCCTTTTTTTGTTTTACCCCGATGCCATTCAATTCTCGTAGGCTGGAGAGACGTACATATTTGCCATAGATTTGCATCCTTTAATTTTTCAATCAGCAGCATGAGTAAAGCAGCCTACTGTGGGGACCTCAGAGCTCAAGTTGGATGGTTTTTACTGAAGATTTCTCCCCGCATTTTTTCTCTATCATTCTAAGCAATTCTGTGTCAGTTAGGGTTACCTGGTCGAAGTCTGCAAACAGTAGGACGCAAGCTTGAAGAGTTCACATCTGTCTGTTCACTCCTTTCTGCTGTGGTTGTCTTGGTTAATCAGAAATGCCGGCGATACTTTCGGATAACTTGTAGTTTATTAAAAAATAAACACATAATTACAGTGATCCTTACCCAGACACTGCAGTGGCATAAAGACAGAATTAATTCACAGTAATACAGTAATACAATATTCTACTTGCTTCTGTAGTATGAGTTTGAAAAGAGCTATTGCAGTGGTTATCGTCATCAGGTTACTGTTTATATACTACTACTACTACTACTACTACTTAATAGAGTGCACGGTCGCTTCCTTCCCATTCCTAGCCCTGTCCTATCCCATATTCGCCATAAGACCTGTCTATGTCTGTGCGACATTAAGGAAATAGCAAAACAAAATATATATTACGACCGGGCAAGTAGCCGCGTGGTTAGGGTCACGTAGCTATCAGCTGGCATTCGGTAGATAGTGAGTTCGAACCCCACTGTCGGCAGCCCTGAATATGGTTTTCAGTGGCTTCCCATTTTCACACCAGGCAAATGCTGGCTGGGGCTGTACATCCTATACCATCGTCGCGGTAAGACCTAGGCTGCCTGTGTCGGTGCGACTTGAAGCAAACTGTAAAATATATATTGCTACTTACTTTGACAGTGAACAGGAGTATATTTAATTCAAATCTTAGTTGGTAGTATTATTCATATTGAAGAACGATAAAATAAGAAAACCACGCTGATTGTAAATATGTATGTATGTTGGGTATTGAGCCCGAAGGCTGGTTTGATCCTCCATAGCTCCTCTAACAGCTGTTATAAATAGCCTAGGCGTCACCGAAGAGGCGTACTAAGGAAATGAGGAGTGAGGTAGTTTCCTGTTGCTTTCCTCACCGACCCAGAAGTTGCTATTGCATATCAGTCTGCCAAGCCCACTGACCCTATGAGCGATATTTTCACACCATTCATAACAGGGACTGGCTGCATACGAAATGGCATTACTAGCATCACTCATATGTCACTTTCATATTGTCAAAGCCAAGGATGAGACTGAGACAGACAGGTCAATGAAAGTAACAAATTTGATTTGATTGTAAATGTAAGAATATTTATTCGGGTTGTTACGAAATTGCGTTATCGATTGGGAAAAGCAGTTAACGAGCATAAGTGATCGAAAATGTAGATGATCGTGAGTAATTAAACGGGTTAAATTTTTAAAAACTTGCAGATATATTGATGTTTTGGCGTTCCCTCTTCATATGTTGCAGTGAAGGAGATAACGTTAGAAGGAAAATACGTAGTCCTTTCGTCAGCTGACGAGTGGCTGTTGTTGATCTACGGAGGATGTTGCCATACACGCCTGTTTCCTGCTGAGGAATGTGAAGTTCGCTCTGTTGACCCGGGAAAGGGTAAACATTGATATGAGGGTCACCCGAGTTAGTTGATCGTGCGCCATGCCCCCGGACTTGCTAGAGATTTTTTGTGTCGCTCTTGTTTTGTTCCTGTGCTTTGCTATAATATTTATCGCCACTTTGTGGCCGAGGGAGCCGGTCTACGAATAATGTGTAATAAGCCGTCGGTCATTGTAATTATTGCATCTAGGGACTGGACGTTTAGGTGGTCATATTCTCTGCGAACATGAATATTACTCATTTCGTCTACGTATTGAGCGGATGTCT
The DNA here is from genome assembly GCF_040414725.1 of Anabrus simplex. NCBI lineage: Eukaryota > Metazoa > Arthropoda > Insecta > Orthoptera > Tettigoniidae > Anabrus > Anabrus simplex. Next base: position 300,373,925 of record NC_090268.1, on the reverse strand, counting down.
GTTTTACACGGATTTATTACTTGGTGAGGAGCAAACTGCGTTATTAATCTGACACTTCAATAAAACCATTCAATTCTTTATAGGAATACATTTTTTTGTTGAAAATAATTACGTTATCAAAAGCACATTGACTATGACATCAAAATAAGTATACTGTCAAAAATATGCTGGCTAATTCATGTAAATTAACAAACAGTAAATCGTGTAGGAAGGAGTTTCAGATTGTTGTAACTATTTTGGTCTTGTTTCTTTAAATTTTTTAGTTGTTTTTGTTTCCATTTGTGACACAACCCAAGATGTATCCGAGTATAATGGCGATGCTTATTTTCCTAATGCTAATTTTGTTTCTGTGGGGAGTGCTAATGTATATTTCACTCGCCAGGCCTCAGGCTAGCGTATACGAATGACTGAGTGATGTTGTGCTACCTACTAGAATGGTGTTTCGGCCTGATCCCATGGTGGCTTCTCACACAGTTGGGTCTCGGCGCTCTTTTTCTTTATGTTCTCTACTCTACCTGGATTGGACGACCATTGCAGGAAATCCATTCTCGTCCTCGGCACCAGCTGTCTCCACCTAAACATGGCACGGAGCAGAATGAAGATGACCCAGACAACAGCTTGTCGCCAGGCAGTATCCTCGCTGATCGGCTTGGCAAGCTGGATGCCGCCACTCAAGGGTGGAAGAAACGCGTCGGTCCCACGGACGCCGTCAAGTTCTCCGTGGCGGGCCGCATGCTACTCGAGCAGCAGAAGACTGACGTTACCCTTACGACGCTTCAAACCAAGAGCGATACCAACTCCATTGGTACACCGGAACAGCTCCCAGCGCAGTTGAAATCCATCTCGAGTGACAGACAAAAGAGAACACCCCGTGCTGCACGTTTTCGAAGCAAAACCGGTGAGTAAACTGTTTCATGTTTCTGTCATAGACTTGCAGGTTATACATGTACATTTTTGTTTGTTGAATATACAGTCTTTCAGTAAAATCGTTAAGAAATAAGAAAGAAAAAGAAATATGAGATGCCCTTCTCTCCTGATCCTGAACATTTTGGATAAGGAACTTAGCATCTGTGAAGTCAGCTTAAAGGAAATATGGCTATATCTATCCCTATTACTGTTTTCTGGATCATTTTTATGTGCATTTATGTACATTTAATTCTTATATTATTTACAGTTATTTAATTTACAGCTAATTTTTACATGCTTTTATTCACCTTTAGTTCTTGCATTATTTACAGCTATTACTGTACAGTACCATATCACTGATAAACGTGAGTTAACATGGGCCCTACCACTTCGTACCTTGCAACAGTTGCTAAAATGATGGCCACCAACCTCACTGAAACCATAACATGGGCATACAGGATTCCGCTGCACCCTTTGAAATATCTCTTGTCATGTTTTGAATCACATAAAATAAAATGAAATAAAATAAAAGCTAACAAAGAGATAATTGATAATCCATTTCATGCATGGGCGCCCATAGGATAGTTTGTAGGGGGGGGGGCTAGACCCGGGGGTATGTAGTATTTTTAAGATTTTGGAAGATGAATGTCGACTTGTATTCCATGGTAGAATACCACACACGGTATCCCCTATCACTTCTATGTAATACCGATTTTTAAACCGCTTTCTTGAAAGAAAAGCAGCTGACTATATTAAATTTTTTCCTTTACCTGAGAGCTGGGGGGGGGGGGGCGTCCCCACTACTGATCCAGACAGAACACATGGAGTAAATATGAATACTAGACACAACAAAGTAGGCCAGCACCTCAAGCGCTATATTATACTGCACCTCCACTCATAAGTGCCGGCCCTGTGGTGTAGGGATAGCGTTCCTGCCTCTTACCCGGAGGCTGGGTTTGCTTCCCAGCGAGGTCAGGGATTTTTACCTGCTTTTGAGGGCTGGTTCGAGGTCCACTCAGCCTACATGATTACGATTGAGGACCTCTCTGACGGTAAGATAGCGGCTCAGAGGATTCGTTGTGCTGACCACATGACACCTCGTAATCTGTAGGCCTTCAGGCTGAGCAGCGGTTGCTTGGTAGGCCATGGCCCTTCGGGGCTGTTGCCCCATAGGGTTTGGTTTGGTTCCACTCGTAAGTTCACAGACTGTCCCGGAACCTGGCTGGCATTCTATATGCTCTTCCATATCTAGAACAGGATCTGGTCTCCATATCTTGTAGAGTCGACAAAAGCTGTCTCTGGTTGATCAGACTGGTTGACTACAAGTGACTCTTCTCTGAATGGGTGGAGCATGGTTATATGTTGACAGTGTGTTGTTCCTTTTGGAGTCCCCACATTGGCTGAACGGGGAGAATCAGTTCTACTTTCCACTATCCGACTGGCGGTCAGTAATGAAGACTAGAGTACCAGGTTCAACTGATTCCTGTGGGGTGGAACGATGAAGTTTGTCATAGTCCCTTGTCCTGACTTTGATGATAAGATGAATCCCAAGATAAGAACTTGTTGTGATCAACAAGTTGAGGTTGCAACGTGGATGACAACATAGACAAACGTGTTCTTTGCTTACGACCAATTAATAGTCCATCAGGCCTGCATTTGCAGTTGATTGGTATGATAGTGCCAGAAATGGATCAGTTGGATTCTTATCTAACACCTGTTTGAGAGTTAACAGCTCTCTCTGCCTCCACGTTGTTCTGATAATAATGTGGTTTTAAATGTGTACTCATGGGCGAATTTCTTCCATTCTTGCATATAATGAACATTTTCTTCCATTTTTCACTGATGAACTGCTTGCCCAAGTTGTGGAAGACCTCCATCGATACACCAAAATCAGAAATTGTTTTGCTCTTTGTGACAAGTTCACTTGTCGTTATGGTGTAGCATGAATAATAGTCTACAACGTGTCTGTATCGGTCAGTCTTTAAGAAATCAATACCAGCTCTGACCCAAGGGCCAACAGGTGTTTCCGAAGTGATAATTGGATAAGTTGACTTAGGGCGATTATTATTACAGGTATCACATTGTTCACTAAAATGATTAACTTCAGCTGTGATTTCTGGTGTGGAACGATAAAGTTTTATTATTTACTTTACGTGGCTGAAAGTCTGCTAACCTTGCACGTTCCAGACAGTGTACAATGCTAAGATGTCCACCATGGGTATGGTTAGACATCTACATATATAGCGAGGAATGGTAATCTGACAGCCTTGACATAGAAGACCCCTGATGACATTCATCTCGTGGCCAACATTATTGAATCAGTTGCTTGATTTCATGACATACTCCATCTTGCTATTAAGCATCAGCAATTTCCAAAAGTTTGAACTGAAGGATGGTAGGTAGTTCTCGGTAACTAATATGACAAGTGATTATTTTCATTTTGACTGTAATGAAATTCAGTATATTAAAAATGTTTATCAATTAATTTATTGAAAACCACCTATTCAATACTTTTAAATTCTTTAAGACTATGATATAATCTGTTGTATGTCCGGCGCTCCCTTCTCGCTCCGCCAGCCAGCTACACGCGCGCCAGGTGTCATTCTTCTAGCTTCGACGCGCAGCCCTCAGTGCGCGTGCCTGAACCGTCGTGTGTGTACTATAAAGAGGAACTCCCAGCCTGTCCAGATGCCCACTTGCCCCGGTGTCCATCTCCAGAATACACCCTACGTCGAACACGGAGGCTACTCCTCTTGAAAATGTGCTTCGGCCAGGTGGACTGAATTTCTGGCAGTACGAGGTCTCACCTCTGGTCACCGCTCCTCTTGCCTATTCCGCTGCCCATATCCAGTCATACTATTACATACCGTTATATTTCCCTAATTAATGCAAGCTCCCTTGGTTTCGCTAAGTAAGAATTCTTCCAACATTGAACTTGCTTTTATGAACTCAGCAAGGAAGGACTTTCCAAAACATTTATGTCAGTACTTCTGATAGTTTTCGACTATCGACTTTTCATATCACAAGGACTATCTTTTCGAGATAGTAGTGGATGTAAATACTGCAAACTTGTATATAGTGTACAAAAGATAGACTCTTTCTCAAGATTCCTAATTCATTTTGCTTCAAGTTAAATTTCAGTTTTATTTGTGTAAATAGTGTATTTGCATTTGAAGCGAAATAAAAAGTTGTGTTTTGTAAATCTCAACCTTGGTTACAACATAATCATTATATTAAAGTTTAAGCATATGGTACATGTTTCACATGTCATTGCAGGCATCATCAGCCATAAATTCTAACCTCCAAGTCAGAGTTCTGAGTGGATGCTATAATAAAACTATTCCCAAAAATTTATTTTTTTTTACGACAATTTGCACTGATGTACAAGAACATCATGGTCATATTTGGAGTGAACAGGCCGATCATATCTTGAAAGTTCTAATGGGGATGTCCTGCTCATGTTTACATCAAATGGAGATAATACAAAGATATCAACTCTCATGATGCCGATACTGAGACGGCAAATGAAGTCAAGTGGAAATCAAAACATCTGCACATTCTTTCAGCATATATAGGAGATTAACACGTACTAAAAATATTCTTAAAAACTATTTTTTTTACAACAGTTTACACTGATGTATAGGAACATATGGTACTTTTGGAAATGAACTACCCGATCTTGTCTTAAAGTTCCACCTCACACAAGCAACACAGCCGGACTTCTCTCCTAAAGTCTAAAGGACTTCAACACACTTCACAAGCTGTTACACTTACACCTAGAATCTAGTTGAACTCCTCTTCAGATTTACATGGAGATAACTTCAAAAACTTCATGACGCAGACAGCAACTGTTTAAGGGAAGATGGATATTTTTTTTTTATTAAATGAGACTTGATCAAGCATCCTCTACTAGCTATCTTGCCATCTAACTGGCACTTCACTTCAAAACATTTTTGTGTGTGTAAATGTTGTGATTCCTATAGACTTCAATTGCCGTCCCAGTATCGGCATTATGAGTGTTGATATTTTTGTATTATCTCCATTGGATGTGAACATGAGTAGGACATCCCATTGGAACTTTAAGACATGATCGGCCAGTTCACTCCAAATATGACCATGATGTTCTTGTACATCAGTGCAAATTGTTGTAAAAAAAATTAATTTTGGGGAATAGTTTTATTATAGCATCCACTCAGAGTTCTGACTTGGAGGTTAGAATTTATGGCTGATGATGCCTGCAATGACATGTGAAACATGTACCATATCCTTAAACTTTAATATAATGATTGTATCATAGTCTTAGAGACTTTAAAAGTATTGAATAAGTGGTTTTCAATAAACTAATCTGACATCGCTCTCAACCTGCTCAGTAAGATCATTTTCTTCATTTTCATTGACAGGAGCATGTGACAGACAATCTGTTGTGTGGAGTTGATTTCCAGGTTTATGTTGAATAGCTGAATTCATGAGAGATGTCCACCAGGTTCCTCGTTGACAGGAGAGGGACCAACAGCTTGTAGTCTGTCTCAATTTTGAAGGTCTGACACTATAGAAATGTGTCAAATTTCTCACAAGTCTAAGTAATGGCAAGGGCTTCTGTCTCTGTCTGAGCATATCTTTGTTCTGTGTTACTGTGTAACTGAATATTGAGTTATTGAAACAGAACATCTCCTAGACCATACTTCGAAACATCTGCTGATGCAGTAATATCTGTGTTAAGATTATATCTGACAAGAGATATTTCATGTTGAATTTCTCCTATGAATGAGCTGAAAGCTGGTTGCTGATCTGGGCCCCAGTTGAGATGGACATCCTATTGTAAGAGTTCTTGAATAGGCTGACACTTTTCTTCTAAATTAGGCACAAATTTGTTCAACTGATTCACCATCCTAACAATCTTTGAATCTCTACAATTTGAGGAGTAAAAAACTTAAGTGCTTTGATTTGGTCCAGATCTGGTAGAACATCCTCTTGTTCAGTGATGTGATCCAAGGATTTGACCTTTTTAACCTGAAAAGATGCATATTTACTCATGCTGTGCACTTACTTGAAATTTGTTGAGGCAAAAACTACTGTATTATATTTTAAACACTCGGTTAATAAAGCTATCAAGAGTTAAAATATACATATAGAAAATACTGTAGATGGAGAACACCAGCTTACCATGTTAACTGGTATAGTACACATGAAAGAAACTCATGGGGCCAAAATTTCTGGATGCAGCCTTCATTTGTAGAAGATAGAATAAGAATGGTGGTGATCATTGAAAAGTAAATGCTGTTGTGAGGTAAAGGGATGCAAAAAAAAAAAAAAAAAAGGGGGTGGTTATCTATTGGTAAGGCTGGATGCTTGCCTGGATCTCCCTTTACCTCACAACAGTGTGTGCTGTTCAACAACGATCACCACCATTCTTATTCCCTCCACGGACAAAGGATGCAGCTGAAAATTTTGGACCCAAGTGTTTCCTTTATGTGTACTCCAGTTAGACATGCTTATGTGGCAAGTCACTGCTCTCCATCTGTTTCCTATGTGTACAGTAGACATTTGTAAACATATAGCATATCCATTAGTGTGTGTTACAGAGGAAGATGCATTTTACTGAGCATCACAATAATCTAGACCTGCTGTAGTGCTAAGATAACAGTGATTTTATGTCTTATAGTTCTAAAATACTTGTGCTTGTTGTTTTAGACTATGGCATTTCAGTTTCCTTGTAGTGATCAGATGATAGTTGTTTTAAAATACATGTGATTGTACTCATACTTTATAAATGGCAGCCAGTGTGTACTATGAGTGAATACTTTCTGTTGCAGCAAACTTGAAGGATACTTCGTCCACCCCTGTTTCCCCTCAGAAGGAGTCGCCTATCTCCTTCAAACGTAGCATATCAGCACCAGGAGGTGATGAAGAGAATGGTATGTTCATTTATCTCATAAGATAATGTTGTTGAAAATATTTACCGAACACCTCGTGCACTCGTGACAAGGTTATCAAGGTGGTATATGCTGTCTTGCTGAAAATATCCATACAGTCGTTCATATTCTAGGAGTTGATCTACATATGGATTAAACAGTGTCTGGACATATCGGTTAGCATTAACAGTTAGGTGAAAGAATCGTGTTACAATACAGAAACCAGACATTGTGCACCGCACACCAGTCTTCAGATTATGCACCGGCTTTTCTACGTACTGATAGGAATTTTCTGATGCATAATGGCGTATGTTCTGTGATTTCACATACCCTGTGACAGGCTAAACCAGGCCTCATCTGAAGGCTTTCCTTCACTCCAGCAATGGTTTTTGGTGTTCAAACTCTTTTTGGATAGTTACAGTTTTTATTTGCTACAGAGTCGTTTTGTGCCATTTTGCCACAAAGTTCTGCATTGCAAACTTTGCTGGAGGTTTTGCCAAAACACTTCCAGGCTTAAACTCTTGCACAAACAGTTCTGTACAGGTTTTCCACGGATCGTGTTTTGCATAACACTCGACAATGAACACGCGGTGTTTTATTGTGAGCACCATTTTGTTTCATTCAACTGGCCACTTAATGCATCTGCTCCTTTCACTCACTTACTCTCTCACTCACTCACTCACTCATACATAATGGCACAGCAAGTACTTGGGACAGAGCATGCGGGAGATGCACACATGCGCAAGTGTATGACCGCAACCATTGGTGCATCAAAATCAAGTTTCCCAGCATTTCCTGTGTTGGGCAGTTTTTCTGTTTATTAACAAGGGTCAGTTCCATGTCAGTCTTATATATATTTTCTGGACCAGTTTTATTTTGCCACCCGGTATATGTTTATTCACAGAATATGCTATTTCATTTCTTTTGCTATTTTTTATATTATTTCATATTTCTGTGAAGAGATCAAATAATGCCTGAGAAAGGCAGCTGTAGGGACTGTGGGTGTGAATGGGCATTAAAGAGTATGAGGGAACATATAGCAAGTTTGAAGGAGATAATTGCGCTTTTAATGGCAGACAGAAATGAAGATAGGTCTCCCTCAATTAGTGTACAGGGTATGGCAGGTAGGTAATAGGGAGGGGAAGAACAGGGAGTAGTTGTGTAAGACAGATAGGCTAATGTTTTAATGGGGAGGAAAATGAGGCTATGGGTTCTTGTCACGATGTGAGTTCAGGAGAGTTATTGGTAAGGAATCAGTATGACTTACTGCAGGTAAAACAGCAGAGGGAAGATGGGGAACAGGGAAGTGAGGAAAGGGAAACATAGAGTAGAGTAGAGGATAGGAAGAGGAAGATGAAACAGAGTTATGAAAGGGAAAGAAGGGAGGAGAAAGCAGGTTCTGCAGCCATCAGGGAAGTTAAGGGAGACCAGGAGAGGAGGGGATTTAATGAAGTGGGTGGGGTTGAGGTTCTGGTCATGAGTGACTGTTATTTCGCAGTTTGGAGGGGGGAGTGTGTGGAGGAAAGGGAACCAGTGTAGTATATTATCCAGGAATTAAGTTACGGCAGATGTGAGGAAAGTAGAAGGGAAGGAGGAGGATAAGGAGAAGGCGGTAACTTTCCACGTTGGTACCAACAATGCAAAGAAATCGGGAGTACTTATTAACAGAGTTGGGGATGTGTAGGATCAACTTATGACAACCTGGGGGAAGTTTAAGTGAGCCAAGATTATCAGAGGGATACTGACTGGAGAGTAATCGGGGATTTATATTAAACTATGGAGTGGGTGTGTGGGGAATTGGGAGTGAGACTTGTAGATCCTAATAAGTAGGTAGGAGATAGGGATCTCTGCTCAGATGGCCTTCACTTGAACTGCAATTACATCTATTAGTTTGGGGGTTTGTTTAGAAGAGTTACAGGGAGGTACGTTCAGGGAAAAGAGGTGGACTAGAGAGCAGTGATGAGAGTACAGGGAGCTGGAAGTAAAGTAAGGATGACAAAGTTAATAGTGTTAAACTGTATAAGTATTGTAAAGAAAGTAATTAGAATTAAGTAATTTCATTTATATTATATTCATATATTATGGTTGATAAGTGATGTTATGTATGCGGAAATTTTCTTAAGAAACTGAAGTGCTCATTGTAGAGACAGGATAGGAATGGTAGAATAGGGAGAATTTGTGAGCTGCAAAAAAAAGTTGAGAATGAAAAACATGTTTTTGGGTGTGCAGACTTGGAAGGGGTGATGCTGATGATGCAGAGTTGTTTGATAAGAAAATCAGCTCTTTTGGGGAACAGGAGTTTACCAAACTTTAACTGGGAAGGTAATAAAATGACAGAAAGAGTGACCAACAAACGGTGAATAAGTTAATCTGGGAAGGACGTCTGAATGTGATGGAACCAACTAGAGGGTCAAAATAGATGTGCTGATAAAACCAGAAGAGTTCTAAAGCAAAGTGAAGTGATAGATGGTATAGGGGATCATGAACGAGTTTTTCTCGTAGTTAAAAATAAATTGGAATTGAAGAAAAGTTCAACCTATTCATTACAAAGTATGTCGTATAAGATGTTTACAAAATGTTATTTATTAGTTTAAAGTACCAGTTTCGATGCATAGTAGCAATACGGAAAAATGTTTTTAACTTACATTTAAAAATAAAGGCGATAGAAAGGAAGGGTGTAAAATTAGGAATATTATGCAATACCATATGATTGATAGGAGAGGCATGGAGGAGTTTTAAAACTTAATTATGATGAGTGGAAAATTTTAAATAAAAATGTAAACAGCTTAGGAGATGGATTTAAAACATTTGTTAAGAAGTATGAAAATGGGTATGCAACTTTAAAGGTGTTAACGAATGGTAAGGCCCTATTATATTATAAGAGATTCAGAAAGAGGTGCTGGTTAGAAAAAAATAGTTGGGATGCTGGTGGAAGTAAGGAGAGATTGAGGGACCTTTGTCAGGAAATATGATTTTTGTGAAGATGTCAACTAAGGATAACACAATGGCAAATATAATTGGCAGTCATGTAAATTTTAGGAAAAAATGGAAAGGTATGTATAGGTACTTTAATTATAAGTTAAAAACTTCATTTTCCCGTATTGAACTGAGATTCACAATTAAAATATCAAGGAAGGTTCAACCTTTTCAATACAAAACGTGTGGCATAAGATGTTCACAACATAATATTTATTAAATAGTTAGAACCGGTTTCTCTTTTAAGAAAAAGCAGCCTACCATTTGTATTCAGCCATGCAAGAGTTATTAATGCAATTTTTATGACATTTACTTTGCCCATTGTGATTTTTGTAGCTGATGATGACCCAATGAGCATCGAAACCGGTTCTAACTACGGTATTTAATAAATATTATGTTGTAAACATCTTATGCAACACGTTTTGTATTGAAAAGGTTGAACCTTCCTTGATATTTTAGGTACTTTAAGGCGTAAACAGGTTCCAGGAAGGACATCCCACAGATGCTTAATGAAAGAGGGGTGTTTGTACTGATGATAATAAAAACATATTTAAAAGATATAAAGCTTGAAAGCTAGAAAAGCAGCTGGAAATTATAAGATTTCTGGGGATAATCTAAAGGAAATATCTGAAATGTCAGCTTGATTTCTGTATGCTTGAAGGAGCTATACCAGATGAATGGAGATTTTGTATAAATGAAAAGGTGATAAATATAAAGCAGAAAATTACAGGCCAGTCACCTTAACATGTGTTGCTTGTAAGCTCTTGGAAAGCATTCTTTCTGACTATATTATAAATTTGTAAAATTACGAACAGGTTTGATAGAAGGCAGTTAGGGTTTAGAAAATATTTTCCAGTGAGGCTCAACTAGTAGAACTCCAGCAAGATAAAGCAGATATTTTAGATCCAGGAGTTCAAATGGGCTGTATTGCTATTGATCTATCTAAGGCTATATTGGACTAGACAAAAAGTGGTTGATCAGGTGGGTACATTTCTAGAAAAAAGGTCTCTGAGAATTAGAGGTACATGTTGCCCTGGTGGCAGGAATCTGCTGACTTAGTGTCAGTTTGGAAGCCTAATAAAACTGTCCCAAAAGTGTATACAGATGATAAAATAGTTAATTACCTATTAGTCTGTGTTTAGCTTTTGCATAAATTCCTTAAAATTTCAAATAGAATTCTGAAACTCAAATAAAAGTAATGCTTTATAATACAATAAAACTGCAAAAATGCAGTACCAAATTTACATTTGTGGAGGAAGAAATGAAATGAAGTTATGAACATTTAATAGCAGTATTTCCTACATTTCTTACACAGTACCATTTTTTTTAAAAGTTAATCAGTTTTCTTGTTGTTTACTTTCTATCAGGCTTATCAGGAACCGATCAGAATGATGAGCTGGCAAGTCCAAAGGTAACTGTTCCTCGTGCCGATGACGAGACATTTACGGAGTTCTACCGAAGCATCACGACTGACAAACTACACAATGAACGTCTTGTTATCCAGGATGAAGATCTCGATAATGTAGTCAGTCAGTCAAATCAGTTGTGAGTATTTGAATTTTAATGCCATTTAAGTTCAAAGAATGTGATTGTCTTTCTGAACTTTTAAATTATTAACCTGATACCGAGTCTTTATATCAAGCTGGACCAATGGCAAGTACTGTAATGGGTAACATTGGGATCCGTTTAAATTGTGTTTGTATGTTTGTTAGAAAGAGATGTAAAAAAGTCTGGATGGAATTTTGTGAATTTTAGTTTATTTTAGTGTAGGGTATGGCTGATAAGGATCTTAGTTTACCATTTTCTGGTTGTTTTATAAAGAGAAGAGGAGTTGAAAGGCTTGAACACAGAGAATAAATATTTTGCTAATATCTCTTTTAATGTTAGCCTAATGAAATAATGTTATTACTAAGACTGTAGTACCGTAAATGCTACTTCCCGATCTGATCATTTTAATTGATGTGTTCTGTCTCTTCTACTGCCATTTACCTCCACTAGATAGCTTTACTGCTGAAGATACAATGAAAATTTTTCTGCAACTGCTCAAAAATAATCCAAACAGTGACAGGTGCTACAGCTAGTATATTCTAATTTTGGAGTGAAATAAATGGTATGATTGTATGATACTTATTTTTCAATTATGTAGGGGTTAACATGTAGGGCCTGGGTTTGATTCTCAGCTAATCCAAAGTTTTGGATCCTGGACTGAGGGCTGAAACAGGCTTCAGTCAGCAACGTGAGGTCAACTAAGGAGCTGTCTGATATGAGAGACAGTAGACCTAGTCACGAAGGCGTAGCATTGAGGCTGAGTAAGTCATTATTTTGGTCATAGAACACCTAGTTGAAGCCAAGCATTGAGGCTGACTAAGCAGGTTTTTGGCCATGTGACACTTCAAAATCTACAGGCCATCAGACTGGGTAGCACACTCTTGAAAAGCTACAGCTTTGATTCTTTTTCCTGTAAAACACGACATGTAAGTGGTTCAGAAAGGTCCCTTAATGTCTTTTTAAAGCTACCTATGATTTAATTGTAAAACATTTGGTAGGTATCATCCTTTCATTTTTTTTCCTTCCACATGGGGAAATGAAATCTGAGAATACTTTTGGAATAGTTAATGTGCTTTTCTCTCCTACAGACTAGTTCAGAAACGAACTGTGAAGATCCAGCGGCGCAATATGTCTTCTCGTAACCCAATCAAAGCCCTAGCTGCACGGACAGACTTACAGGAGGAATACATTGAGGTGAAAACAGGGCTGGCTGAAAAAGAGTTGAAGAGGATAAAAGTAGAGAAATGTAAGTATTATTTAGGCACTTTCTAAACACCATTTTATCACTCTCTTTGTACAATGTCCTTCAGACAATGATACATTGTTTGTTGAAGAATAAGATATTGACAACTAATACATGAAATTTTCTGTGAATGAGGGTAATAATGACATTGTTTCTGCCCTTAAAACACCCCCCTCCCCTTTGTATGTGTGTTCATGCGTGTGTGCACATGGGTGCGTGAGCGCACAACTAATTTTCTTGCATGGTAAGACAGTGAAGATATTGCAAGGAATAAACTGGCTACAACAGTAGCGATTCTATAAATCCCTGTGTGACACTGTTAGTGTGTACCTATGTCGGTACTCTGACCATGTTAGCTCGGCCTATGACAAACTTGGTTGTTAACACTAAAAATTCCGTAATCTTCATGCACTATGCCTCCTTCAGCGAATTATCTCTGTATCTTCTCCACCTTACATTCATTCTCAGTTAAACTGGCTGTCATCCAACCACAATTTTGGAATGTGGTAAAAAATCTATACCATCCCATAGTACAAGACGATACACAAACTCTTTTGTTGTTTCTACAGCACGATTGTGGAATGAGCTACCTAGCTGTGTGAGAGAAACCACCTCTGCTAGATTCAGGAAACAGTGCCAGTTATATCTCCTCAATAACAACTGAATTTTCTGTCCGACTGAATGGTCAGCGTACTGGCCTTCATTTCAGAGGGTCCCGGGTTCGATTCCTGGCCGGGTCGGGGATTTTGACCTTCATTGGTTGATTCCAGTGGCTCGGAGGCAGAGTGTTTGTGCTGTCCCCAACATCCCTGAAACTCACACACCACACATAACACTATCCTCCACCACAATAACACGCAGTTACCTACACATGGCAGATGCCGCCCACCCTCATCGGAGGCCTTACAAGGGCTGCACCTAGCTAGAAATAGCCTCACAAAATTATTATTATTACTGAATTTCCTAAATGGTAAATTGTTAGCAGTAGTGATTCGAAGTAGTTACTTGATTATTTGTAGCTGCTAAGTAGTAAGGATTCAGTTGTATACATTAATATCTTTTTGGTACATATTTTACTACTTCACAGTTATCAACATAGTCACAATCAATCACTTCATTACTACTATTATCTGTATTGGTATTCCATTAAGTTAATTGTCGTATGTAATATTTATTTCTGGTTATTATGTCATAATATCGTAATCTGTTCAGATGGAAGAGATGGCCAAATGGCCCTAATCTTACCAGAAAAAACTAAATCTAATGTAATGTCTGAAATGAAAGTGGGAACGTGAAGATGATTTTTGTTCCATTGATATGAAGCCATACTACCAAATTCCTGAATAGTCACAGGTCTCCAAAAGACAACAGTCATACATTTGCTGCCAGCGTGCAAGTCCACACTAGAAGCTCCCAGTTTCCCCAAAAAATCTGCTCCTACTGTCCGTATCCCATCGCCTTTGGATTTCAAAGAGTGAAGCAAGACATAAAGGAAGAAGTGGAACTGGCGTGAATTTGTTTAAGGTTGATTTCAACTAGCTGGGGACAGACGCCCACACACTGTGATCTCTGAGCCAAATCCTGCAGCACACATGGAATGAGATATGCAGGGTTGAACACTGAGACTGTAACAGACTGCCACAGTCTCAAAATATAGTTGATATGTGCCTTCACAGCCTTCAACTCCTCTGCTCCATGGCCATTGGGAACTGAAAAGAGAATGATCTCCCTCTGTCTCTTTTGCCATTGGACCAGAAAAGCATGGTGGCTGCCACTGTCATTTCCCCCACTGATGGGGCCATCACCCTACCTAAAGGGGCTCATCCACCCTAAGCTGTTGGCCCCCCCTAGGGAGCCAGGTTATTTATCACCGACCAAGACATGGCGCCAAGTCTTTTCAATACACTACCGTATCAGAAAAACCCCAACCTGTTACATCCATAACAATAATAAACAAGTTACATAAGTAAATACTGTAATTGAATTGAGATTGTTTTTACTTGTTACTGTAAAAATAAGATAAGTAGTTATAATATAAATTGTGTTAATAATTTCCCTTGTCTTTTCATCATTTATAGAATTTTGAATACTTGTAATTGCAGTGGCCAAACATTCATCAATGGCAGTGGAAGCTCTTGCGGGATTGGCAAGTAAGGAGGACTTCACAGCAGTTGCTCTGAAAAAGGCTACTCCCACCAACTCATCCATGTTACCTTACAAGGATTTAATGCTGTTACATATCAAGGGCAGGAGACATGTCCAGACAAGACTTGTACAGCCTGTAGCCAGTAGTATCAACGACGGTGATAACTATGTGCTGGTCACACCTACTGAGGTACACAAATTTCTAATACATTCCTTTATAGATGCAATTCTTAAGGTGTCATCGTGGATATTTTTAATGCTGAATTGTAAGTATTGTAAGGGAACAAACAAGTGACATATACAGAGTGGTCAGAAAGACTGTAAAATGGATATATGAGCATTAGAGGATTGATCATAGATAAATAATTGGAAAAAATAATTTGATATCTCATGCCGTAACCATTTTATCAGCTGCTGAAGTTAGCCAATCAGATCGCTTTGTGGACGACTTCAGATGGGCTTTGTGAGGCAGTGTTGCTAAATCTGTGACCAGTTTGAGAGCACCAGTAGAAGAAATAAACTTCTCCAGGGCAGGGACTTGAACAAGGACCTCCCTGTTGATAGGCTTGGCCCATAGCAAGCACGGTACAGTGGCACTGGGTGAAACCCACAGTGTATTAGTGTTTGATGCTCATTTCTCGGCATGGCTCTCAAGCGATATAGATGTTGATTCCCATGGTGATATTTTGATAGCCATTCACTTCCATGACATACAGTCAAACCACCATATAACAAGATTTTTGGGCCCAAATAGATTTTGTTACATCCGTGTTATTATATTGAGGGAATTGGAAACTGCTTGCAGAATACTGTTTGAGCTACAAGTTAATTCAAAGAAACAGGCAGGGACACTAAAAATAAAAAAATCACAAATATGTACTTGCCTACTGTAGTGTTTTTCTAGTTTAACTTTGTAATAGAAACACCATGCATTACACAATAGTACTGAATAAACTTGTGTTGTACTCACCTATTTTGAAAAGAGATCTGTAATTTTTGTTTGGTTTTGCTCTTGATAACCCCTTTAATAAATATTGATTTGTTCCTTCATAACACATTAGAGGAAACTTTTAGGCCACAGAATTTGTTGTATTTATCCCAGCAATTCTAGTTCTTTTTGCAACTTCAGAATGTTTCATTTCATCATTTCAAGTCTTCACGTGCTGCTGATTTTGTTTCCAAACTTATTGACTTATGTTGAACAGAGGCCATGCCTACGTTAACATTCACTCACCTGAAAATAACTGGGAAGACTGGCTATTTTAAAGCTGGTGTACTTCACGCTTCCATTGATTCATAGAAATTCCCACCCTTGGACATTAGCCATACCTGCTACACCTGCAGAGACCAGTTTTTCACTTACCAAAAACCATCTAAGGTCAAGTTACATATTATCATTTCAATGGAGTGTTTCTAAAATGGCTTCATCTCTGTAATGAAGAACAAATAACGTTAATAAGATAGGAAATTTTCTGGGACTGTTAAAAAAATGCATGTTTATCATTATATCGATCTCTGTTATACGGTGTTTGACTGTATTTCCTAAAATTATTATTGGCACTATTTTAGTTGTTGTTTGTAATACTTTACTGATTTACAAACTATCGATTAGGTGGAAATATTTTCTTATATTGATTAGATACTAGATTGACATGACATAAGCCCAAAAGCCTATATCATGTCTATAAGTACGGGCATGAAAGCATCAATGGCAAAATAGTTTTATGTTACATTGATACAGTAGTAGACTATCTCAAGAGTTTTGTTTAACCATGCTGCATGGTATTCAGCTTCTTACTGATCTGACAAAATATTGTTTAGAAAACTGCAATGACTAATCTCAAATAGGAGCACATTTTATCCTGAAATTCGTAATGTATTTAATAAACATTTGTAAGTGAAGGGACTTTAAAATTGTTTGTGAAAGAGAAATGGAAATTGTAGCTGGGCATGAAATCTATATTAAAAAATAATTATATTCTATTGGTTCCACCATTTCTATACTAAATGTTGTTCAGTGTGAGTTACATTACAAGTTGTTTATACATGGTACTAGTTTCGACTCCAGACACAAATTATACAAGGCAATAAAAAGTCCTAAAACAATGTAAAAGCACATAATGTAAAACATGCGTGGATTAAACTGTGAGGGATGTTCACAGTGATGTTAAAACTTGGCCATGTGTATAAAATGTTAGAATGGGGCATTTGAAAGCCATTAAAATGTTTTTATATAATTATTCTTGATGCTGAAGAGAATGTAATTCAATCAATGTTATGATAAATGACACATGTGGAATGCAATTGTGCACAGAATATTAATAAAGTTAAAATCTATGATGGCGTTGAAGCTGGTGTTGAAGTGCTTCTTGCAGAAGCGAAGGTTGCATATGAAGGTCAGAATGGTTCCAAGTCATAGGTGGTAAGAGTTCTCAGTTCAATGCGGAACCAGTTGACTTAATAATGAGAGCCAAATTAGTTCAAGGAATTCTAAAAACAAGGAGCCAAAAGGCATAACTAGTATATGACTCACCTTGTACAGCTAAGTGAAGAGCTTGATAGACAATGAGGGAGATACGTGGAGAGAAGTGTGAGTGAGGATAGGATGGGAGGCGGGGTAAGGCGAGGGAAAAGAACGGGGACGGGAATGGGGAGGGGGAAGGGCAAACTTGAGGTGGGGCTGAGGGTTGACGGAATAGGGGTAATTGCTGCGGTAAGGTACTATGAATGGAGTAAAAGATCGAGCTTTGATTTATTGACTTAACTTTTTTTAAATGTTTATGAGAGGATCAAATAAACTCTTGGGTTTCTCTGAAATATCATTGAGACTATAGTTTGACTTGAAGTACTGGTCTATTTTTTTTTTTTAATTATTTTATGTTGAGGAGAGGTCCTTTGTTTATTATCTTAAGGATTTCCATGTCTTGTTCTATGTTAGTGAAACTGTTTGTAATCATACATATGTTGTCCAACCACTGAGATTTTGTTCTACTTTAAAGCATTTACATGTTCTAAATATGTAATATTGAAACTTTGTCTGGTCTGCCCCACATACAAAGAATTGCAACTATTACATTTGATTTTGAGTAACTATTAGATTTGTTCACTGATGTGGAGTTTTGTAGGATTTCAGCATTCTTATCATTGGTTTAAAAAAATATTTTTAAATTGTGTTTCTTGAAGATATTCGTAACTTTATAAACCTCTTTATTAAAGGTAAATGTTGAAAATGAGGTGTTGTTGGAGTTTTCCTTCTTTAGTGTGGTCATGGGATGATGCTTGTATTTGTTAATTACTTTCTCTATGAAAAAATTACTGTAACCATTGAATTTAGCGATTGTGCAAATAATGTTGAGTTCATTTTTTAGGTTTTCCTTAGACATAGGTACCTTAAAGGCTCGATAAACCAGGCTATTGTAAATTGCTCGTTTATGAGCCTGCAGATGTAAAGAGTCGTGGCCAATAGTGGAAGCTGTTTGTGTGGGTTTTCTGAAGATTTTATAGGTTGAAGAGGTTGGGTGTCTGAAAATGGTCAAATCTAAAAAATTTATTGTTCTGTCATTTTCGGATTCAAGCGTAAACTTGATGTGAGGATCAGTGTTGTTTAGACTGAGAAGAGTGGAAGCAGCATCTGCTGATTTTTCATCCATAATGTTCTAAAAAATCCAGATAAATCTCTGCCAAGATGCCAGAGGCTGGCGAGCTGATTACCAGTCAGTATTGCTGATAGATGATGTTGTGGAATGTAAAAAATATTATTGTTTACAACCAATTTTAAAATGGATATGAAATCCTGGATTTCTAGTTTGCTTAAATGATGTGTTTATCTAAATTATTTCTAAATTATTTTCAATGATAGGGAATAATTTTGAAGTCTGTATGTTGGGATACATATTTACAATATCAAACGAGTGGAGAGAATGATTGGGTTGGATGTCAAACTTTTTCAGTTTATCTATTAGTTACGTAGTGTTTCTAATGGATTTATTAATCAAAATCTGTAATTTTTCTTTAGAAACTTCCGAATGAATTGGGATGTTTTGTATAAAGGACTAAGACTATAATTGATGATTGGGCGAATGGGGACGCCGGTCTTGTGAATCTTGGAGTGCTTTTGCGGTGGGCAGGCCTGGGTTCATGTGTATTAACTTTGTTTTTCTTGATCTGTGAAAAGGTAGGAAGTATTCTTTAAAGTATGTTTGAGTAATCATTGAATTTTTTGAGTGGGGTCTTTGTTGATTATGGAGAAAGCACTATCTGTAAAGAATTCCTTTGTTTTTCTAATGTAATCCGTTTTATCTATTACGACAGTTGTATTACCTTTGTCTGCTGTAGTGATGACAAGGTCATTGTCGTATATTTTCTTTTTGAGTGCAAATATACGTTTTTGTTCGGCGATTGAGTCTTTGCTGTTACTATAGTTGAAGGAGTAAGAATATTGTCCAGCTTCCTTTTTATATCAATTTTTAGCTCATCTTTTTTTTCTAATGGCACTTTGTAAATGGCTAGTTCGGATTCTATTTCTAAGGTGGTGGCTATGTTAAGTGTATTGAGATAGGCCAATTATGCTTGGGGCCTTTAGCTAAAATAGAGTTTTCATCCTCATTTAAAGATGCCTTAGATAAATTATAACTGGTGGATGGAATTGTTCAATTATGTTCGCGGTTATTTTGGTTTCTTTGACTTGACTTGCAGAGTGTTCAATTATTTCTGCTCTAAAATTAGTTGTTTCCTCGATAATGCGTCGAACAATCTATTGTTTACTTGGGTTTGAAAAAGGTTCCATTGGGCACCTGAGAGTAAATTAGCTGTTACGAGGGGAGTTTCATATAGCCTGTAATTTAAAAAAGATTTTTTCTTACATAAAAATCTAATCTCATTTTTTAAGTAAATTTTGTTAGTGTTACATTGGGTTTTAAAAGTATGAGGCAGAAAGCAATGTTTTTTGATGCTACCTTTGATGCAGAGCAGTGATTTACCATACAAGACTGCGTAGATAGAGTACACATACATTTTTGACTGCAGTCTTCTTCACTAGAAGATAGATAATAATGGTCATTGTTGGCATTCACTCCAGGCACTGTCAAACCACATTTGATGAATGTTTCACAGTTGAAGTCCTCAAACATTTACCCCCAACTTCTCACCCTCTTGCCCTTAGAGATTCCGAAGTTGGACATAAAGTGCTCAGGTTCAGAGAAGCACCCGGACTTGAGATAACCACCCCTTTTCTCCATTCTCTTGTCTGTCTCCCCCACCACTCCCCTCACTTCACGCAGCATCTACTTGCCAAAAGTGACCATTATTATTGTATCATCCACTGATGAAGACTGCAGCCAAAAATTTGGACCTTGGTTTTCTTTATCCATGCAGTCTTACTTGGTAAGTTGCAGATTTCCATCTGTTTCCTAGACTTTATATATTTCACTCCTGTGTGTTTTCTTACCCGAGCATGAAATATGTCTCTTTATTAAATACAGCAATTAGAATTAGTTATTTTAGAAAAGACAGTTCATATTTAATTAAACAAAATAATGTTTCTACAAAAGTGTGGAAGGACTATGTTCCCGTTGAGAAAACTGCCACTGAAAATTTATGTTCTAGCAATAAGCATGGAAATTTTTCCCACTCTCATTTTCTGCATATTTCCTAATAAATGCAACTGATCAACAATATATTAACGTGACCACAACAATGAATATAACTGAGATATCGCCACCTTCTGGAAATGTTTCCAGAAGGCAGTGTCCCAGTGTCCTAACTCAAATGTGAAGACTCTCATTCTGATCTGTATAAAATTTTCTTTGCTGTGTTGAATTATGTAACTTTATGTAGGAAAAAAAAAAAGTAACGTAGTTGTGGAAATGACCATTGCAATAGAGCCCTTTCCACAATTATATTACAGTGTACTATATATTTTTTTGAATATCAAGCCAGTGAGACTTTGGTATACTTAACTTATTTAGTAATCTAGACAATCTGATTGATCTGTTAGTTGCACTCTACTATAAAGAGAACATTTTGTTACAATTTTGATAGGTGTACAATTGGGTAGGCCGCTACTCAAATGTGATAGAGAGATCGCGGGGTGCAGAGGTTGCACAGCACATACAGCAGCGTAAGGACCTTGGCTGTTCTGGTGCAAACCAGATCATTACTATCAGTAATGAGAAGGTGACATGTTCATCCTCACATGTGCAACGCTTCTGGAGCCTCCTTGGAGCAGGATCCGACACAGGTGTTGGTAAGTAGAATATGTTGACATGTTGTAAAATTAATATTATCTAGATATATGTGCTATGGAAACAGAACAGCAATCATCAACATCATCATCAGCAGCAGCAGCAGCAGCGGCAGGTTTTTGCATCCATTTTCCAAGCTGATCTGTCTTCTGAAATCCTTTTAGTCTTCCAGTATCTTCCATTAATTTTCACACCCAATAATATTCTTTAAAGTTGATACATGTTATGACAGAAGCAGTTTTAATGGAGGAAAGATTCGGAGAATTCTATCCATGCTTCAAATCTTGTATTGGAAAAACTGGTTGGCATTCCTAATTGTGGCACATAGGACATGTCAAGAATACTGAAATATAGCACAGAATCTGCACTTACTAGACACACAAAGCAAAGTCACCTCTGTACAGGCCATGAAGGCCCTTGGAGGAGTGAAAGGTAAAGACTTCCACCATTGTTAACCTCGGCACGTGATGGGGTAGAGTGGTTAGCTCTACGCCCGGCCGCCTTTGCCCCCAGGAATTAACCTGGTACTCATTTTTGGTGTAGACTGAGTGAACCTCAGGGCCATATGCACCTCCAGAAGTGGAAATCTTGTTTCTTAAATTTTACAACTTCCTGACGGGGATAAAACAATAAAGGTGTTTTATAATCCACCTATTCAATACTTTTATTTTCACTTATAGTGGTTACATAAACAGACTATCAGTTAAATTTAACATAAACAGACTATCAGTTAAATGGTTAAGTGTAAGAGAGGGCCAAGAGCCCTAACTTCGCCACCTACAAAGGCATAATAAATAAATAAATATAACACTGAGTTTCATTTATTGAAATACATATTCGTGATCATTAGTTATTTTTTGCAAAGGGAAATATTTCCTTTGTCCCATATGTGGCCATTTTTAAAGACCCTGCTGAGACATTTAAATCACACTTGTGTCTTTGAAAAGTTCTAATAGTTATAATAAGATTAAGCATATAATCTAAGTAAAATGTTTGAGAATGTCGAAGGGCAGAAAAAGCAAAAGAAGTGAACTCGCTTATGTAAATATTGAGAAACAATGAGATGAGGCACTTAATTCAGTAATCTTAATTCTTACTCATTGGAAAGAAACAAAGAAATGTCATATCAGGTCAGACAGACAAGAACAAGAAAAGGAACACATACTAGGACAAACACAATGGCAGGTCATGGTGGGAAGAGGCAGCAACAGAAAATGGACACAAGAAGAAACTTCAAAACACACAATGACAAGAGTCTCCACATCTTCATACACTGCTGTCTTCAAATAGACAGGCTCTTGCCTCATCAATCCCAGTTCTTCTACATCCATCTCTTCTCAGCCCCCATTTGGAGTGTCGGATGGCAACCATGGGGCCCTTAGTTGAGTCCTGGCATTGCTTCCACTTACTTGTGCCAGGCTCCTCACTTTCATCCATCCTATCCGACCTTCCTTGGTCAACACTTGTTCTTTTCCGACACTGACGGTATTGTGTATGGAAGCCTAGGGAGTCTTTCATTTTCATGCCCTTCGTGGCCCTTGTCTTCCTTTGGCCGATACCTTCATTTTTCGAAGTGTCGGACCCCTTCCATTTTTTCTCTCTGATTAGTGTTATATAGAGGATGGTTGCCCAGTTGTACTTCTTCTTAAAACAATAATCACCACCACCACCTCTCAGCCCCCCAACCACCGATGAGCTTGTTTCTGCTTTCCAACTTCATCAGGAAGACGGGCATCAACATTCATTGAGGGACCATCTTGACATATCTTCGGTCTTGATGATGTGTGAAGTGTAGGATAAGTGCAGGAAAAGGGAAGAAACTTAATGCTGTATTAATCGTGGCCTTCTTTCAGTGTAAATGATGTGAAAGTAACCTTTTTCTAGATTTCAAAATGAGGCTTAAAGATGGTCTTAATATAGTGCCTTCTGAGAATATTGCTGATCTGTCCGTGACAGACTATATGTATGGCGAGCGTCATCGGTTGACTGGGTCTGTTGTTGATTCTGGAGCAAAGTTTTAACAACACCTCATACCTTTCCTGACATCAACCCTCCATGGAACCTAAAAGGCCGCTCCTAACCTGGAGAACAGACTCCCTTGTTGCCACCCTTAACTTGGGGTACAGATTCTGCCTGAATGGTTTCAGAGGCATATTTCTTCTTTGGCGGACCATCATCATCCCAGAGCTCTGCCCAAAGCCATTCGCTCCCTCAGTTTGTCACGTTATTTCCCACTGCCAAACACTTGGCGTTGAGTCACTGGCTATATGGTCCATTTCATTATCATAGCAGGGTCAGATGGCCAGACCTATGCAAATACATATGGCGTATAAGGCTAATATTATCATAGGCAATTGTTTACAATCTGTTAAATTGGTCTAAACTGTGTTCGAATGCAGTCGTGTACTGCGAGTTTGAAAGTCCATAACAGTCTCTTATAAAATGCAACAGAACTCTCAATGTTTACTGAAGATATAATGAGCTGGAAGACTTCTTTTTGGAAGCCTCTCACTCTGAATATTGGCTCTCATAAGCAGGTATGAAAGTATGCGATTCTTAGCTTTCTTGATCACTTTATCACTTAATTTGTTTGTAGGAATGTGGTGTCCCCTGCTGTCAACAGGTGGTATTTCAGTGAGTGATTTCTGGGACTTCTTAATGACATTTTCTATAAACTCATCAGTTTCGTTAAATGTAAAGGAAGCATTTTTGGCATATTACATGTAGTTCTCCATTAATTCTCAGATGATCTAAGTGTGTTATATATCTGCTTTTATGTTTCTCATCAAGACATAATACTTTTCTTCTTCTCTCACTTTGTTTTTCATTGGTCATTATCAAGTTGGAAATAAGTCTCCAATACACCAGTATGTAGGTATGTTGGGTATTCAGCCCGAAGGCTGGTTTGATCCCCCACAGCTCCGCCAGAAGCTGTCATAAATAGCTTAGGCGTCACTGAAGAGGCGTAGTATTCTTCAAAAATTGCTCTATCCTTTTCCAGAAATCTCTGTTTGGCAAAGGAGTCACCTTCCTTCCAACAACTTTCCCTATTTCAGTTGTATATTCTAGACCTCTGTTTCTTTGCTCCTTTGCTCTGCAATTTTCAGGAACATCCTTTAATATTTTCAGTTACCGTAGTTTTCCCAGCTTTTCTGACAATTTCAGAAATGAAGTATTATTCTTTGCCTTGGTTTGATTTTTAAGTTCATGCACATGATCTAAATCAACCTCCAGAGTTTTGAAATAAGAACCTTAACTAAACATTGGATGTTCTTCATAAAATTTCAATGGCTGTAAATTAAGTTTCCATTTACTTATCCTTATTTTATTTGGTGAGTGAATGTCTGGTGAAACAACAGCTGTTGTTTTACATCTGGCAAATAGAAGGGGCCATCATCAGAATCTAGTGGGTCCATTAGCTAATGCAGGGGTGGATTCTGAAGAGATTAAAGTAATTAAACTGTTAACTGAATCATAGTAATATAAAGATTTTTGCATACCAGCTGCTTTACTGATAGCAGTGTCTAGTTTCCTTACCTCCTGAATTCCCGCTGACATTTTTCTGGCATTATTGCCTTTGTTTGTGAACTAAACATGATGTAAAGATTTGGTAAGTAAAGTAAACTCGTATCCTCATCCCGAGATGGTGCAGCTCTTTTCAGGCACGCCCCCATTGGAGGTGAGCTGCGTGTACCATTTGAACCACATACCAGCCCTCCTGTCATTCTTAAATTTCTAGCAGTACCAGGAATCGAACCCGGGCCCCCGAGGACGGCAGCTAATAACACTAACCGTTATGCTATGGAGGCGGACAATGATTTGGTGATACGAACAGTATACACTTCACAAATTTAATTCGTATAACATCCTTCCGACGAGAGTGTCTCATAACAGAACCCATCACTATGGCATTTATGTATCAATAATGCAATCATAACAAACAGCTTTTAGTAGACAGCTGACAACTATTTTTTCTTTTTAATATCTTAACAATAAACCTTGAAATTTCCAAGTTTTCAATTCAAATTATCTCCTTGGTGTTTCATTGGCACTACTTTTCATTTGATGGAAAGGGGACATAATGTTTTGTTGAGAGAATCTTGAAGATTATGATCTTGAGCGTGGTTGCTGTGCAGTAACAATTGCCATTGATTAAATTCATTGTTCTTAGCTCAGGAGACTATCTTGGCCACAAGACAGAAATCTTACATGTTTGTTAAACCAAAACTTTTTGCACCTGGGACGTTTTGAAATTGAACCAAATTATCTCTAAAATACGATAATTTCAGAAATATTTGCTCTATCTAGACAACATTTTAAATCTCCTTAATTGGAACCATGTTAATCAGCTTCTAAGATTTTTTTTGTAAATGGGACTAAAATTGCACAGAATATAACTTTCAGTAGGGTCTCCTTTTAACCTACACTTAGACATAAGTTTTAAACTGGTCAAGATGATTACATTTATGATACTGTTTAATTTGCAACTGGACAATATTGTTCTCTGTTTAGCTGCAGCTCCAATCAAGGCAGGTCATCCTGATGAAGATGAATTGTATGAAACATCTATGATAGCTACTAACATGGTGTTTGAAGTCCAGGATGATGAACTGGTGCCAATAGAAGACTGCTGGGGCAGCATACCTCGAATCAGTATCCTGGATCCTGCCAAGGTATTCCAAATAATCTCACTTGGTCTGTGATTACAAAGAAACTTTCCTATGTTTTCTTTCTGTGTTACATTGAAAACTCTTAATTGTTTTTTGCCACCCCAACCGCCTTCTCCCTTTTTTTCAGTCTTCCACCCCCACTTGCATTTGATGGAGAAGTGACATGATTTTTTTGTTAAGAGAACCTTGAAGATTGTTTGTTATTGTTTCTTCTTCTTTTTTTATGATCACATAGGATCACTTTAGTCAGTCCGTCGTTCAGGTCTCTTTGAAAGGATTGTTCGGGCTTTGCGGTCCTCCCAGTACTTCTTCAGACACTCCAATCTTCGTGTCCTTTCCTCAGTTGAAAATATGCGTGTTGTTGGTTTGTTTTGTGTAAAGGGTAAAGCGGAGGTTTGTATTCTTGAGTTTTGTATTCAATTTTATCGTATTTGTGGTGTCTTCTGTTGTAAGGCCTATTTCCTTCAGATCCTCTCTTACTTCTCTGATCCATTTACATCCTGTTGTGGTATTTTTTGAGACGAGATTGTGTTTTACTAGTTGTTTCAGGAGTCTCGAATCCTGCATCCTCATGATATGTCCAAAGAATCCCAGTCTCCTCTTACGCATAGTATCTGTCATGGGTTCTAGCTCTTTGTACACGACTTTGTTAGGTATTAACCGCTACTGTCCATCTTTCTGGTAATTTTTTGTTGATGCAGGTTCTTCCAATCCTCCTTTCAATTTTCTGATGTCTGTCAGTCTTTGATTGTTTATTCAGGTAAAAGAGTGTTTCTGCTGCATATGTAGCTTCCGGTTTTATAACTGTATTGTAGTGTTTTATTTTTGTATTTATTGGTATACATTTCTTTTTGTAGATATCCCATGTTCATTTTTGTGCTTTAGCTAATCTATTTGTTCTTATTTGGATTGAGATTTTTTCATTTAGGTTATGTGTTATTACTTCTCCAAGATATTTAAATAGAGTTACTATTTTGATTTTATTACCATTTATGGTAACTTCTTTTAGTTGTGTTAGTTTTTGGAACATAATTTCTGTTTTTCCAAATGATATTTTGAGGCCAATTTTATTTGCAATGTTTTGAAGTTCTGATATCTGGGTTTTTGCTTCTTTTATGTCCACTGCTAGTAATGCTAAATCATCAGCAAAACCCAGGCAGTTTGTTTTGATTTTTCGGCCAATCTTTATTTTGGGGGGACATTTCCTAAACCATTCCCTCATTACCATTTCTAGAGCACAGTTAAATAATAGTGGTGAGAGCCCATCTCCCTGCCGTAGTCCAGTTTTAATTTCAAATGTTTATTGTTAAGGAATAATATATTGAAATATGTTTATTATGCCTTCAGATTCTTGTGTTCGACTTCGGCTCTGAACTGTACGTATGGAATGGCAAGAATGCTTCCTTGGAAGCCCGTCGTTCAGCACAAAGGTTGGCACGAGAGCTGTGGGAGGAAGGCTTTGACTACTCCGAATGTGATGTGTGCCCGCTGAATATTGCTGCTTCGTTGGGTGTGCGCAAAGACACTGATAGACTGACTAATAAGGGAACATCCAGACCTAGCTGGGCTCTTTTGGCTAAAGTTAATCAGCACATGGAGACCATTCTCTTCCGAGAAAAGTTCCTGGACTGGCCGGACTTTTCACGTGTCATACGGTCCAAGAGTTTGGAGGATTCAGAGAAACAGGTTAGACAAGTTTACTTCAGTAACATTTGATTAGTTTTGTTGGAAGTATTGTAGCCAGAGAGTAGCATAGTGAACCTTCACTCATACAGCAGGCTGGTAGCTATAGTCATGGATAGGAATAATTTGTCCACAGCCTCAAAGATCTTTTGATAAACAGTAAATGATCAATATACCAAGACCATTTTGTAGAATATACTAGTGATGTGCGCGAATGACGCCTGGAATCGCGAGAATCGGTTCCTGCGACTCCGCGGTCGCACTCGATGTCGCATGCAAGGAATCGGTTCCCAATGATGTCACCAGAGCATGCTGGGCGCACTCACTAGAGTGAGTCTTCCGTACATAAGTGGGGCAAATTCGAACGTGCAGTATTTACTATTTCTTTTGTATACAGTGAAATGTCTTATTGGTTGTCATGAATGAATTATGCCACATAATAATGAAATAACAATTTATCCTGGTAGCCTGGAAATCACATTACACATTTTGACACTGGGTGTAGCAATCGACATTGTTATTTATGCTTATACTGTGTTTTTCTAATGTGGTTTTCAAATATCGCTAGTATAAAGTCTGTGGAATTAAGTCACATTTTTAAAGAGTACACAACTTGTTTCATAGCATAACTGTCTTCTTTTACATGTAATTTACAATGAACATTTCGTGCTTCTGTCAGACTCGTTGGCTGGGTGATTAGCGTTGAGGCCTTTGGTTCAGATGGTCCCGAGTTCGATTCCCGGCTGGGTGGGGGATTTTAATCGCCTGTGATTAGTTATTTTGGTCCGAGGACTGGGTGTTTGTGCTTGTTCCAACATTTTCCTCTTCATATTCAGACAACTCACTACACTACAAACCAACCCAGAAACACGCAACAGTGATTCATACACGGTTGGCGCCAGGAAGGGCATTAGGTTGTAAAACCGGGCCAAATCAACATGTGGGGTACAGTTTGCACCCGCGACCCCACAGATGTGGGAAAAGTGGTAGAAGAAGAAGAAGAAAAAGAACTTCCATACTACTGCTAAATATTATGAGAAACTGTCAGAATTACTATTTTTATCATCACAGCTTAACATTAGCTAAGGTTGTCTCTTTAGTACAAGTGTATTTTGTTGAAATAGTAGTGTTATATTATGTTCATAATCCCTGTACAAATTTTCTTTTGTCTACAATGAATACAATTTGATTAGTTTCAAACAGAGAATCATATTTTCTGATCAAATTAGTCACATTATAGTATATAACTCCAGGACACTACACTGAGAGTAGGCATGGCTTGTAAAGTAACCTGGCTATAAAGGAAAATGAACTCGCATTACAGAACACATTCGTGCTGCACGTGTTTGCATATCTGCATCACAGATGGCGCTACTAGTTCCTCGGAATCGATTCCGGAATCGGGTACCCGATTCCCCAGGCATATGGAATCGACACTTCACGATTCCAGTCGCAACCCATCACTAGAATATACCCAAGAGTTATTATTTGTAGGAAGAATAACATTGATAAACAACTGAATTTTTCTATTGTGACAGAATTATTGTTTAAAAATTACAAGGGAGCAATGGTTTTGGAAGTTAAAATACAATGAAATTTGCCCATAGAAAATGCTGAGAGACCAGGTAATCTTTGTACAATTGAAGGTACTGGTAGAGTTAGATACTTTTAAAATTATTATTATTATTATTATTATTATTATTATTATTATTATTATTATTATTATTATTATTATTATTATTATTATTTTTATTTTTTTTATTTTTATTTTTTTGTGATGAGTGTGAGAAGATTTGGGACAATTTTCATTGCACTGAAAATAATTTCTCTGTAGTTCATGTTCTTTTTGATAATGATGGGTCTTCCATTGCTGTAAATCAGAGTTTCAAAATTCTGATGGGATTAGATTGCAAGTACAAATGACATAAGCAAAATCCTGGTAAACTTCCTACAGCTTAGAGATGTCAGACTTGCTGTTAAATTACATTTTGTATGTTAATCTGAGAATTAATTGTATTCTCTGGTGTAGAATTATTAATCATTCATTCATTCATTCATTCTCAATTGAGGAGCGTTTTCTCAAAACTCAACCTTTGCAGCAAACATCACTTTTCAGGATATTTTTATTTATTTTAATTTTCACTTAGAAGCATATGCATGAAACATTTCAAATGTTTGTCGATATTAGTTCCAATAGAGGCAAGCACGGTACCCGAATATAACTTGTTAAAACTTAAGGTGGATGAGGTAAGATTAGAAGATAATTTTCTCAAGTTTTTTTCAAAAGTCGATATATGCAAATATTCTGGTCAAATGGAACTTCACATTGATACTCTAACTGAATGATATACTTGTGTTTATGGAATTATTTACTTATTTTTATTTTTGTTAATTTGTGAACAATATTTTTTAAAATAGTATTTAGTGATTTTTGAGCTCCATTGTCATACATTTTATAATATAGGCTACTTGGTATTGTAAGATTACATAATATTATTAGATTCTAATATGCTTAGCATCAAGTAATGTAACATAAAACAAAATACGGTATCAACCTATTGTAATAAATGAGCACATCAATATCACACAGGTTAAATTAAAATTAAGTCTTACAAAGTAAAGTGTACTCAATAAATATTTAAGAACTCATCAAAACACACACCCATCAGAAGGCTGTTACTTGTCTACTAACACGACCCTGTAGAAGTCCACAGCATCATCCAGTATTTTAAAAAATTTCAGCAGAGCTTTAACATCCTTTTTCTTTCCTTTGCTCACCATATTTTTATTTGGTAAAGCAGAAGATTTTAGTTCTAAGAATATATCCTTTCAGTAACGGAGTCTGGCGTTCCATTGTACCACAGAGTAACACTTCCTATTATCCGTGAGAATGCCACGTGATTAATACTTAACTGCATTTATCGAGTCTTGCTCTAACTTTCCAAGAGCATATATCGACTTTTGCAAAAACCTAGTGATTTCAACCACTTCTATACATGCCAAATATCGACTTAAAAGATTATTGCGCAGGATGGTGAGCAAGGTCAAACTGATAACATTAGCATGCATAACTCAATTTTTGCATTTATCGAGTTTTGAAAAAACGTCCCTCAATTGTTGTTGCAAGATGTGACATACCTTACTATTATGCCTTTTTTGAAGTTATGCCTCCTTATTTATTTAGTAACTCTTGTGTTCTTTTTCATTTATCCATGTCAGTACTGTATAGGTTTTTTTTAAATTGAAAGATAAGAATTTCATTTTGGTCCGTATTGAACTGAGATTACAATTAAATTAATAATATGTTATGGTTCCATTATGGTTCCACCTATTCAATACAATAACACTTAGTAATGCAAGGTTACATCACAAGTCGATCACAAATGGTACCGGTTTCGACCCAAAATCTGGGTCATCATCAGCCGCTCGTTTGAAAGGTACAAGATAAAATCAATGGCGTCTTTTACCTTTTGAACGATCGGCTGATGATGACCCAGATTTGGGGTCGAAACCAGTACCATTTGTGATCGACTTGTGATGTAACCTCACATTACTAAGTGTTATTCCATTGAATAGGTGGAACTATAACATATTATTAATTTAATTGTGGTTTATTTTAGTCCATCCCACGGTGTGAGGGTGGTTTGCTTGTCTCTTACCCAGAGGCCCTGGTTTGATTCCCTGCCATGTCAGGAATTCTTACCTGGATTTGAAGACTGGTTTTGAGATCATCTCAGTCTATGCGATTACAGTTGATGAGCTAGCTATCTCATGGCAAGATTGTGACCCTTGTTTAGAAAGCAAAGATTAATGGCAGAGAGGATTCATTATACCAACCATTCTACACCTTCTAATCTGCAGGCCTTCGGACTGAGCATTTGTTGCTTAGTAGGCTAGTCATCCTCATTCTTCCCCTAATTATCAGTTTTGGTTATCCTATATTCCTATGAATGAATTTGTTTATCCAAGCATTCATATTCTTATTTCATGAGCTTGAAACATTATAGTCAACAATTTATGAAGCATTTGTGAAGTCTGGCTGATAGTGTTGCTGTGGTGACTGTATGGTAGCATGTATTTTTAGTTGGGTGTAGCAGTTGTGGTCTGTATGCTAAGTACTCATCCACCTGGAATTTAGAAACTATTTTGTCAAATGTGGGATTCAACACACTTCTCTTTATTTTACATCACTTGGCTGAGTCCTCTCCATCCCAAACCCCATGTCAGGATTTAAAACCTCCATGACCGAGCCAAGAATTGTGCAGTTAATGCTGTATACTAATGCCAAACTCATCACGACTGCCGTTCACGATGTTGAGTACTAAACAATCAATGAAGTGCTTGATGTTGTACTATATGAATTCCTTTGACACTAAGGAAGTCTCAAACTGTCAAGTTCTTTCTGAACCTTATCATCCCTTAAAATTGCACTAATTTTATACCTCCTTTAAAATATTGTCATTAATTAAATTTGTTCATTTATTCACTTATTTATTCGTCTGAAGCAGTCTTTTTTGGCTTGCCTCTTAACATTTTTATCTTTAAAAATTTAAGGACATTTTCAGAAACTTTGCCATTAGGTAATTTCTGTAATAGTATGATCCTATAAGTTATGTTTTGTGCCTTTGTTTTTATTGGCATTGAAATGTAGGAAATACACCAAAAAAAAAAAAAAAAAAAAAAAAAAAAAACGAAGCCACAAAGTATTAAATTAGTGTAAATGAATGTCCTGTCTGTGATAGAGAATTTTTCGAAGTTAGAATCCAAATAATTGTCACTTTAGTTGAAAACCAGTTTTATTGAATGATTGCTTCAAGTACTGTATATATGTATACCAAATTTACTTGTGTAATTAACATACTTTTTTGACTAAAAATCCATCTGTGTAGATTATTATTTGCATAATTCGAACATACAAAAACATGTTTTTACAAAGAAAGGAAGGTAAATATATACATGATGATTAGGATAAACTCAGATTGGCTGTTACTTGGTGTAAAACTATTGCATCAGTTTTCTTTTGAGCTGTCAAGTATATAAGCTTACATCTGGCACATTGAACACACATGGGTTTGAAGTAGCCTATAGGTATTGGAAAGATATTCTTCCCGTTGCGAGCTAATAATAGCATGGCACCTGAAGCAAAATAAAAACTAATTAGCTAAACTACCAATCATATTGGTATAGAATGGCATTCCGAAAATAAGATTACAATACTTTACTTTGTATGCTGTTAATCGTTGCTACTGCAGGAAGAACTGTTACTGCTGTTACCACTTGCATCTTTCCATAGCAAATCATCATTCCACTCGCATTGCCAGACTGTATGATGCCCACTTAGCTACTTCTCTTCTACTAGCCCCATTGGTATGAGACTCGTTCCAGAACCACACTAGTCAGGAAATCTTCCAAATTCTTTCTAAGAAACAGAACATTTTGAATAAGAAACTTCAAAACCTGAAAGCAACTAACGCAGTGAGCACTGAGAGTAATCAGTCAATAAACACTACTCACATCTTTCAACCCCTGATTAAAAACTTCAAACTTGGCTTTAAGCACAACAGAATGTGTTATCCTTAACAAAGGTCTTAAATATAATTGTCTTAACCCTCCTAAACCCAACAGTCTTAACTACTGTGGCTGAATCGAAGCTTGTTACTATCAAATTACCTTTGGATAAACAAGATCAGAAGATTTGAAGTGAAGAAAAAGTTTCTGAACACTTTTTTTGAAACAAAAACCCTCACATTTCACAGCAAAGAAATACTAGAACTGAAGCAAAAGATTAAGGATAACAACATAATTGTAACTAAAACTGACCAAGGAAACATCACTGTCTTAATGACTAAAAATGACTACATTAAAAAATGTCCTTTTTTTCTGATGACAGATTTTCTATTAATTTATAACTGTTAGGTTTTTTAGTCTGCCAAACTATTTTTAAATAAATAAATAAATTTATAAACTACCTGAAAAAGAAAACTATGGTAAAATAATTATACCTTAAGAAAGAAAAAAATTACTGTAATTTTAGGTATAATTCACTTATGTTTACTTTTTCAGCTACTTAATAAATGTATTTATTCAAAATTAGTTTCATCAGACTGAAGATCCTAACAGTTACAAATTAACTGAATCGAAACTGAAAAGAAGGCTTCAAATATCACAAGCTTTTCTATTAGTAAAGATCCCACTAATGGAATCCAGAAAGATCTAAACAAGTTATTAAATAATTCTTTTCTTTTCAATGAATATGACATTTTTCAACTCCTTAAGATGAATCCCACCCTTCCCGCCGCTAAGGCGATGCCAAAAATTCACAAAGTAGGTGGTTTAAGAATGTTTCTTTCGAAAATTTTTGTCAAAAGAAAGGTCAGTGCTGACTCGCACACTGAACTAGTCGAACACTGGAATTTTGAAATACCAGATTTCAAAATAGAAAGGGTTCTACCTGCCACCTACATTTCACAACACTTGCTGAACTGCACAGTAAATGCTCCAGAAAACTGATGCATCAATTTCACAAAAGAAATATTTTCTTCACTTTGAACTTATTAAAAAAACAGGGTGCATAAATTATGCAATGGTAAGGATTATGAGGGTAAATATAGTAGTTAGTATGTAATGAATTATGTAGAAATTAATTTCATTCTTGACCTGAAGAAAGTCTAGTTTTTAGGTTCATGAGCCTACTTGAAGAGGAATATTGACATTCTACAGAATTGAAGTACAAGAAATAATTTATGATACTCTGTCAGTTTTATCCTGCTATACTCATATTAGGCAACTGGATTATCTGACTGAAGCACGCACTAGGTCTAATAAGAGTTTATATGGATCCTACTTTACTGTCTCATTTTAAAATCTCTATGGATTTTCTCTTTTCTTACATGCATTTTAATCAAAGATTAGAGAAAGGTTGGATAAGTACAAATATGAAAACATAAACTCCACTCATCTCACATTGCCATCCTTCTCCTTATCAATCTCTGTTCTCCCGGGTCATTATTTTCTCTGCTCCTGGCAAGCCTTGACCTGCTTTCCAGTGTCTCAAGGGGAGTGAGGTATTGCACGGTTACTGATGGTACTATTCTTGAGAGTTTTCAGTCTTGTTCATAGTGTAGGGTACCGGGCGAGTTGGCCGTGCGCGTAGAGGCGCGCGGCTGAGAGCTTGCATCCGGGAGATAGTAGGTTCGAATCCCACTATCGGCAGCCCTGAAGATGGTTTTCCGTGGTTTCCCATTTTCACACCAGGCAAATGCTGGGGCTGTACCTTAATTAAGGCCACGGCCGCTTCCTTCCAACTCCTAGGTCTTTCCTATCCCATCGTCGCCATAAGACCTATCTGTGTCGGTGCGACGTAAAGCCCCTAGCAAAAAAAAAAAAAAAGTGTAGGGTAAAGAGATAGACATGCACTGAGGAAAGAGGAAAAACAAAAAAAAACATGTATGCAAGTGATAGAAGACTAGGAACATACGGTAAATACAAGATGAGAAAAAGAACGTAGAGTTTAGTGGAAAGGAGACACCAAAATGTGCAGATATAAAACAGTAGCAGGAGTTAGGAAAGAGGAAAGGAATAAACACAAAATATAACACAATGGTCAGTCAGTGTCTCTTGCTTTCCTATCTCAATCTGGCTTTTTTCTTATTCTACCTTCTTATCCTGCACTTCCTACATCAAGAATTAATATCTGTTAAGATTGGCCCTCTGTGACGCTAGAAAATAACTAATAATCTCAGCACTGGGCAAGATAGCCATGCGGTTAGGGGCGCGCAGCTGTGAGCCTGCATCCAGGAGATAGTAGGTTCGAACTCCACTGTCGGCAGCCCTGAAGATGGTTTTCCAAGGTTTCCCATTTTCACACCAGGCAAATGTACCTTAATTAAGGCCACAGCCGCTTCCTTCCCACTCCTAAGCCTTTCCTATCCCACCGTTGCATAAGACCTATCTGTGTCAGTGCGACGTATAACAAATTGTAAATAATAATAATAATAATAATAATAATAATAATAATAATAATAATAATAATAATAATAATAATAATAATCTCAGCAGAGACTGAGAAGAATTAGATCTAAACAAACAAGTGTTATAGGCAGAGAGACATCCAATGAGTGCCCTCTTGTCTATTCATGTTCTTCTGTATTCACTGACATGCCATCATATTCACCTTGTTTGTTCTGTCCTTCTATCTCTCAAGTGTGTTTTTCTTTTCTCTCTTGTGAAAGTAATGGACTTGTTGTAATTAATTTCTTGAAATCTTGTTATGGAGATGTTTTAAAACAGGTTAGTGTAATAATTCCTTGTGAAATTTAACTATAGTAATTAGCAAGGATTCAGTGTTCTAGGACTCATTGTTCTCATAACTGAAGTAGTAGCTCAGGTAAACTGCTTTTTATATACTGGTGCAGGCTTTTATGGCCGATGTCAGCTGACAAGCTTTGATTTTTTTTTTTTTTCTGGGATATTAGGTATGTTGACATTTTAAATATGTTGTTTCAACTTCACTTCAGTCGCTTTTGTCAGTATGAAATGACGATGGGTTGGTAGGTGCTTGTACTTTTATAGCAGCAATATGGTGGTGCCACCACTGATTTTCCTCTTTCTCATATTGGTGTTTCTGAGACCTGCACAGTGTGACCTAGTGCGTTCATTCCATCATCTGGCAGTGAACAGCAAACTCTGCTAATCTGTAGACCCTCTTCTTTCCTGTTGAAACAGTTGTCATGCTACATTATCTTCACAGTTTCTCAGTAGAAATGAGCATAATACTGATAGGTGGTAGCCAGAACTGTGGTTTTCTCAAAATTCATTTCATGATCACTTTCTTATGATTGGACGAGTCTACAACGCTTATGCTCTTTCAGCTGTGTTTGGTCATCCCAAACAACGCTTATGCTCTTTCAGCTGTGTTTGGTCATCCCTTCTCATACAACAGGGAATATGGTAGGCCTACATATCTGCTCTGGAAAGAGAGTCCCCAGGATGCTTAGCTGAGCATAACTGTTGGAATATTTTCTTTCTTTTTGTGAAGTCAGTCTCAATGTTGTGATACTTTAAAACCTTGCCAATCCTGTCCACAATCAATGGGTCATATGGATCCTCACAGGTCTATTCCTGTTCCTCCTCAGATCGTGGAGAACAATCAACAACCCTCACAATTTCAGTTTTGCTATATCCATTAGCTTGTAAAGTCAAGAAAGGATGCTCTGCTTTACTCTGGTTTATATCTGGCTGACACCACCTCTTGGCTCGCTCGAACAGCATACTTATCATTGCTGCTATACAAGACTCCACCAGTGCATGTCGTTTAGTCTTGACAAGGACTACTAAAGTGTAACAGAAACATGGACATATTTTAAAATGTCATGTGGTCTAATATTCCAGAAAAACATCAAAGCTTGTCAATCTGCTCCTTTTACAAGGATGTTGACATATTCCTGATGAGTTATGTATGCAAATTAAAATAATGGAATTTAGTTGTTTTTTCTCTGTTTTTACTCTTACGTGATTAATTGAGATAATTCTACTTTCAGATCATTCATATGTAAATATCTTTTGTTTTTGGTATCAGATTATTTTATATCCTAACTTATTGACTTTCTTTAAAATGTTTGTTAAAGTTTCACATCATTCTTGGATCCTTTTTTTTTCTAGCTTTTCTTTTGCATTCTCTGTCTTCTGAAAAGAGTGACTTGCAGGGCTGC
Source organism: Anabrus simplex (assembly GCF_040414725.1). Classification (NCBI taxonomy): domain Eukaryota; kingdom Metazoa; phylum Arthropoda; class Insecta; order Orthoptera; family Tettigoniidae; genus Anabrus; species Anabrus simplex. Next base: position 300,336,890 of record NC_090268.1, on the reverse strand, counting down.
AAGGCAGGTTGGTTTTTGAAAGGTTTTAAAATGAAGTGCTTTAACTGATGAGAAAAGTAATGGATTCTCTGTAAAGCACTATGATCTTTGACAGTGATTTATTTGCTCAGAGCTTCTAGTTCAATGTTTTTTGAGGCTGGCACACTCATTTTTCTTTATTTTTGATGGAAGCTTGTATTTTCTAGCTCTTGCTGTTCTTGCAGTTTTTTGAATTTTGTGCTGTCACTGTCATGCAAATTGCTTTCCCACTTTTGGTTCACTCTGCATTTTTCTCAGACAATTAAGATTACATAAGAAATTTAGTGGCACATTCTGAGGACGCAGCATGTTCGGCTTAGAATTGTGAAGTTTAACAAGAAAAGGCAAGGAATGATGCATATTTTGTGTTGTGAAATGAATGTTGTAATTTCTTGGTGTTGTTTGTGGCAAAAGAAAAAAAAAAGGGAACACATTTGTTTCAGTTGGTCAGTTAATGTTTGAGATCACAATTAAGTTTACAAAGCATGACTAATGCTACAAGGGACGAGGATCAGTCTACTTGTTGAATTGTCAACTGTCAATAAATTTACTCACTCGTGCACTTTGGCTTGAATATGATCATTTTGCTTCTGTTTAGGTGTATGATGAGCCTTGCCTGCTTTGGATTTGTGCCAAGTCAGCTTTATGTCTTGCTGGTGCTGTCTTAAAAAAAAAAAAAGAAAAAAAAAAGTGACCCACATTACTCTCAACTTTCATTCGATATCTAGCATATGCCTCTTTTTGAAAACTTACAGAATTTATGTACAGTCTCCAGGAAAATCAGTGCTGGGTTCTTCTGCTACTTATTTTTACCTCTAGGTGAAAAGAAATTCTTGTATATCATTCAGTTCCATATCTTGAGGTGTCTTTCCCTTCCTCTGTATTCAGTGATTCAATCTACTGTGTTTATATTATTTTTTCTGTTTCTAATAAACTTCCAGAGTATACATGTTTGAGGCATATCAGATGTCTCCTAACTTTGGTCTTAATTTGCAGTATTACTGTCGGTAAGCAATAATACTAACAGATCAGAATAAATGTCATGAGTACCTCTGAATGTAGGGTTGCAATTTCTTCTCAAACCGTGCCTTATGACATTTCAATGAAATTATTTTGTTTATATAGAATACTGAGTGGAGTGGCTGCATGTGTTAATGCGCTGCGGCTATGGAGCCAGACTCTGCATTCATGAGATGCACGGGTTTGAACCCCATTGTTGGCTGTCATAAGAATGGTTTTCTAAGGTTTCCCATTTTTACTTCCATGTGAATGCTGGGACAGTTCTATTCATAGACCACAGTCACTTCCTTCTACCTCCTTACCAAATTTAATTTGCCATCATTAATTTAATCTTCATTAGCTCCTCAACTAAGGCTGGCATGAGGAAGAGCATCTGGCCATAAAAACATGCCATGTAATTTCATCCTCAACCCCATATCAAGAAATGGGACTAAGGGGTAGATATACATTTATTTATATACAGTATTATGCTTTCACGCAGGAGATAGTAGCAGCGTGTGGTATAAGTTTCACTGAATGTATACTTTTATACAGTGAGAGCACTTGAACCAAGAACCAATTGTGCATTGTTTTTCCTGTCAGCAAGCACAACAGTCATTACTTTGTTTTAGCGGAGTGCAGCAGCAGTGATGTAATTGTACAGCTGTTTTAAGAAGTTTGTTACTTTCCATTGTAATGGAAGGAGATGCTGAAACTGCCAGTGTTCATTGTCCACACCTTCTTGTCACCACTGTACTCAACTCACAGTAGTTCATGATGTGTATTGTTGTCAATTTCTGGGCAGATACTTTGTTTCAGTTCTTTCCTTAGCCTGAAATTTACTGCAAAGAGCAAATATAGTAGTACGACCTGGAACTTGTCCATGCGGGAATCTTTCTGGAAATGATATTTGGACTTGATGGGTTGACAGAGTTAATCGTAGGTATTAAATTTCATATTAATCCGTATTGAAGAGCAATATAGTGTAAAACCTTTAGCTTTTGTTTTACACTACTGAACAGGGTTAATATATACGAATCATAAAACACACATTGTGCAGCAGTTAACATATTCTGAGACTTAATACACTTGTGATTTAAGGTTTGTAACAGGGGATTTCAGGAGAAAGAGTAGTGTATCAGAAATGTTAAAGGAACTTGGGTGGGAAACTTTAAGTAAGAGAAGGGAGAAAACTAGACTTATAGGATTATATAGAGCCTATACAGGAGAAGAAGCATGGGGGGATATCCGTGAGAGGCTTCGGTTGGAAAATAATTACATTGGTAGAACTGACCACAAGTACAAAATTAGAAGGAATTTTAGCAGAAGCGATTGGGGTAAATTTTCTTTCATTGGGAAGGGTGTGAAGGAGTGGAACAGTTTACCAGGGGTAGTGTTTGATCCTTTTCCAAAATCTGTACAGATATTCAAGAAGAGAATAAACAACAACAGAGATAATAAATTAAATGTTAGAGGGCATTCGACCAGTGCAGGATATTGTAAATAATAAATGTGTGTGATTAAATTAATTCCATCCCCTGGTCTAAGGAGTTTGGACAGCCCAAGTAGGGGACTGCCTGTAGGGGTGAAGTACAGTGGGGACTTCGAAGGCCCTGGGACCGCTACGGTAGCTGTGAAGGCCCTTCAGGAACTCTGAAAGGTGGTGGCAAAAGGGGCTCTGGTTAAGACGCAGCAGGTCGTTATGCTACTTAGGTTCCAAAATGGGTAAAATATAAATATGTAAATAAATTCAGTGTTAATTTTAATCTTATACCAGTTGTATAGTATTATTAGAAGTAATTTCACATACCGTACTGTGTGTGAGTTGACTATGTTTGTAAGATATTATAAGTAGAATTTTGTAAACAATATAAATTTATTAAGGATGATGTGTGTGTTTAATAGAAAAAATTATTAGCGTAAATTGTATAATATTGTATTCTAGGAAAATTTTCTTCGTCTCCTGTTAATTTAAAATTTAGTGCTTGACAATAATGTATTTAGTGTACCATTTGCCACCGAGGTAGACACCTCATTTGCAAATAAATAGATTTTGATTTGATTTGATTTGATTTGATTTAATACACAAATCAGAACAGCACTCAACACACAAATGCATCTTTAGATAGACGCTGGCTCACTAATAAGCTGGCCTTGCTTCCAAGGCCATGACAGATGTGTGCGTACGTCCCATGTATTGAACTCACTAGATGGCCATTATTTGTCATCAATAGGAAAACTATGACATGACTGGTTCTTAGTTCAAATGCTTTCTCTGTGGATGATCTGTTCCATTTTTTAACCAATAAAGAGACACCTCTTCATGATGATGGTATACGGTTTACAGCTTATCATTGCAAATATTAATACTAACATCATGAGTAAATCTGAACAATGAATTGGGCAGGCTCAGGAGGATATGATGCGGAGTACATCACTGGCTTCTCTCTGAAGCAGTTGTGGTTGTAATCCCAGCTAATACATGTGGGAATTTTGAAATGAAATATTGCATCTCTGTCATTTGTATTCCATGAAAAATTGGATACCCCTTGTCTCTGATTATGATATAAAATTATGTAATATTACAAAATAGCTTACTGCTTACTTCTTGCTTGTTTGAAGAGTACTGACTTGGTTTTGTTAGTCTTTCGATATGTAGTGAAAGATGTTAATGACTAAAACATAACATAACTAAAAGAATATGGTTGCTTACCCTATTCATTGACTTGGAGATTGAGTTTATGAATGGAGCCAGAAACTGACTGTAGAATCTGACTAGTTAAAAAATCATTTAATATCAACTAGTACAGTTATAGTGAAATCAACTGACACATGTATTGTTTGGGGTAGGTTACTTATACAAGCAAGAGAAATTAATTATACATGTGGAATCAAATCTATTCTATTAGTACAGTAAACCCTTGATTCATTGGACCCCAATTTTTCAACACACATTTGATTTAATGGACATAATTCAACAAATAAATACAGGTAATGATTTTTTTTTAAATTATTGGATGGAAATGAATAAGAATAAAAGTTTACAGGTTTTGAAACCACTGAATTTTGTGAAAGTTTGAAGCAGACTTATGATAATTGCAGAGAGAATGACATTGAACAGTGACTAAACATAGATGAAGATTACCCAGTCTTCCAAATTCAAAGCTAGGGAGAGATTTCTGAAGATGTTGCTTGGAAAACAATTGTATAAGGCCTTTATCACCGCATGATGACCTTTTAAGGATCCAAAATTTGTTTTGAAGAGTAGACAGTACTATACAAACTCCTAAGTGCTGAAATCTTGGTGTCTTTCTGTTGCAAGTAGAGCTGTAAATCTATGACTGCCATCCAGAAGTTTGGGGATGTTTCTACTCCTCAGATAGGTTTGCAAATTGTAGTTGGCCGCCTAGTCAGTTTAGGCCATTTTCGAGAAACTGGTTGAAACATGCTATTTTTTATCCTTTTGGCAGCTGCTGGTTTGTGCGGAAGGCATGGAGTTCAGATGAGAAATGTTCTTGAATACATTTAATCCAGTAAAGGCGTACGTTAGTCAGTTCAGGAACCATCAGTTCTCCAGTTTTGTCCTTGGTGTGGACATTATGCAGAAACTGTAGAATCCAAGTAGTGATATGAATTAACCTCCAGTAGGTACTGAATTTAGAAATGTCAATGACACGTTCTGGTATGAAGATGGTCTAGGCATTCTGAGTGATTTTCTTTCCCTTGGGTAGTTACATGTCCGAAGAAAGCTTGTTGGATGGCCAAAATTCTTCAGGCTGTGATCTCCTGTGACACCTCATGACAAGATATTAGCAGGGTTGTCCTTTCCAGGACAGTGTTTCCATTGCGCAGGGGACATACATGACTGTATTTCGGTCACTCTATTTGAAACAAATGTCTTCCATCTATTAGGGTTGCTTCTGATCTGGTCCAAAGTAACTGTGGCATTGGTCCATAACGTGGCCCTTGTGATGTCTCACTCCCAGGAGTGCAGCTAGAAGTTCCAGTCTAGGGAGCATAAATTTTTTGACAGGTGCAAGTCACAGCTCTTTCTGAAGCGTCATAAAATATGTGACTGTTGATATTGTGTGCTCCTGGTATAATTAACGATGAGGGATATGCACCTAACCTGGAAACCAAAGTGACCCAGCAGTTACCAAGGTGAAGGGGTAAGATCCCGTTCCATTTTAAACCCATGCAACAAGTACTCCTGGAATTTTCCCTAAAATGGAGTTAGGGGACACTAGACCAATGGTGTCATAAAACTTTGCACTTGTCTTTAAAAGCTGGCTTTTTGTTGTCTGTCACTCTTGTAGATTCTTCAGGACGTTCTGGGTGTCAGTGTTACAGCAATCAGTTTCCATATTTCATCCCAACCCTAGCACTGATGTCTTCTTCTAGAAGTCTTACTGATCGTTCTCCAGATGGCTTCAGTTGTTTCAAAAGTACTTTTCTTTGTGTAATTGAAGAGTATTTTATTCTGCTTCACTTTTAAGTCCATTAGGCATATAAATATTTATAATTATTGTGTAAATAAAAAGATCATTAGCCACCGCAAGTACAAAATTTCAAAGACATTTTGTAATTTTCCAGTTATAAATTATGGTATTTCTTCTATTTCAGACCATAAAAATGAAAAAAGTTACCTTTTATAGATTTGAAATAAAATATCTAGCATTGTCATGTATTTTATTTCATTTGTTAATGTTAGTTTGGTTGTTATGTAAAACTGCATGGCCAACCCAATCGGGCTAGTACAAATATGTGTCGTATGATGTCATTCTGGAAGTGTTGTGAACTGTCCAGCTGATCCCATCGGACAATTGTATAGAATCACTGATATGGGTCAGTCTCTTCTGCCGTCATAGTTTGTATAACCTCCATTAGACTGCACCTGCAGTAGACACAGTTGAAATCACCTAGCAATCGGCTGTTGCCGGCCCGATTGAACCAGTGGGAATCTTTGCAATTTCCTAGAGTGTCTGTCTGGTTGGATCCCCATAGCACCCCCATGGCAGCAAATGTGTTAAAGGTTCTGTAGCGTGTTGTGGTAAACGAATAAGTACAGAACCTGGTAGCGTTTTACTTCTGAAATGTATTATCTATTTACTAAATCTATACGTTAACACAAGATTACAGAGCTTGCAACTTAGCACCAATACATAGGATATACACTTACATAGTTCACTCACTCTCTTTTCTTTTGGTCTCACTGTTTATTTACACCAAAACACACAGACTCTGGTTACTAGCACTACAGTCTGACTTCGTCACACTTGTTGACACTATCACTGTCCACAGTTCCCAGCCCATGCACAGCAGTCTCGTAGCTCAGGATGAGGTTCACTGTCTGCACTCCGGTGGAACTCCGTTCGCAGCCCACACTGTCGGCATGCAGTGTCCCCTTCACACTGCACCAGAACACCCAATGTCCTTCTACAGCACCCGTTCCCAAGAGGCGTGCGCACGCACGCACGCACACGCACACACACACAACGACAGGCAAACAGGAGGATCCTCAATTCAACAGACGAACACTCCACAGACAGCCCCTCTCAACTCAGACTGTCTCTCGCTCTCGGCTACTAACTGACGCAGTTCAGTGCATGAACTGACTGTAGAACCCTTCGTTTTCCTTCACTCCACTAAGTCCATGCACACACTCACTCACTGAACTGCCAACTCCCGACTGGCAAGTCACTCCTGTCTTATATATCTGTGGCTAGCCCTTCGAGGTACATCAGCTTCTCAAAGCTCGTGGAAGCCTCCAGATATAGAAGTCTCCGCTTGCAAGACTCATAATTTCTACCCGTCGAGGCTGCTAGCCATGTAATGGCAAATGACAGCCACTGTAGCAGTGTCTGACTAATGGGTGCTGGCCTCCCCCACGAGTTGGCTGAGTAGCGGGAATCACGGTTCTGGCACGTCGACATCACACATGGTGCGGTGCCACAACTGATCACTCCACTCTTCACCCCATTCCAAAAAACAGTGTTCATACCATGGTACATTTCTGTTTTTACACTTCTCAACAATAGCTTTAAACCCATTTTATTGGCTGTTTATATTTTTGTTTACCATTTTCCATCACGACTGGCTTTATAAAACTTAGAAAACAATCTGTATGTGAATTTCTTTTGCATGATATTATGTAACATACAAATTGAAAGATTGTAGTTTATTTTATAATAAGCTGTTTAATTACAAATTTATGTTAAATCCGCATATCCTTGAAAAAATTCCCAGAGTTACGTATAGATCGGTAGGTTAGATTGGGAGTGCAGGAAATTGGAAAAGGGCGGTCAGTCTAGTTAATATGCGATGGTTTGCAGATTGAGAAATAGGTTTCAGCCTGTTTGTTTCCTTCCATTATAATCTCTACCTTTTATTGCATTACTACATTCCACGAGGATGGGCTCAGCGAACTGCTCTGACAAACATTGTAAAATTTATTTACTCATCAAATTATTTGCAATAGCCAAAATCTTGAACATTTTCATTTGCTATTTTATAATATCTATGCAGTCTAATTCCTCAATGTTGGACCTTCTTTTCTGACTTATAATTTAACTTTCTTGGAGCCAGGCGGTACTGCGAGCACCCACTCTTTAAATTGCCAGAGCAGATGAGATCGGCCTTTAAATATCCGGTCGGAAGTTGCCAGCGCCGATTACATCGGCCGGCTGGAAATGCTATGATATACATAATTTTGTGGACGCCTGTAGTGATGTGCATACTTTTGTGACAACCTGTAGTAAAGGGGCTACAAGTTATTGTGTGCCTGACCTTGCTTTGAAATTTCTAAGAGGGTGTTCTAGCTTTCACAAGAGTTGTTTCCTGTGTTTAGAAATACCGCTAACTGGTCAATACAAGATTGCTCCTTGCAGTGAGTGGATTCTTGACAGCAGAATGGCAAGTGGTTCACGTGATACATTTTCAGCAGGTATTGATGACGATATATTAATGGAATATTTGGAATATTGCGAAGTGAATGTGGATGATTTATCGGATAGCGATAGTGAATTTAGTTCAGAGAGTAGTGATGAAATTATACCAGACACGCCCCCGAGATCACCACAGCTAAAGAAGAGGCGTTTGTTTATTTCTAAGTGCTTCAACAGTGATCTCAAACTTTGAACAACATTATATAGCGGTAACAAGTCTTCTTCTCAAAAATTTTTGGTGAATAAATTAATTTTGTCATTTTCCTTCTTCTTACTAGTGACATAATAAATTTGTATTTGCAAATTTTTGTTTTTCTTTTTCTCATTCAGAACAATTATTCTGTTCATAAATGAATTCTCTATCATACGTAAATGCCGGTCCCCACGGGTCAAGTGTAGTGTGCCTGCCTCTCACTCAGAGGTCATGGGTTCGATTCCCGGACAGGTGAACGGTTTTTACCTGGGACTGAGTGTTGGTTCGAGGTCCAGTCAAACTAAGTGACCCTAAGAGATTGGTCTAGAAAACTGTGAATAATGAACGGGATAATTCGTCTCACTGACCATGCGTCACCTCGTAAACTGCAGGTCTTCAGACTGAGCAGCGGTCGCTTAGTAGACCAAGGTCCAGCAGGGCTTTAGTGACATAGATGTTTTAATTACGCATATTGTATTGTATTGTAAAATGTTTTTTAAAATAGATACTGGAACAGAAAACTAGAAAAAGGGATTTCCGATAAAATAAAAACTATAATCTCAAATATTATTTTTTACTTTTTAATAACTCAGAACTATTTTTATACAATCTAGTCCACACATAAAATTTATCTTAAGTGTTTGCCATACATCGATACATACGTTTGAATTTGAATTTTTTATATTTTTATTTTTCCCGTTCAAAGTAATTCATCATCATCATCATCATCATCATCATCATCATCATCATTTCTCTTTATCCAGCTGTAGCCGGGTAGGGGCAAATATGGTTCCTCTCCACTTTCTTCAGTCTTTCCACCACTCCTCCTCCAACACTGTGTCCCAGTCCAGGTTTCTTTCTATAATGCTGCATTGGATGGTATCCTTCCATCTCAATCGTGGGCATCCACGGCCTCTCCTTCCATGGATTTGCATTTCCATCACCTTTTTTGGCATTCTTTCTTTGCTCATTCGCTTTATGTGCCCAAACCATCTTGGTCGGCTCTTCTCTATTCTATCATTCATTTTTTCCACTCCAATTTCTTCCCGGATTTTCTCATTCCTTATTTTGTCTCTTCTGCTCTTCTGTATCATACTCCTCAAGAACTTCATTTCGGCTGCCTGTATTCGACTCATCCTTCTTTGTCATTGTGCAAGTTTCTGCTCCGTAAGTTATGGGTACGTAATACATCTTGTACATAGTATCCTTTGCTTCCGTTGGCACATCTTTGTCCCATAACATGTTTCTTACACTATGATAGAAACAACTTCCAGCTTGAATCCTTTTACTAATCTCAGCATCCAGTCGAGCATTCTCCATTAATTCACTCCCCAGGTATTTAAACGTTTTCACTACTTCCAGGGGCTTGTCTGCAAGTCTAATCTGACCTTTCCCTTCTTTCTCCCCTCTAGTCATAACAAGAGTTTTACTCTTTCCTACACTTATTTTCAATCCACAATCCACAAAGTAATTATTTTATAGAATTATATTTAGAAATAAATTCTACGTTATCACGTATATTCTTTTGTATCGTAGATGATATTTTCAAAGTAGATATTGAGAGAGAAAGTGCGAAAATGTTTTTCCCTTCCTAAAAGTAAACGTTATCGACAACCATAATATCAACAATAATACTTTTTAATTCTTTATATCACTCTAAATCAGTTGCTTATTTTATGTAGTCGACGTGTAGAAAATTTCTTGCCAGTATTTGACATACACCGGTAGATATACGCGAATGTTAAAATGCATGTAATTCTACTAACAACGGCCTGGCACTTTACAATAGTAGAGTGCAGGCGGAGCTCTGGCCTCTTCCTGCTGCAAGTGAGCGGCCGACCAGATCGGCTCCTGGCTCCAAGAGGGTTAATGTTAGCCTAGCAGTCAGCAGCCTACTTATGAAAAGTATTTATTCTGTTTTATTTCTTATTTTTAGTCTGAAAAGGATAAGAAAATGGCTACTATCTTAACTTCACTCAAATGATCTTGGTAAATACCAGATTGATTTTAAAACTACATAGTGAGGATTTTACTATTGTGTACAAAATAGTCGTACATTGTTAACCAGATAAATACACTTCAACAATTTTCTAAGTTTAAATTATTAGTGAAAGGAAAGTGATTTTACAATTTTCAGACTGATGCAAGCATTGACGTGAAGCCATGTGATGCAAAGGCAATGCTGGAGCCAAATGCGAGCGAGCCCGATCTCGAACTGGAAGGTGCTCACCTTGGCAGGGGACTCCACTACTATGATCCAGAGGTATGTATTGAATATGATTATCCTTCTCACTATTAGCTCATACTGCCTGGAAATATTTGTAAATTTCTTGTGCACTGACTGAATTAAATTTATTGATAATTTGCAAACCACTGATCCTGAAAAGCCCCTTCATGCAGTATTGTCTACATAAAATAATATGCAGGTCTATCATTATACTTCCTGAGTTAATATAATAATAAACATTAAACTTAAAATAGACTTAAATTAGGATTGGGCTTACATACATACTAACTAGAGTTAAATTAAAATGTACATTATTCACAAAGTTGGAAACTAAAACAACATAAAAATTATTTTTGAGCAATAAGAATTTAAAAAATAGTTGTAATTAAATTATTTTGAGAAATATCTAGCTTTCATGATTGACAAACACAAGTTTGCATATTATCAGCTCTATGCACCAGATCATTTCTCCTCTCGTCTGTTGGTTGCAGTAATGTTAATGACTGTCTTAATTGGTTACAGTTCGCTGTATATGTCCAATTGTGAAAATTAAAGGTGACAAACATATTCCCACCCACACCATCACAGAACTTGGCCGAAAAGCTTTCCTGGTTAAAAATGCGTAGGAGGAATATCTTTTCCTAGTTTTAACAAAAATGGAGAGAAAGAGATGTTGGAAATTTAGAGTGATAATACTTTGGTGTTCATCCTGTATATGACCATTACTATAGAGGCCTTAAGAAAATGCTTTCCAAAATCCTTGTTGTCTTTCAACTACAGAAAGGGTATAAAATAGGACTACAAATACTTTTTCCCACCTTGTAGTTTAATGTTGCAGTAACACATACAGGGTGTATCAGATCTATATCATCATCATCATCATCATCATCATTCCCCTTATCCAGCTCATGCTGGGTCGGGATATTTATGGCACTTCTCCATCTTCCTCTTTCCTTCCACCATTCCTCTTCCACGATCTTGTCCCAGTCTAAATTTTGTCTTCTTATGCCGCTCTTCACTAATTCAATCCACCTTGTTCTAGGTCTTCCTCTTGCTCTCTTGCCCTTGCACTTTACCTCCAGCATTTGTCTTGGAGTTCTATTCTCCTCCATCCTCTTTACATGTCCAAACCACCTTCGTTTATTCTTTTCAACTCTCTCATTTGGCTTTCCTATCCCAACTTCCTTCCTAACATCTTCATTTCTCACTCTGTCTTTCTTTGTCTTTCTTATCATGTTACTGAGAAATTTCATCTCACTGGCTTGAATTCTACTCTCTTGCCTGCTAGTCAAAATCCAAGTCTCAGCTGCATAAGTCAGTATGGGTACATAGTACATTCTGTACATTATCTGTTTACTTTACTTTGGTACTTCTTTGCTCCACACAACTTTTCTTACACTCTGGTAGAATGCATTACCTTGTTGTACCCTCCTGCTAATCTCCATGTCCACCCTAGCATTTTGCATTAATTTACTTCCTAGGTATTTAAAGCTGTCCACAATTTCCAGACTCTGACTTCCAATTTTTACAGTGACCTTTCCTTGCCTTTTCCCTCTCAACATCACCATAGTCTTGCTTTTATCTGTACTGATTTTCATGCCATACTTTTCAATTTTTTCGTTCAATATATCTAGTTGTTGTTGCACTTCTTTGCTGTTTTTTCCCCAGATCACATCTTCATCTGCAAATACAGTAGCAATATCTTCATCTCTTTATCTCCATAGGCTTCCTTTGTTTCCTTTACAATTTCATCCATGACCATAATAAACAAGAGATGACAGCACACTTCCCTGTCTTAGTCCAGTCTAATTCTTAAACCATTCTGTCTTTCTAACTGGGGTCAGTACTCTGTTAACACAGTTGTTGTACATTGCTCCATTTCTAACATTTCTCTTCCGAGTCTCTTTTTAACCATGGTTTCCCAAACCTTCTCTCTGGGGACTCTATCATATGCCTTTTCTATATCTATGAAAGTCATGACCAGATCCTTTCCATATTCCCAGCTCTTTTCCATCATCTGTCTAATGCCAAATATTGGGTCCACTGTAGATCTTCCACTCTTGTTCCTCTTGTACTGTAACTCTCCTTCAATCTTTCTTCTCATTCTTCTTTCTAATATCCTTTCCAGTATTTTAACTATCTGCGATACAAGTGTGATTCCTCTAGAGTTACTGTTACGGGGATACCGTAGTGGACAGAAGTGAAAGAAGGTGCGGGCATGAATGGGTCAAAATAGGACAATCAGAAAATTAATTTAAAATTTTAAAATTATAGCTATATTTTCTTTCTCAGCTATCTTTTGGTTTCTTTTCTGAAAAAGTTCAGAAGTTCATAAGACTAGGTAACAATTTTAGAAAATCAAATAACAATTCATTAACAACTTTGAGCTTGAAGCTCCCTCATTATACATTCTCCATGAGCGCTGCGGCTCCTTTCAAAAAACAGTTCAAGGAGACTGATATCCCGAGTCCTTTTATACCACTAGGATACCAGGTGTCCAAAGTATACTCTGTTCCAAGAGCACCTTTGCTCCACAAAATTATCTCGGAGTCTAGGAGACTATTCTCCGAACATTACAGCCTTCCAAAGGCACCATTAAACATTTACATTAACACCTCTACATTCATAGAAAGAGCATCAATGCTCTGTAAAATTTACACTTTGGGATCTATCTCCAGAAATTTTCAGGCCTATCAAAGGCTCAACCTATGTCTTATAAATTCGAACATCTTTACATCAAAAGGAATGCAATAAAATTTCACAGGGGTTAAAGTTACTGGCCCAAAAATCAAAGTAGTCTGGAGGCAGACACTTGCACTCCTTGAAAATCGAAATGAAAGATTAAAACCCTATCTGGGCTTAAGGCCCGAAGTTACAGAGTCTAAGCCTGTACTACTAGATGGAGAAAATATTTAAGTTACAAAGATTACAAACCAAAAAAGGTTACAAAATCATAGTCGCCTCAAAATCAAGTTGATAGGGAACACAAGAGGGTAGGTCACTCTCTATTCCCTGATTACGTTTAAGTTCCTTTGGCTGCTTTTGGAATTTACATTAGAAGTTTGAAATTTTACATTTTAGAAACTTAAAGTTACATTATTAAAGATTGGAAACCTTCCCCTCAAGCTAGCTGTCAAAGACTATCACTTAGTTAGGACTGCCATTACCTTGAGCTGATGGGCTACTCTATGGTAGACGAGGCACCCCGCCTCCTTTATAAACACACGCACACACACTAGCCTGGAGCGATGAATAAGGCAACCTGGCTCAAAAAATGTGCCAGCTTATATACCTGAGAGGAAGGTTCTAGAAAGCTTTGGGCTAAGGCGCAACACGCCCCCAATTTTCATTGGGTAATTAAATAGACAAAAGACAGAGCTTATTGGCTGAAAAATAAATATACAAAATTTTCTATTGGTCAACGTCCAAAGTTGGCGGGAATAGATAGAAGTGTTGCAAACTTCAACACACCAGAAACAAAGAATAAACAATTCAGTTTAGTAAACCTTAAAATAACAAATTACTTTGTAATCTTAATAGTCCCTCTTCACACCAGAGGGCATAGTATATTTTTTTGGTAGAGAAATCTGTAGAGAAAAGTCCAAACTTCTTGTATTAGTTGTTGCAACCTCTAGATGGCAGATAGTGTTCTTCCAGGTGCTTGATATAAATGAACAGGGTGGGTGTACCTCCCAGTACAGTAACCACAAACATTCTTGACCCCTTTCTTAAACACTGGTATTATCCCTTCTTTCCAGTCTTCTGGTACACATTTGTGTTTCCACATACACTTTAGTAGTCAGTACAACCATTGCATACCAACAGGTCCAGCAGCCTTTATCATTTCCACACTGATTTCATTTATCCCTGCTGCTTTTCTCATCTTCGTCTTTTGTACCACTAACTCCACGTCCCGTATTGTTATATCATCCTCTGTTGTGGAGTCCTCACACTGTATTGCTTGTATCTCCCCTGTACAGTTGTTCATATTCAATAGCTTATCAAAATACACCTTCCATCTTCTCTTTATCTCTTCTGGGTGTGTTAACAATTCCTCATCTTCCTTTTTCACTAGCTTTGTGATAAGTCTCGTATAAGTCCATATAGCAGCCTTTTACTGCCACTTACATCCACTTCCATTTATTGGTGTAAATTCTCCCCAACTTTTCTTCTCCTACCACCTTCTTACATCTCCGTTTGGTGTTGAGATACTTCCTTTTGCTTTCTTCTGTTTGATCTCAGTTCCATTCTCGCCAGGTTGTCTCCTTTTCTTTCACTCTTATAGATATCCTGCCACAAGCACTCTCTGCTGCACTAATAAATGCCTTTTTAAAATTGGCCCACTCCTCTTCTACATTTTCCACTTCAGTAACTGGATTTGTTGCTTCAATATCTCCTGAAAATCTTTCTGTACATTTTGGTCTTTCAGTTTCCATACTTTTATTTTGCTTTCTCTTATCTCTTTTAGTTTTTCCATTTTTCACAACCGTAATTTTGCCACCACAACTCTGTGGTCCCCATCAAATGCTTCTCCTGGTAAAGCTGCCACATCCATAGACTTCCTGCGATATGTCCTTTCCACCAAAAAGTAGTCAATTACTGATTTTGTTCGTCTGTCACCCCACCCATATCTCGTAATTTTCCTGCTGTTTTTCTTTCGAAACAATGTATTCCCCACTATAAGTCCATTCCTTTCACATAAGTCCACTAGTTCCTCTCCTTCACGATTCTTTTTCCCATATCCATATGGTCCAGTGACTTCTTCATTTCCTTGCCTCTCTTGTCTGACCCGTGCATTCAGATCTCCCATAACCACTTCCACACCTGAAATTTCTCTTTCTGCTTTCTCCAAGATTCCCTTAATATCTTCTTCCCTGTTTCCCATCTGTGGTACGTTACACTTATATGAAGTCCATCACTTCATTCTTCATCTTTAGTCTATTCATTATTCTGTCACTCACACATTCAAAATGATTAGTCCCACTCCGTATATTGCCTCTTGGCCACCACTCCAGTATAGCGTGTATCCTTTCCTCAGTTTCTTCCATTACCTTTCCATTTCACTTCACTCAGCCCCATCATCTCCACTTTCTCCTTCTCCATGAAATCTACTACTTCCTCCGCCTTTCATGTTGGGGTCATAAGATTTATTATTCCTACCTTGGTTGCCCGTTTCTCTCACAGTTCCCTCAGTACCCTGAGAACTGCACGTCACCTTAAGCAGGGGATGTCCTAACCTTTTCCAAGGTTGATTTACGAGTACCGTATCATATGTAGGCTATTATTACAATGGGGTCGCCACTCCCAAAGGCATTTTATACCTACTGCCAGGTGTTATTCTAGGCCGCTCCACTGGAGTACAGACTCCTTCTGTAGCCGCTCCTCTAGAGTACAGACACTACAAGTTTCCCTCTTCCGTCACTAATGCCACACCAAAGTCCACCGATGCCATTGCGGTCTTCAGCCATACGCTGAGTTGGGCCCTCCATATTTGTGACCCCTGGAGAGAAGGTGTCCCAGTATTTTAAAGCCCCCAGGAACTGTGCTGCTGTTGGTCTGCAGGTTGTATTGGGTATTTCAACCAGCCCTACTGAATTTTAGGGTCCCCCTGTCTGCCACCCTCTAGGAGTTAACAAGCTCCCCCGAGGGATCAGAACTATACTAACAAAAAGTCAGGGGTGCTCTTTCTGTTATGTTAAGAAGGACGGTCGCATTGGATTGGTGGATAAAATGTTTCTTTTCGAGAAAATGAGGTTAATTTATTACTTCCAGGCGCACAATTCAAATCGACAAACTCGCCTGCCGTATTTGCTATGCTTGAACACAAACTGCTGCCATGCTTCAGGAAAGAGAAGGGGAAGGAAGGCAAGTGAGGTGTATGATGGAGACAGAGATGATTCTCTGCGCGTATCCACATGTTTCCCCATTCAACTCGCACAGGAGCGTACTTGTCTCTTGTGGACAATATCCACAGTTCGTTTGTTAAGCACTCGTAACTGCTCACACAGTACAAGAACACACGGTAATTAAGGCACACTTGTCAGTCAAGGAATGCACCAGATCAGTTCTCCTCTTGTCTGTTGGTCGCAGAAGTGTTCTTTATTATTTAACATGCTTGAAGATAACACTGCTGCCCCGTGATTGTGTATTCCTTCATCCACAACATTGTAAATGGAATGAAATAATGAACGAAGGAAACAATATGCCCAATGGTTTGATTACAGTAGATGTTCAATATAACCACCCTCCCTCTTTGACACACAGTTCACGATGGTGTAATAGTGAGCGTTTGACTCTGGTCAGGATGTGTGGTGTGTTGTGAATAAAGTGGAAAGCTGCCTGTATTCTTGGTACAAGTTCATCTTATTTTTCTGTGGAGTTCGCGTAGTAGTCGGTTAATGCAGAACAGACTGTACACTGCCTACTGGGACTGGGAAGCGACTATGCGAAACAAACAAGAAACTTGTACATTCGCACTGGGCATTACATCTGTCTCCCACTTTCCTTCCCTCCTCTGATGCATAGCAACAGGCAGCGGCTGGCTTTCTGGTATAGCGAATACGGCAAGTTTGTTAATTTGAATCACGCGCCCAAAAGTAACAAAGCAACTTAATTTTCTCGGAAAGAAATTTTTTTTCCACCAATCCGATGCACCGTTCCTGGCTTTTTAAAAAATTTTGGTATAGTTCCGATACATCCTGTATACAGGCTTTTGGCAATGCTGGGATGGGAAGGGTCTGCGTGGGAAAGTAAAATCTGTGACCTCAATAAAGCATGGCATTTGTCTGGTGTGAAAATGGGAAACTATGGAAAACCATCTTAGAGGCTGCCAATGGCTAACTGATACATGATTGTATCATGTAGGTAACATGCTCCACACAATTTTTTCTGACATTCTCATATATTATTGTTGGTGTAAAAGCAACAAAAATCATTTTAATATTATTGATTGCCTGGCAATTAAAATATGTAATAATGAATCACAATGTATTATAAAGGTTACTTTTGAAAGGGATTGGTGTAGAAAATGATTATTGTTGAGTCTAATAATAATAATGATAATGATAATAATAATAATAATAATAATAATAATAATAATAATAATAATAATAATAATAATAATAATAATAATAATAATATAGCATTAGCTATTGTGTGCAGATATTTTAGGCTGCCTGATCATCAATTTTGACATTTCGTTTTACTTTCCCACATGGCTGTCTAACACGAATCTCTCTTGGGTGACCTAGGGCTAAATTTTAAAATTAATTTTGTTGGTTAAACGCCGAATGTATCACCAGAGGTCTTTTACATGCCGATGTTGTACGACAGTGTGTCAAATGGACTTTTCCTCCCTTCAAATATCTCGCTTCTTTTCCAGATCTGAATCCAGAATCTAGAGATCCGGACACTGACACTTGACCACAATCCACAGAGGGGGCTTAATATATTATGATCAATAAGGTGAATTTCGGATCTATACTGACTGGCACAAAAATGCAACACCCAATTTCTTCTTCAAACTGCAGATTTATTTTAAATTCCCATCAACTTCAAGAGACTGAAATATTATTTTATGATCTAATACCATTATCTAGAAATTTTGGAACCTGAAAATGAGAAAAGATGACTTTTACCAACTTATTTAATTGAACTGTTCTAGAAAGACAGAAGTAACACACAATAAATTTGTACACCTGTAGCGTTTATGCATAATTGTGTAATGCCTATCCACTGTAACACTACACTAGCAATTTTTTTCCTACCGTAACACTTCATTTCTGTTTATTCCTTTTCATTTACTGCACTTCGCTGACACCCACTGTCAGGAATGTGTATTGCCACCTCTTGCTTTAATCATGTTTCCTAACCTCTCAGGCATGCTTCTGATTTATGTTGCAATCCTGCCCTGTAGAATTTGTTCCCATTCTTCTTCAAAGAGCTTCCTGTAGGTCCTATAGGGTGTCAGGATAACTGGTGGACCATTCATTGCAATTTGTCCCATAAATGATCAAGTCATCTTCTCATTTTCAGGTTCTGAAATTTCCAAATAATGGTAGTAGAACAGAAAATATTTCAGTCTCTTGAAGTTGATGGGAATTTAAAATAAATCCGCAGTTTGAAGAAGAAATCATGTGCTGCTTTTTTTGTACCAGTTAGTGTAGATCTGGACCTTGCACAGTTCATACCATTATATGATTCCCAAATTCATTCAAGTATTGTTACAAACATTGGACAACATATGAGGGAGCATTGATATGCCTTAGCGTGAAACCATCATCGATGAATGGAGCAGAAGGTACAACATTCTCCTGAAGGATTTCATCCACATATTGGCAAGTTGTATGGTCCAGTGTTCTTTGAAGGCCAGGTCCACCCTCGGCGTCAAACTTTTTCTAACCCACACCATCACAGAAGCTGTCCAGAAAGATTTCCTGGTTATTAAAGTTTAAGGGAAATATCTTTCCATAGTTCTTTTTGGCTCTTTCTCTGCCATCCAGTGTTCAGAGACAAAATCAAGACTCCTTAGTGAACGATTGCTCCCAATGTTGTTTCGTCCAGACATGCTATTTTGTTACATAATGCAGTCAAACAATACGATAGTGTCAGGTGACATATGAATAGTAACACATTAAAGGTTTCCACCTATTCAGTACTAATATGTATTTACAATGTTATAAATTACATGGAACTAGACACAGCACATTTTCTGGAATTGAGACTGTCTTCTTGTAATATACTTTGGACAGTTCTCTTGCTGATGCTCACCCTTCGGACTTGCTGGAGTCAATTTAGAATTTCAATTGCAGTGGTATCATGGTCATGGAGAACTTTTATCCAGAGAACTGATAATCCCTAGCCGATGTGGCTCTTCTTGGATGTGATCCTGGTGTCCTAGAATAACATTCAGTTTCCCTGTGTCTTTGTACTGTTCTGGAAATTTTCGAAGCCGCAGTTCTCGGCATTCATGCAACATAATGTGTGACATGACCATCTTCCACCAAGGTTACAGCTCGTGCAGCATCCTCAGTACTTGACATATTTTCTTTTCAGAGATAGTTTTAGAACTGATAGATATGTTTAGAAATACATTTCATTGAAAGAAAAACATCTGTAAGTGGATGAAGAGCAGAGTTGGAGGGAGAAAAACATAATAAACTTTCTTTCATAATATCCTATAGAAACACTTTCCAAGCTACAAAAGTGATAGGATAGTGAAGATCATAGCAGCAGAATCGTAAACCACCTTTCATACATTATTCTCGTACAAAAACATAACAGATGACCTTCCCCATCAAGAAATATAAGATGAATTACTGAAGTTGCATTTATTGCTCAATTCGATGTAATTTCTTCAATTTTTATAATGTGTTGTTTTTTTCGTGCCATTCAGTGCTGTGTTACAGTTTGCTCAGTTTCTCTGTAATTACTTTCTTTCAATTTTTTTTTTTTCCTGTAGGTCAATAATTTCTCTAGCTTTTAAAATTGATACAGTAATCAGTTTGTCATTACTCTTCAGTTTATCCACCCAGTTGAGACATTTCATAATGAATACAATACAATACATTCATTTTAAAAAATATTTTAAAATTATTTTAATTATGGCAACTATGAAGATTAAATAAAAATTTATTTCACAGAATATTGAGTGTTCTGTATGTAGGCTAATAAAGAACTGGTTAAGAGATGTACATTTTTGCTCATGCTCTCTTATATATAGAGTGTTAGAGGCTTGGAAAGGGCATTTACTGAAAGCTGGTTGCTGATACCATAAGACTGTATTATTGAGATATTGCAATTAGAGCTAGATTTGTAGTGTGTAGTTATACAAGAATACAGATTATTTACAATGCTTATAAAATATTTGAAGCCTGGTTTTAGGATGTTTATTGCTAGATTTAAAATGCTGTAGCACTTCTTGATGTGTTTTCTGGTTACTATTTCATCCTTCTGAGCTTTATTATACTTTAACCTCTTAATGTACAGATTATTTACAAAATAGTGCTCCATTTTTATCTGATTATGTTATTGCTAAAATGAAATATTATTAAAATACAATGAAAATGGTGAAGGTGAAAATAGATTTTACTATCTTAAGTATGAAACATAAGCCATTGTGAAGTCCCTGTTTTAAAATCCTGATTATAGGTACTTGTGATATTTTGAAAGATCTGTTCTTTTACTCATGTGTGAAATAGAGAACATACCAACACTAAACAGTTGATGAGAAAGACATCATGACGCTAAGACTGAACAAATAAGCATTGTTTAAATATTCGTAGCTCTATGAAATGCTCTGAACAAGGATCAGTGCTCATAGCTTCAATATCACACTCCTTATGCATATACAGTATCTGCATCATGCTGCTAAATTCAATATCAAAATCTTTGTCACTCCCCATTTTTACAAAATACAGTACACTTCAAAAGCAATACACGAAAAACAGCCACCAGAACAGTCTGGTAGAGTCACAGACATGCACTAGTGGTTCATTTAGACATATCTGTTGGCAAAAATAAGAACCTGAGAGAAATGTTAACATCTAGCATAAATATTAAGAAACAATAAAAAACTTCTAAAATGTGTACCAGTCAGAAAAAAAAAAAAAAATTCCAAATATACTTGGGGTTTTATACATTCGTATACATTAAAAGTCAGAGTATTCTTAGACTTTTATGTTAAGAAATTAACAGCATTCCTTATTCTAATTCTAGACACATCGGCACTCTGAGATTACAACATTAGGAGTCACTGTGTGGCATATCCTCGAATATGAGCACACACTGCTACCACAAGCCTCAGTGGGCCAGTTCCATGCTGGAGACAGTTACGTGGTGCGCTGGCAGTATTCCATCACAATCACAGGTGAGATGCTGTTACAGCACTTTTTTTTTTTTTTCTCTCCTTAAAATTGCTCTCTCTGTACTGAAGATTTGTATGTGTGGGTTTCTTTCGGTCCTTCTTCCTAGCTTCGTACCTTTCATTGTATGGTCAAACACATTCATAGTTCTTTTCCATTACTTACAGACTGATAAGAAGTGGGGGGGTCAAATATAGATGACCTAATTTTTTTAAAGCGGGGAGCTCAGTACCATCTAGCTCACTCTCGGGTGGGGAGCGATTTCCCTGATTGAAGAAAATATTTAATTACTTGATTAAAAACAATCTTAGACTAAAATGAACTATTGAAGGGCCAAAAGAGAAATACTAAGTGCTTTCACACTGTGATATCAAGATTGCTTCTTCCTGACAGCAAAGCTCTGGTTTTTGTTTCTACAGTAACTTTCACCTGAACATTTTAGGCAGTTTACTATCAATATCTGCCTGGAAATAAATGTTTCTGTATATGTAAATTGTAGATTTACAAAGTTTACATAACTTAAAAGATGTACAATGGAATAAATTATAATACTCGCAAAATTTTTTGTTAAGTTGTTTAGCGCTTTCGAGGGATCAAGTTTATATAGCCTCCCCACAATTACCAAGTGACATAAACGGACTATATTACACTACAATACAGGTAATGTGTACAGTGTTTACAGTCTACACAGTGTTATGTCTTTTACAGCCGTTCATTATGATACACACGGAAGCAGGCCATGTTATATAACCTGTCTCGCCTTCGCATAATTTATATAATTCCATTCCGAAACATGATCTTTTCTTGTTATGTAAACTTTCCACCCTAGCCACCCTTTCCATAGCAAGAGATTCTCATCAATTGACATTTTGCCATCAGGGGTATAAGCTTCCGAAAATTTTGCTAACAGGTGGTCAAATACTGGATTCATCTTGTATATTTTTGGAGGAAGTTGTGCATTATTCACCTCATCGTCGGAGATATGTATAAAGCTGTGGAGGAAAATCTAATAATAATAATAATAATAATAATAATAATAATAATAATAATAATAATGATGTTATTGGCTTCACGTCCCAATAACTACTTTGACGGTTTTCAGAGACACTGAGGTGCCGGAATTTAGTCCCGCAGGAGTTCTTTTGCGTGCCAGTAAATCTACTTACAAGAGGCCGACGTATTTGAACACCTTCAAATACCACCGGTCTGAGCCAGAATCAAACTTGCCAAGTTGGGGTCAGGAGGCCGGCCAGGCCACTCAATCTGGGGAGAAAAAAATCTCTTCTGTGTCATCAGCTCATAGAAAATAGGCGTAGTGAACAAGCGATTGCGAGAAATAGTGTCCTAATTTAGGTTTCTGTACAATCCTCTGCGGCAACAGTATGGCCATAAGAAGCTTTATTTCGTCCTTATTTGTTCAGATGCGGTCTTGATCTCGATTCCTTCTTTTCATCTTACTAAACTGGGTTTTATGTGCGATTTCCTGCTCGGCATCTTTTGTCTGTTCAGCTATGTTCTGGCATATCTCGCCATAAAAAAGTAATTAAAATATTTTGCTCAGTTTTGTTTTCCCTAAAAACACTCTCTTTACATCACGATGGAAATTTTAATCAAAGCGGGAATTTCTTTGTCCATTTTCAGTATAAGTTGATGAAGAACTTGCAATGGTTGGATTGTAATCAGTATTATCGTCACAACTGTCACTGTCATGATCGCTACTTGAACTGGAATCGAACATGTGTTGTCTCTTTTGCGACTGCTGAACATTCGCATCAGCTATGCACAAACCCTATTACAAATTTCTGTAAAAATATTTTCACCGCCTTGTCAATACTTTATACATTTTATTTTGTTTAATTACCATACATGTACACGTTTCGAGAGCCACCGCTCTCTTCTTCAGCGGGGCCAAACATTAATTGATCCTTGGACTATGGTACAATGGTATAATATAACAAGTATATTTGAATTTTGAAAATTGTTACAACAATTTCACTTAGTTTCACCTTTCCTATTTACTATGTCATTTGTTGCAGATTTTATGGAATTTTCCTAAATAATGAAATCTATTAAATTAATCTCTATATGTTAATTTATGTCCTTATTTACATCTGAAAGAATAAATATTTCTTCTTGTCTAAATTTAACATTTACTTGTCATTTAGTGGAAATCCTTAAATAAATCAATTTGTAAAATAATAGATAACATCTATAAAATAGTCCTTATCCTAAAATTGTAAAATCATAAATAATAAATATCAGTTCGTAAAATAATAAATAACATCTATAAAATTAGTTATCCTTTAAAATGTTTCTGCTCTCTTCTTTCTTCTTAAAGTCTGCTATAATTTTCTAGACCTCTCATAAATCAGAATATCTTCTCTTAATCTCGTCCAATTCTTCATTCCATCTAATTTATCCAAAAATTAAAATGATGTGATATTGGTCTGAACCCAAACAATATGTCCTCCTTCCTTCCTTGTTGTCAATCTGCTACTCTGCTACTGGTTACGCGATGACCATGCTGGTCGCTTTCTAACCGTCAAACTCTTCAGCTCGACTGGTTGCCAAAATTTAACCTTGACCGAAGTATTCTTGTACTAGTTTGAATAAACAAACGTTTTCTGCTCTCTGCTGTCAATGACCTTGTTAGGCTCGCTGCTACCTCTCCACAGCAACCCTGAGGTAAGGCCCGATGTTACATGCACCTCCATCATCATAATAGAACCCCTCCAGCATGCCGGGTAGTGTGGTGTTGAATGAGTCTTCACCATCTCTTTTTGGTGTTTCTTCTTAAACTGCTCGGATGAGCTATGGACTAATGTCTTAACTATTTCCAAAGGTACTTGAAGTTTGGTCTTCAGTTGTGTTTTTTTTCGTTCCAAGGCTGGTTCTTTGTCTGAAAGCAAATTGCTCAGTGCTCTTCCTGCTGACTTGCTAGGCCTACTACTGAAGAGGATTTTTCTTTTGGGGTTTTTCTCCCTTACCCTTAAGCAGTCCCCTGCCTACATCTGCAAGGCAGAAGCTCTTTGATGAATTTGTGTCATTTCCTAGACAAAGGCTTCATCAAACCTCCTAAGGGGAACTCTTCTGCCCATAACCATTGGTTCACCTTTAGGTTTTCAGGTTTGGTACTGACCGCCCAAACCTCAGCCAGACAGTCTCAGGTCGTACCGTGTTCTGTCACATATGGTAGTAGGATTTCTTGTGACCAGACTACAATGCACCTCCTTCTTAATCTTTTTATTTCCCTCTTATAATACAGTGTGTCCTTACCATTCGTTACCACTTTCAAATGTATGTAACTGTTTTCACACTCCTGAACAATAGCTTTAAACCATCCTGTAGGCTGTTTACATTTGATCATTTTCCACTAATCATAATGACTTTTTTTTAAATTCCCCATGCCTCTCTTATCAACCAATGACTTTTACAACCTTCCTTTCTATCAATTTTTTTAACTACAACAAAAACAACTTTGTGATCACTTATACCGTCTATCACTTCCGTTTCTCTATACGAGCCCCACTGTCGACAGCCCTGAAGATGGTTTTCCGTGGTTTCCCAATATCACATCAGGCAAATGCTGGGGCTGTACCTTAAATAAGGCCATGGCCGCTTCCTTCCCACTTGAGCCCTTTCCTCTCCCGTCGTCGCGATGTGCGGTGCGATGTAAAGCAACTTGCAAAAAAAAAAAAGAATTCTGTATAGAGCTCATCTGGTTTTATTTGCATCACATCTAGAATATTTTTCCTTTTTAGTAGGTTCCAACACTTTTTTATTCAACTGTCCTTCACCATTTGTTGGTCATGCTTTCTGTCATTTGCATTGCCTTCCCAGTTAACATTTTAAAAATTGAGATCGCTACAATGATGTTCTTTTTTTTTTGTGTGTTGTTCCCTACATGGCTGATCGTTGTATCAAATAATTCCACATCAGTGTCGGCACCAACCTCTCCAGATCTGTACACCCCAAAAATATCAAGTTGTCTATTATCTTTTAAGATAAGTCCTTAACTTTTCCGTAGCTTACAGATTCAGCTTTCCCCTGCATGAACACTCCCACCCCCCCTTCTGTAGTTCTTACGGATTCAAGAGGGAGGGGAAGGAAAGAGAGAAGTTGTGGAAAATAGGGGGAAGGGGCTAATGTTATAATGGGAAAGAAGATGAGAGCTTAGGGTTTTCCTCAGGGAGTGTGCCCAGAATAGGTATCAGTGAGGAATCTGTATGAGTCACTGCAGGTAGAATAGCAGAGGGAAGATGGAGATCAGGGAAGTGTTACAGAGGAGGCATGAGGCAAGGCAGAACCATATTTACTCCCAACTAAAATGATCAAAATAACTTCTTTTTCTACTAATTTGTGAACCTATAATTACTACTGAACTTCAATACCTACAATGTCAATATTTTATCAAATTTTCCCCTTTGAGTGTCAATAGTTAAAATCAAACACTTTTTATTCAGAGTATAAACATACATGTTTGGAGATACAGTACTTTGAATACTTGTAATATGCTTGTAGGTCGAGAGCTTGGCAGTGGGCAGCCTTCAAGACACTCCATGTTGGGCCGTGATCGTTGTGCCTACTTCTGCTGGCAGGGGGAGGCAGCATCTCTTAACGAACAGGGCGCAGCAGCATTGCTTACTGTAGAGCTCGACCATGAACGAGGGCCACAGGTGCGAGTGGTTCAGGGAGCCGAACCCCCTGCCTTTCTCAACCTCTTTAATGGCTGTATGGTTGTGCATAATGGACGTAGAGAGCCTGACGAAGAGGAACTGGAGCAGGAAGAAGAAAGAGGTTTGTTATAGTTTTATACTTTTAGCAGTTCATAAAGAAATCATTTTGTAATTTGCCTTGTCTTCCTTTCCACTAGATACTGTTATTAAAGCTCCAAGAGAGCTCGAAAAAGCATAGGAATTGTTACAAGAAAAATGAAGTGGAGCAGAAATTTTCAAAAAACTTTCCCCTTCTTCAAAATATTTTGTGCTGTCTTGATATGTTTTATAATGAATATTAGTTCTTTACCTATGACTAAATCCAGCCCACCTGGTGGCCATGATCATTAAGGCATAGAGTTCATATGGTTTGACAACGTGGTTAGCTGGTTTGAATCCTGTTGGTCAAAAAATGTTCACCATCAGAATGTCAGCTGGTTGGGGACAGCCAAGAGCCTGGATTCAATTCCAAACCTCTCTGCAGTGTTTATATGGAGTGAGGTGATGATGATTCGTGCTTGGATCAAGACGTTAAGCCTTGGGCAGACCCCTTTGTGCTATTAGACAGGAGTAGGGTATGTGATGGCTCCAGGTTTCACCCTCTCCCTTCTTACTATCATATGTCACATCATTCATCTCATTAACTCCTGTGATGAGGTTGATGTCAGGAAGGGCATCTGGTCATAAAAAGTCGCTACAAAGGTTCATCTTGGTTCATACTCGACCCCGTAGAGAAATAGGACAAGAGTTGCATAACAATGACAACAACCAGAACCACCTACCCTGACTAACTACAACTGCAGAAGTCATCTGTACATCTACTTTCATTAGGTGGAAAAGGTGCCTTATTAGATCAGTGGTACAGAACCAGCTTTATGATCATCACATTGCATATTTGGATGATCTGTTATTTTTATATGTTACATATTAAGCCTCACTTTTGTTTTGAGCATTGTAAGTGAAAGGAAAAAAAACCATATACTTTGTTCACATTTATATCATTCCACTTCTGAAGTCTGCTAATTCAAGAAACTGGGTAAACTGTTAAGAACTTATTGGTAGTGTCCACAATAACCTGAACGGAGTTATCCGTGGTAGTTAGAGGTGAAAGAAGGTGCTGGGATGAATAGGTCTCAACTTACGAAATTAAAGTTAATTTAAAACTTTAACAAAGGTTATATTTTCTTTTCAAGATCAAGAAATAACAAGTATAACAGGAACACAGTTGTATATCAACAAGCTAAGAATGTACAATTACAGTTTATTAATGTATTTTGGGCTTTGAGCCCCAGATTCACAATCCCTGAGCAATGAGCCCAACTTTACTTATATACAAGGTTCAACAAAGGGGCAGAAAACCCCAATCATGCCAAGGAGCATTTGCTCCCAATTACCCAGTTAAGCCTGCTCAAGGCACACAGAAACCAAATTTAAGAAAGAGCAATCCGCTCTTAAAGTTCAAGCCTATCCAAAGGCCACACCAAACTCCACCTTTAAGCTGCCCTCCAGGCACATAAGAACAGGGGTAATAATACCCAATCTACTGAGGCCTATTAAGTAAAGAAACAGGTCAATTACATGGCCCCAAAATACCAACTTGAGTGGAGGCGTAACGTGCACTCCTAATACACCCTTTTTTAAAACCTATTTGGCTCTTAGGCCGCTTATGCAAGGGCTAATCCCATACTACGGAGGTGACACGATAGGAAAATTTATTACATAATGAAGCGAAGAAAAACGGTTATGGAAACGTAGTCACCTCAAAAACCATATGAGAGGGAGCTCGAGAGGGTTAGGCACTCTCTATCCCGATTTGTAGTTAAAGAGACGGAATTTTATACCAAGTGTCTCTTACATTTTAAAGGAAGGTTACATGATAAAAGTTTCGAACCTGCCCCGAGGGTTAAACTGCTGAGCTAGCTAGCAAAGAAGTTAATAAAAGGCCATTACCTGTTGGATGAACTGCCGCCTGAAGGAAGAGGCGTTTCCTGCCCCCTGCTACATAATCACACTAAGAAAGATTTTACTGAAGTGGCCAGGAGACAAGAAAATCAGCAGTTTATGCTCAAAGATGTGCAGTAGACTTGGACATCTTCAAGCTCACTTCATAAATACATAAAAATTCATCCCTTAACTCTTAGCTGGTACCGGATGAGGTTGGTTTGATCTGTAATTATCCACCTCACCTTTCTCCTTTTGTAATTTCTTAGATGGATTAAGTTTTCCCAGTGAAAGTAATTTCAGAAGCAGTTCGGTATGCTGGACCAAAGTATTTTCACTGATTTGTTAGCAGTGAAACAGAGGAAAGAAGAGATGATCAGATAGAGAATTTTTTTAAAGACTGATTTTCTCCTATAGGACATTAGCCTACTGTGTTATGTACCATAATATCTCTTGCAGGGCCATGGAAGTTATACATCAGTCGAGGAGAAACAGATGGAGAAATCGTACTAGTCCAGGTATCCTGCAGTATGAGGCAGTTGAGGAGTCGTGCTTGCCTAGTGCTGATCAACACAGCGACTGGTGTTATCCATGTGTGGTACGGTGCAAAGGCTAGCAAGAACACACGGCAGGTATGCTCAGTTTAAAGAGTGAACTAATGTTCTAGGTCCAGCATGGACATTTCATGATTGCCTCTATTTAACCTTTTAAGTGGTGAGTTACCAGTTGATTGTTCGGTTCAGTACCTCAGTGCTGAGTTTTTTCTTCTTATGCAAAAAAGAAAAGTGTAGAAGCCTCAATTTTTAACTTATCAGTGGGGTGATTAGCTTAAAATGTTTACAAATGTTGGTTCTTTATAATCTAAATGCAGATGGAAAATCCAACCCTTATGTTCAATATCATTTTGAGAGAAACAACATTACACTTTTTTGTGCCCATGAGTACATCACATTTATACACAGTAAAGAGCCCAAAATAAAATTATTTCCTAAAATATTTAGGCAACTAATACATGTAATGCTGTATAAGTACGTAAGTTGATATTTTAAAATACTTTCTAAACCTGTAATGTGGTAAGAGTTCATGTTTTCCACCGGTTGTTTGTGATACTGATTTGTTCAATCAGCTGCACCAACTCCACTGGCACAAAAGTTTTAGAAAAATCAATGATTTTGGGGTTGTCATCAAACACTACTTGGCTCCCAGAGTCTGTCACAATTACGTGAAAGTCTGGTGGAGAAAAATCATCCATCCGCCACGAAAATAGTGATGAAATAGCTTTTGAACTCACTGTCTTTTCTTCTTTTTGTTTAGGAGGAGGCTCTGTTTCTTTCTCACTTAAAATATTTTCAGCACTCTCTGTATCACTCTCACTTTCAAAATTGCTTAACAATTCATTAAAATCATCATCTTCATCATGACTTTCTGTTGTGGTTAGTAATTGAAAGATTCTTTGATCTGAAATAACATCCCTGCAAGAGCAACTGTAGCTTGTTGTTCCACCATATTTGTTTACATCATAGATGTACACAGACGACTACAAAAAGCTCTGTAATTTATTTCCCAAAGCTATAAGCCGTGATCAATTAGTTCTACATAATGCCCAACAGATGGCAGAACATGCAGAGATTGATTCGACACTCGAGAGTGAACTGGGAAACTCAAAGAAATTAAAGTTCTCATGCACCAACTATAGATGGGCGTAGCACTGTTGGACCAGCCGCATCAGCCCGTCTATAGGCGGGTGTAGCAGTCGTTGGGTTAATCAATCTTGTATGAATGAAACCCCACCTCACATACAGTATAAGCCTATGCCATAAAACAATATAAAATGAATATAGGTGACACATTGACATTAAGTGCAAGAGAGTAAGGGATGTTGGTATAAAAGTCAGGGCTCAGAACAACAGTCATATATAAAGATCCTCGATGAGGTGACTGAATGGTATTCTAGAAATGGACAGCATAGAAGAGGTTGCCCTTCAGCTAGCTGATCTGATGTCCTGGTGCAAGGTGGGAGACCAATTCAAATGAGGGTTACATGTAACAGAGGAATTGAATGTAAAATGAATCTTCTGCTCTCTCCTTCACTCTTTCTTTCTTTCTTTCTTTCTTTCTTTCTTTCTTTCTTTCTTTCTTTCTTTCTTTCTTTCTTTCTTTGATACTGGTAGCTTTGTCACCAACTGATTTTGATATGAACATTCAAGAATGTTGACATATTCTGTAACAATTACTCATTATTTTACTTTTTTTTAAATAATTCATTCTTAACCATAGTCTTTTCAGAGTTTCAATAGAGACTGGGCAAGTTGGCCGTGCGGTTAGGGGCATGCAGCTGTGCGCTTGCACCTGGGCGATAGTGAGTTCGAACCCCACTGTCGGCAGTGCTGAAGATGGTTTTCCGTGGTTTCCCATTTTCACACCAGGCAAATGCTGGGGCTGTACCTTAATTAAGGCCATGACTGCTTCCTTCCCATTCCTGGGCCTTTCCTATCCCCTCGTCACCATAAGACCTATCTGTGTCTTTGAGACAAAAACCAAATAGAAAAAAAATTATATATATCTGCTGTATGTATCTTATTCTGATATAAATGGATATTTCATTACATTTATGAGTGTGTACTTATGATGGTAAGGTTCATATTAGTCATTTACAAACTTCATGTAGCATAATGTGGGGGTAAAATCAATCAATTTTTTATGACTTTTATTTAAAAAGTATATGAATCTGAATTTGAATTTTGAACTTAAAAACGTTCAGTCTTTTGGCTATTAACCTGTGTACATTTTTAAGAACAGTCAGTATCACCTGTTTCAGATAACACGCAAGGCAGCTGAACAACTTAAAGAGAAGAGGCCGCTGGAAATAGGCTTCAAATCTGGTGTAAATATTGTGATCATTGAACATCATGAAGGATCTGAGAAAAAGGAATTCTTTGAAGGTAACTTGCTCTCATTCTAGGAAGTTAAATTGGGAACTATCAGCCAGTATCAGAATTTAGTTTGCCAGTGTATTTGTGAGTACATGCAAAGGAAAAATCCTTAAAGTGATTGTTTTATGGAGGGAAAAGAAAAGTCCTCCTTTGAGTTCTGATATATCTATTCATACATAGAAAACTGGGCGTCTCAAAAGATCTCATGACTGATCACCTTTTTTCCTTTAATGTCAGGGCTCGATAAAGGGATAGGTTGACTGTTAGTCTTAAGTATCATGCTCTGTATATCACAAAGTTTTAATGAATAGCACAGGTAATAAATAATCTTTCCCTCATTGTCTAATAACAAATTATTATTTCTTCTATACCATTGTTATAGTTACTGCACATAAGTATACAGACAAACTAAACACTCTACTAACTGTTCCCAGTTAATTCAATTATATGTGAAGTGTTCAGGGAATGCATGTTTTAGAGTTTCATTACCCACATTTCAAAGAAATCAGTTTCAGTCTTTTAATATAATGCTTTTATTTGTTACAAGCTGAAGATTTTTATTTTATTTTTGGAAGTGATCTAGTTGTAAGTAAGCCTTTCCCTCATTCTTAACTGATGTAATGAGTAACAATAAAACTTGCTTTCCATATGTTTTGAGCTTTTGTATAAACCTGATACACATATGAGGATTTTTACTCCCTAGTTCAGTTTGCTATACCTTTGTTTACAGGTCTTGGTGGAGACAGTCGTCAGCTGTACATGTCGCTGGTTAACAAGAAGGGTACATTTGATTATACCCCTCGTCTTTTCCACCTGACTAGCGTGTCTGGAGTGTTCACTGCTACGGAAGTTCTGGGGCCTTATCGTCACTCAAAAGAGACTGTTGCATATCCGTTCCTTCAAGCAGATCTTTACTCTGCTAGTCAGCCTGGTTAGTATCTTATCTGTTGATGTACATAATTGTTCAAATAATATATTATGTTCTGTAATGATTATGTATTGTAGAATGAAAACAAAATTAGAACAATGATAGCTGGATATATCATACTATTTTTATTGAAGGTTTGGTGTGGGAGGAAGAGGTTTTTTGGTAGCCAGTTCTCTTGAGTTGGAGGGACCTGATACTTGTCTGAAAAAGAATGCTGCATATTTTGTTTCCTCTGGGAGTTATTTTTATGTAGAGGTAAACACAAAACCTATGAAACAACATTAGCATGATTACAAAATTTACAACTTCGTGTACCGTAAAGTGGGGTAAAACCTATCATTTTTTAATGTCTTTTATTGAAAAAGTGTATTAATCTGAATTTGAATTTTCAAATTTGAAAAATGTTTTGGTTATTCAACTATGTTAGAAATATTTGGAATTTTAAAATTATGAGACTGTATTTTATTACATTATTCCTGAATAATGATTTTGTTCTCTTTATTTTTAAATCCAATCAGTAGTTATGTTGAGAAATTCTAATACAGTGAAACCCGCCTAAAGTGGCCATCAATAATTCTTCTGAAAAATTGGCCATTATTACAGGTAGTCGCTAGATTGTATGTATGTTGGGTATTCATCCCGAAGGCTGGTTTGATCCTCTGCAGCTCCGCCAACGGCTGTCGTAAATAGCCTAGGCATCACTGAATAGGCATACTAGGGAAATGAGGTAGTTTCCCGTTGCTTTCCTCACCGAGCCAACCGTTGCTTTTACATATCAGTCTGCCAAGCCCACTGAAATGCATGCACCAACTGACCATATGAGCGATATTTTCACACCATTCATAACAGGGACTGGCTGCATAAGCAATGGTATTACTAGCATCACCCATACCTCAGTCACTTTCATATTGTCGAACCCAAGGATGAGACTGAGACAGGTCAATGAAAGTAACAAATTTGATATAGCTCATACCAGAAGACATAGTGCAGTGTAAACACTACATCCCCGAGCTCGGTAGCTGCAGTCGCTTAAGTGCAGCCAGTATCCAGTAATCGGGAGATAGTGGGTTCGAGCCCCACTGTCAACAGCCCTGAAGATGGTTTTCCACGGTTTCCCATTTTCACACCAGGCCTTAATTAAGGCCACGGCCACTTCCTTCCACTACTTAGACCTTTCCTATCCCATCGTCGCCATAAGACATATCTGTGTTGGTACGATGTTAAGCAAAATAGCAGGGAAAAAAAAAAAAGAAAAAAAAAAAGAAAGGAAAAAAAAAATAAACACTACATCTCACCAGCAAAGGCATGTCGCTAGATTAAGGTCACAAAATTTTGGAATATGAGTATAGATCTATTTCATTACATGATTAGCTACAGTAGGGCCAGTAGTATATTAAAAGTAACATACTGTACATATGCACTGACTGAGTAACATCTTATATAATTTATGTAAGTTAAAACAGAGTACAACCGAGCTCGATAGCTGCAGTCGCTTAAGTGCGGCCAGTATCCAGTATTCGGGATATAGTAGGTTCGAACCCCACTATCGGCAGCCCTGAAGATGGTTTTCCGTGGTTTTCCATTTTCACACCAGGCAAATGCTGGGGCTGTACCTTAATTAAGGCCACGGCCGCTTCCTTCCCACTCCTAGCCGTTTCCTGTCCCATCGTCGCCATAAGACCTATCTGTGTCGGTGCGACGTAAAGCAACTAGCAAAAAAAAAAAACAGAGTACAATGGCAGTACGGTACTAGGTATATGGAGTAGGCTATTTTAAATACTGTACTATAGAATGACATTTTCTTAATTCACTTGATTTACAATAAAAATGTTCAGTGTGATTTGTTTTGTATCTTTTTAGTAGCACACATTTCAAAAGATTCTAAAAGGTTTTTCACATGTGAGACTGTATTCTCGCCAAACTACACAGTGTATGTAAGTGTGTGAAAATGTGGAGTTTGTTGTTGCCTCCCTTTTCTGTTACTCTAGCTTTCCTCACTGACGTGAGATTGTTTCTCTTTCTTTCCTTGTTCTTTATCTTGGGCTTTTTCATTGTGATGTACCAACCGAACACTAAAATGTGATGAAGTATGGCTATATTTTGCACTAACTCTACTTTACATTTAATATTGTCAACATGGGTTTCCTAAGCTCTTGACTGCAGGTTTCTCAGCTCAGTTTGAGAGCTTTTAGGGATGCTGGAATGGGACAAACTCTTGCAGATCTACCAGCAAGCTAAACCTGAAATTTCCAGAAGATGGTTTTCCATGGTCTCGCCATTTTTCATACCAGGAAAATGCTGGGGCTGTACCTCAATTAAGGCCACGGCAGCTTCCTTCCTGCCCCATGCCCATTTTTGTCCCATCGATGCCATAGGACCTATCTGTGTTGGTGCAACGTAAAGCAACTCGTAAAAAAGAAAAATCCTCAAGAAGGGCAGTGTTGAATATATTGTATCTGAAGACAATTAGCTATTGTCGAATTGTTTAACCTTTACTTATCTTTACCATAAATATCATGCAAGCCATTTCTTCCACCCTTTATTTTTTTTTATAGAGGTAGAATACAGTTGGTGATTCTGCAGACTTTTGCGTTGTTCCACTTACAATACGTTTTTCCGTTTGATATTCTTCTGTGTATCCTCCATTTCATAGTATAAGGTCCTGAGACCCAAGCCTATAAAAGCTTTCATTTTTCCACAGCTGTCATAATTATCACCCATCGTTTATAACTCTAAAACACATTGAATTGGGAATCCAAAATGAGGATTTTGTTATTTGGTTGTGCTGATTCCAGAATATGAGCTCATTTTCTTAACCTATTCTACAAATTTTGGGCTAGTATCTTATTTTAATGTTTTACTATAGTTATTCCAATATAGGCCCAAATATTTTGGTATTACTATATTGGGTGTGTCAAAACTTGATGTAAAGCTTCAGGAATGTATTCCTTATATAAAGAGAAGGAAAAAAAGTGGTATGAGAGCATATGTGTGGAAATGCATAACTAGTTATCTGGCTGTGATCTTTAGTAATGTTAGTGCAATCTGACATGAACGACCTGCATAAGCAGACATGCTTCAGGAAGTAGTAGTAGTAGTAGTAGTAGTAGTAGTAGTAGTAGTAGTAGTAGTAACCACTTCCAACATTGTTGTACCAGCTGAAACACACTGTTCATAAAATGAAATGTTCAAAGTGACCTCCTCCAGCCTGAATACAGTCCTCTGCTCTTCTTGCAATCTGTGCTGAACAGGATCAAAAATGCCTGCTGTAGAATGTACTGTCTGATTGGCTGTCACAATGCACACACGGACAGTTGGTTCATCATCAAAAGCAGTCCCCAAACGAAACAATCCAGGGGGTTTAAGTCGGCAGAACATAGTGGTCATGCAAAGGGCAGATTACTCTAGTTATGCATTTCCAGACTCATGGTGTCATTATTTTTTCCTTTCTCTCTGTATGAGGAATTCATTCCTGAAGTTTTGCCATTGAGCTTTGATACATCCTGTTTATATCACAGTAACAGGCAAGTTTATTCTCACCAACTACAAGCATCCTCATTCAAACCTGTGGTATATGTCACACAGGTTATGATCATCAAACAAAAGTAGAATGCAGGCAATATATAGTGTGTTACTTGGTTTTCCGAGGCCTTGATTTACTCGCACTCATTTTATAGGCTGTTTGTACAATGGGTTCGTCACTCCCAAAGGCATTTTATTACCTTCTGCCAGGTTCAAATTAGGCCGCCCCCAACATGGAGTCAGACAACTTTCGTAGTCGCTCCTCTGGAGTACAGGCGCTACGGGTTTGCCCCTTCCGCCATCTCCACTGTACCAAAGTCCATCTTCTCCGCCATAGATTCCATTGAGGTCTTTACCCATAACCCAGGGCAAGGGCCCTCCATATTTATATGACCCCTGGAGAGAGGGTGTCCCAGTATTTTAAAGCCCACAGGAATTGGGCTACCTGTTGGTTTGTGGGTTGTATTGGGTATTTCAACCAGCCCTATGTACTGTAGGGACCCTTTATCTGCCACCTGGGGATGCGCTGTGTAGGGGTCAGGTTCCCCTGGTTACTTATTGGAACTTAACCCCACCCACAAAGGCTGAGGTTATTTGCAGAGATTGGAAAAGCGGGCAACAAAAACCATGTTGTTTGCAGACGATATAGTGATATGGGGTGAGGATGTAATGGAAGTGCAAAAACAAGTAGATGTATGTAATCAAGAGATAGTAAAATTTTGGATGAAAGTAAGCACAGAGAAAAGTAAAACAATAATGATGAAAAGGGAAGGAAGGAAGGAAGGATAAAACTGAATGGTAAAATTCTGGAGGTGGTTAAAGGTTTCAAGTACTCGGGAAGTGTGATCGCAGAAGATGGAAAGATAACCGAGAAAATTGGGAAAGGAATACAACAAGCAAACAGCTTCTACCAGAGTGTAAAGGTTTATTTTGTGGAACCAAGATGTCCCAAAAAAATGTAAGAAAGTATTATATTCAACCTATTATGAACCCATACTAACTTATGCAGCTGGATTGTGGACTACAACAAAACAAGAGGAGAGTAGAATACAGGCAGCAGAGATGAAATTCCTAAGAAGTATCGAGGGCAAGACCAGAATGCATAGAATTAAAAATGAAGAGATAAGGAAAAGGACAGGAATCTTGAAACTTCAAGACAGGATAGAAACAACAAAGCTAAAGTGGTATGGGCATATGATGAGAATGGGAGAAGAGAGAATTAGAAAAATAGCACTTTACGGTGAGAGGCAGTAGGCCCCGACGGAGCTAGACCTCGAGCACACCTGCTCACAAGGATGGTCAGATGGTAAAGACGCAGGCAACACACATCACACACACGATGCCGACAGAAGGCCGGAAATGGCCCAATCACAAATAACCAATAGGACACTGAATTTCTCTAGATTCCCGTTTTTCGCCAATTGGAAAGGTTGTTATTCTGAACAATTCAATTGCATGACCATATGTGGTCATTTTATAAACTACTGATGCAAGAGGAATTGCATCACTAATTTCTCCACATGCAGTACCTACTATTCTAAAAGTTATGTACTGTATGTGTTTCATCAAAGTACAATATTATAATTTTCTTCAAATTATATTAAAAAATATTTCTTCAGTGTTGAATGTATTTCTTGAATCTTCTTGAAATTAATTTACATGACACACAATCAAACACAACTACAGTACATGAAATTTAAATACAAGAATCGCTTCAAAAATAATTCTTACAATGTAAATAATTTCTTGATCTGTTCAGAAAAATTTTCAAAAGTTCATAAGTCCCAAATTCTATTCTTGAGGTTTCCGTAAATTGCATTAAAAAATTATTACAATAATGTTCAAAACACATTCTAATTAACATTTTCTCATCAAACATAATTTCCTTCTAGTTACATTAAAAAAAATTCCTGCAGAGTCCAGAGTCCATTTTTCATCATTTTCTGGAATAAGTAAAATATACTAATTTAAAAAAAAAATCTGCTGTCCTTTCTTGATGACACACAGGTCAAAAACATGACCAGTTGAACATCGGTTTTAGGCAGTGTCTAAGTGATAAATAACGTTCTGCAATGTGGCAGCCATATTTAGGCATTGTTTAACAGTAGACATTGTCTAAACACCATTTCTGCAATCAGCCCATTTTGTGCAATTGTGTCCTTCAGTTCGAAACACGTTGGCATGCCGTGAAATTGTGTATTACCAGTGCTGCTTTACAGTGTCGAAGGATGGACACTTAAGACTATGTCGGTGAACACAGAAATCTGAATGTATTGCAGAATGTTCCAGATCCCATGGGTATACTGTCACCAACAAGGAAGTACTCTGACATTCCGAGATAATATGTGTGAATTCTTAATCCTTGCATAGCACAAGAAAGCAGACTATTTACGCATCTTCCAAAATTACAAATACAGCCTGATATGACTGATCATGGAAAGTAAGCTAGAAACAAAATGCAGACGTGGGTGGAGATGATTATTCTGGGCACAGAACTTATGACAATGATTTGATATCTGCTATACAGCAAACATAAAATAGGGAAAAATTACTCCATGATGATTGCCAACCTTCTGTGAGCTGACAGAACATAAAAAAGATTGAAAATTACAGAACCACCATAATTCCTCTCCTAAAATTATCTTCTTTGGTGATCTAATTTCTGAGCTGTGTGAATGTGTTACAGGTATAGTTGTAAATTGTTATGCTTACCTTCCAGAGGTACTGTTGACATGATCTTTTGTACAAGGCCACTGCAAGAAAATGCAGAAAATAACAGAAGCCTCTCTTTTTTGTGTTTTATGACCTGGAAAAGGCCTTCGATAGTGTTCCAAGACTCGCTTTGTGGGCAATTCTGAGATGCTTTGGCTGTCCTGAGCATTTTGTGGACCTGATAGAAGCATGATGGTATGACTGGACAGATTCTCCATCAAAACAACTTCTCTGAACCATTTCCAGTCACACGTGGATTGAAGCAGGGTTGCGTACTTGCTCCAACTCTATTTGCCTTGTATTTGGCGGCCATGCTTTATGAAACAACAGACAACCCCGGAGTAGAGATTAAATATCGTTTTGATGGTGGCCTTTTCAACTTGGCCAGACTTCACTCACGTAGACATACTTGGATAACTGAAATGCAGTATGCTGATGATACCGCATCACCGACTCTTACACCTGAGGAACTGCAACAGTCATTCAACAGTTTCAAGGATGCACATCATCATTTTGGCCTCTCCATCGATGCCAAAAAAAACAAAGGTATTTGCTCAGCCTGCACCAGAGACTAACACTCCAGAATTTAACATTACCATCTCAAACACCAAACTAAAACAAGTACACCACTTTACATACCTTCGGAGTATCTTGTCGAAGAGCCATACTTCAGAACAAGATGTGGAAAATAGTCTTCGTGTTACCCATGTCACCTTTGGCCTATTATTCCACCGTGTCTTCAGGAATAAAGACCATACAATTCACACAAAACTAATGGTGTGCTAGGTTGTAGCCATCTCTACACTTCTCTGCGGCTGTAA
This sequence comes from Anabrus simplex, assembly GCF_040414725.1. NCBI lineage: Eukaryota > Metazoa > Arthropoda > Insecta > Orthoptera > Tettigoniidae > Anabrus > Anabrus simplex. The sequence continues at coordinate 300,298,075 of NC_090268.1, read as the reverse complement.
AACCTGGACATTATACCGCTGTGACATAAACAAGCAGAATGTTTTCACCATCAAAACCTACGCTCCATCATGAACATGAACTATGTCTCCAGTGATGAAGTTCTTGAGAAAGCATGTGTTAAGAGTGTAGAAGCATTGGGTGTTGGCCATGGCTTTAGATGGGCAGGGCATGTGTGCTGTATGAATGAGACCAGATTACCGTGCCAGATTCGCTACTGGGAACTTTGCTCCGGTTTGAGACCATAGGGTGCTCCCCTTGAGATGCTTCGAAGACCAACTGAAACAAACCTTAAAAATGACATAAATAAGCCCATAAACCTGGGAAGCACTTGCCGAGGACCATTTACGTTGGCAGCAAATTCTCTGTGCCTCAGTTCAACACTTCAAATGAGAACGCCACAGACATAAAGACATTAAGTGACAGAAACGCAAACTTCGCCAAATCCAGTCAAGATCTCCTCTGTCCCTAAGCTGCACAGTGCATGGACGTATTTTCTATCCAAGAATTGGCTTGTACAGTCACCGAAACATAAAACGAAAACTGCTGTGAATCGAAGCGAGCTATTAGCCAGCAAAACTGTAAACTCGGAAACGAGTAACTGCAGACGACCCTGACGCAGGACTATTTCGTATTTCCAATAGTAATTTTGTCCTGTGGCGAACTTCATGTTTTATTTATTTAAGACTCTTTCTTTAAGTTTCTTTTCTTTCCTAAATACTAAAGATCTGGAAAATCAGTTTTTTCTATGTATTTCTAGTCTATTTGCCATCAGAGTGATCCATCATAGGGGCTTGATACAGCTTTGTTATCAACTCGGAGTAAAACAAAGAATGAAAGATGCTTTTGCATTCATTGTTAGTTTTGGGGCCATTGATCACAGGCCTCTTAAATTGTTAGCCAAATCCTACTTTCTTCCTGTGCATGTTACCGTAATTATGTCAATTATTGCACACCATCTGTCTTTGTAGTCACATGTCCGTAGATACTTACCTCAGGAGAACAAAGAAGCCCGTAAGTCATAATAATTTTCTACAGCTGCTTTCAATGCTGTGTCTAGTTGCTTACACACTCATACCATATTCAAGAAAATTCTGTTATAGTGCATTAAATTCATGGACAAGGACACTAACCTAATCTTAGCTCCAACTTCAGTTTAGACATAACAGTTTATACAGGATATTACAAAAGAACATTCAGACTGTGAACAAAACCATAGTACCTTAAAAACCAATCCCTGCTGAACAGCTTATATTCTTAAGGTTTTGTGAATTAAGCACAAGGAATAATATTTAATATTGAAATCTCTCTTTTTGTTAGCTCTCTTCTTGTTAGACAATTATGATGAGCTGTGGCTATGGCAAGGCTGGTGGCCTGAGAATGGTGATGACAGCATTCTGGACAGCAGTAATCAGACAGGGTCAGGTGCAGTACGTTGGCAGGCCGAACGGCGTGCGGCCATGCAGACAGCAGTAGACTACTGGCGCCTGGGTCATCCTGGAGAGAAAGCATCTACCATGAAGGCCTACTTAGTGTGGGCTGGGCTGGAGCCACTACGCTTCACCAACTTATTCCCTATGTGGACAGATAGGGATGATATTGCTGAGATCAGCATAAGGGTCAGTATATCTTTTGATTTTGTCTTCTTATTCTCACAATAAGTTATGAATTTCATTATGGTCCATATTGACAATTGATCACTATCAAAGAGTAGAGAAAGTTCCACCTAATTCATTACCATTAGCAATATAGTTTCCCTCTATAATTGGTACTAATTTCGACCCTACATACACTGACTGACAGAGCAAATGCAACACCAAAGAGGAGTGGTTCGAAAGGGATGAAAGTTGGGGAAAAAACAGAGTCGGCACGGAAGAATAATTGATGTTTATTTCAAACCGATATGCAGGTTACACAATGCGCACGGCATCGACTCAGTAGGATGTAGGACCACCGCGAGCGGCGATGCACGCAGAAACACGTCGAGGTACAGAGTCAATAAGAGTGCGGATGGTGTCCTGAGGGATGGTTCTCCATTCTCTGTCAACCATTTGCCACAGTTGGTAGTCCGTACGAGGCTGGGGCAGAGTTTGCAAACGGCGTCCAATGAGATCCCACACGTGTTCGATTGGTGAGAGATCCGGAGAGTAAGCTGGCCACGGAAGCATCTGTACACCTCGTAGAGCCTGTTGGGAGATGCGAGCAGTGTGTGGGCGGGCATTATCCTGCTGAAACAGAGCATTGGGCAGCCCCTGAAGGTACGGGAGTGCCACCGGCCGCAGAACATGCTGCACGTAGCAGTGGGCATTTAACGTGCCTTTAATACGCACTAGAGGTGACGTGGAATCATACGCAATAGCGCCCCAAACCATGATGCCGCGTTGTCCAGCGGTAGGGCGCTCCACAGTTACTGCCGGATTTGACCTTTCTCCACGCCGACGCCACACTCGTCTGCGGTGACTATCACTGACAGAACAGAAGCGTGACTCATCGGAGAACACGACGTTCCGCCATTCCCTCATCCAAGTCGCTCTAGCCCGGCACCATGCCAGGCGTGCACGTCTATGCTGTGGAGTCAATGGTAGTCTTCTGAGCGGACGCCGGAAGTGCAGGCCTCCTTCAACCAATCGACGGGAAATTGTTCTGGTCGATATTGGAACAGCCAGGGTGTCTTGCACATGCTGAAGAATGGCGGTTGACGTGGCGTGCGGGGCTGCCACCGCTTGGCGGCGGATGCACCGATCCTCGCGTGCTGACGTCACTCGGGCTGCGCCTGGACCCCTCGCACGTGCCACATGTCCCTGCGCCAACCATCTTCGCCACAGGCGCTGCACCGTGGACACATCCCTATGGGTATCGGCTGCGATTTGACGAAGCGACCAACCTGCCCTTCTCAGCCCGATCACCATACCCCTCGTAAAGTCGTCTGTCTGCTGGAAATGCCTCCGTTGACGGCGGCCTGGCATTCTTAGCTATACACGTGTCCTGTGGCACACGACAACACGTTCTACAATGACTGTCGGCTGAGAAATCACGGTACGAAGTGGGCCATTCGCCAACGCCGTGTCCCATTTATCGTTCGCTACGTGCGCAGCACAGCAGCGCATTTCACATCATGAGCATACCTCAGTGACGTCAGTCTACCCTGCAATTGGCATAAAGTTCTGACCACTCCTTCTTGGTGTTGCATTTGCTCTGTCAGTCAGTGTACATTGGGTCAACTTCAGCCATGATCTAATTGGAAAATGTATGTTTACATAGTATAGGAAAAACAAAATGGTTTAAAATTGAAACTGGTCTCCAACTGGGAAGTGTACTTTACCCCAAACTATCCATCATAGTCATGGATGAAATCCATAAGAACATTAAACAGAGATTGGGAAGACAGGCAACAAAAGTCATGTTGTTTGCAGATGGTATGCTGATATGGGGTGATGATGAAATGGAAGTGCAAAAAGAAGTAGATGCATGAAATTAAGAGAGAGAAAAATTTGAGATGAAAGTAAGCACAGAGAAAACTAAAACAATAATGACAGGGGGAAGGAAGGAAGGAAGAGGACAGATAAAACTGAATGGTAAAATTCTGGAAGTTGTTAAGTTTCAAGTACTTGGAAAGTGTGATCACAGAAGATGGAAAGATTACCGAGGAAAATGGAAAAAGAATATAACAAGCAAACAGCTTCTGTCAGAGTGTAAGGGGTATTTTGTGGAACCAAGATGTCCCAAAAAAATGTAAGAAAGTAGTATTCAACCTGTTATGAATCCATACTAACTTATGCAGCTGGATTGTGGACTACAACAAAACGAGAGTAGAATACAGGCAGCAGAGATGAAATTCCTAAGAAGTATTGAGGGCAAGACCAGAATGCATAGAATTAGAAATGAAGAGATAAGGAAAAGGATAGGAATCTTGAAACTTCAAGACAGG